>NC_135338.1:97857988-98175837 GCF_023851605.1 Tamandua tetradactyla
AAAATTTGATATTTTAACCTTTTTTCTTTTTTAAAATTATTTATTTTTTTATTGATATATATTCATATACCATGTAATCATCCAAATGCTTCACAATATCATCATATAAGCGTGCATTTATTATCACAATCAACTTTTTTTTCTTTGTTATGAAAAATTTTAAAAAGTAATACATTACAAAGCACAATCGCAACAATTAGGTGTAGAACAAATTTCAGAGTTTGGCATGAGTTACAATTCCACCATTTTAGGTTTTTACTTCTAGCTGCTGGGGAGTAAAATAAATATCAGTATAATGATTCAGTAGTTATACTCATTTGTAAAGTCCTATCTTTTTTTGTATAACTCCACCTTTGATCTTTCTCTCATTCTTTAGGGGTATTTGGGCTCTCCCATTCTAACACTTTCATGCTGAAAGGAGCTGTTGATAACATCGGATAGAGGGATGGAACTAGCTGATGGTCTGGGGAGGCGGGACCCTCTGCATTTCAGAACTTATCTGGTCTGGGGACCCATCTGGAAGTTGCAAGTTTCTGAAAAGTTAGCCTAGTGCATGGAACCTTTGTAGAATCTTTTAAAAAAAAAACATTTTTAAGTGTACAATTTAGTGGTATTAATTGCATTTATAATTAGTGTAATTGCTGTCCATTACCAACAATTTTTTTTTTTTTTTTAAAACATGGGCAGGCACTGGGAATTGAACCCAGGTCCTCTGGATGGCAGGCGAGCATTCTTGCCTGCTGACCCACCATGGCCCACCAACACTTTTTTATCACCCAAAACAGATACTGCCCATTATGCACAGATACTGCTGGTTATGCATTAACTCCTCATTTCTCCCCTAATCACCCAGCTCTGGTAATCTCTAACCTACTTTCTATCTCTATGAATTTGTCTATTCTAGACTTACATAAATGGAATCATACTGTATTTGCCCTTTCATGTCTAATCTATTTCACTTAGTATGTTTTCAAGCCTCATCCATGCTGTAGCATAGATCAGAACGTTGTTCCTTTTTATGGCTACATAGTATTCCATTGTATGTATATACCACATTTTATCAATTCATCGACTGATGGAAATTTGGATTTTTTCCAGCTTTTTGGCTATTGTGAAAAACGTCAGCTATGTTCAGCATTGCTGCTATGGGGTATAAGTATCTGTTCAAGTCTCTGCTTTCAATTCTTTTGAGTATATATGTAGGAACAGAATTTCCGAGTCACAGGGTAATTCTATGTTTAACTTTTTGAGAAACTGCCAAACTGTTTTTCTATATGGAATCATTTTAAGACCTGTTTTTGATGTGTCAAAGATCACTTACAAATTCTTCCATGCTCTATCCCTGAGCCCTAGAACAAGGCTCAGTGCAAAATAGGCATGCTGAATGAATAAAAGGCTTTTCATAAGTCTGAGTAGTAAATTATTGGGTTTTAGTGGTGTAGAAGATGAGTGACAGTGTGGTGGAAGAGGCTTTATGGAGAAAGTAGTGTAATAAAAGGTCTAATATATGATGATGTCATGGGGGCAAGTGGTTGGTTAATTCAAAAAGTCAGTTTAAATACTTCTGGTTTGAAAACTGCAGCATAAAGTCAGAATCTTAAATGCTACTAAAAAGAAAGGAGGGGAAGAGAGGGAGCGAGCAAGGGAGGATGGAAGGAAGGAAGGAAGGGGGGAAGGAAGGAAAGAAGAAAATAAAAAGGCACATTTCATTTTTAATAAAACTCAAAGAAAACCATAATCCCAGACTTCAAAACAAGTGGAACAGCTGTCAAAAGCAGGGTCCCAAGCAAGGGCTCTTTTCCTTCAAAGAAAGAAAAGGAGAAATAATACTACAGAGAGAGAGCAGACACAGGACCTATACATCTCAGAAAGAGTGGCAAAAAAAATGTCTTGACTTACAGGCCAAGATGGCAGCTTAGCAATGTGCGCATTTTAGTTCGTCCTCCAGAACAACTACTAAATAACCAGAAACAATACAGAACAGCTCCTGGGGCCATGTCAGTGACTGGACACACAGTGTACCCCAGTCTGTACCAGCTGGACCAGCTGTGAGACCCCTCAGAACCCTGAGTTCAGCAAGCTGCAGCGGCCGGTGCCGCTCCCCTACAGGCTGCTTCCCAGAGGGGAAAGGAAAGAGACTTTACCAGCAGCAGGGGCTGATTCCAACCAAATGCCAATTGTGGAATTAGTTAACAAATTCTGACTACTAAAAATAGGCCCCAGCTCAGGTGAACCTGGTCAAAGCGGAGGTCGCTCATTTTTGCCCTGGCGCCAAGGGGGCAGGGCTGACGGAAAAAGGAAAAAAAAGGAAACAGAGGTTTTTGTGGCTGTGTTTCTATGGAGGCTTGAATGCCTTTGGTTACAGCAGCATGTCTCCTCAGGCTGCAACTGCTCCAGGCATAGGCAGAAACAAACTCGTTTGAGGGCTTGTCTGGAGGCTGTGCCTTCCCCAGGGGAGGGGTGAAGCCCAACTCTGGTGGAATCCCACTCTCAAGGAATTCAGACACTAGGGCTTGGTAATTTGAAACCATTAGAACCAGCATACAACCTCTCCTCTGTCTCCACCACGCCCCCAGCAGGGAGAGTCTGCCAAAGTTAAAGGTACCGCATTATCTTATGCTGGTGGGACTTGCAGGCAGACAAGCTCCACACACTGGGCAGGATAAGAAAAACAGAGTCCAGAGACTTCACAGGAAAGCCTTTCAACCTGCTTGTTCTCACCCTCAGGGAAAACTGATACAGGTGACTCTTTACGCCTGATAGGAGGCCAGTTTGGTCTGGGAAAATCCGACTGGCATCTGTAATACCTACATAGACCCTCCTAAGGGTGGGGGGGAAAAGGTACCATACAAACAGGTCAAGACACAAGAAAATAAAAACTGAAAAATTCTCCTCTGTTAAACACAACCTAAGCTAGAGGTCCAGAATAAGCTGAACTGAATGTCAAAGAACAGATAGACAACAAATTCATCCAGCAAGAAAACCCTAGGTAAAAGAAGTGAAAACAATCTCCAGAATAAACTAAGGTAATTAAATGCCTAGACGCCAGCAAAAAATAATAAATCATACTAGGAAAATTGACGATATGGCCCAGTCAAAGTAACAACTAACAATTCAAATGAGATACAGGAGTTGAAAAGTACACGAACAGACAAGGAAAACCTCATCAAAAATCAAATCAATGAATTGAGGGAGGATATAAAGAAGGCAAGGAATGAACAAGAAGAAGAAATCGAAAGTCTGAAAAAACAAATCACAGAACTTATGGGAATGAAAGGCACGGTAGAAGAGATTAAAAAAAAAAACAATGGAAACCTACAATGGTAGATTTTGAGAGGCAGAACATAGGATTAATGAACTGGAGGACAGAACATCTGAAACCCGACAAGAAAAAGAAAATATAGGGGAAAAAATGGAAAAATATGAGCAGAGATTCAGGGAATTGAATGACAATATAAAGCGCACGAATATACGTGTTGGGGGTGTCCCAGAAGGAGAAAAGAAGGAAAAAGGAGGAGAAAAACTCATAGAGGATTTTATCACTGAAAATTTCCCAATTCTTATGAAAGACTTAAAATTACAGATCCAAGAAGTGCAGCGTACCCCAAAGAGAATAGATCCAAATAGACGTACTCCAAGACATTTACTAATCAGAATGTCAGAGGTCAAAGAGAAAGAGAGAATCTTTGAGAACAGCAAGAGAAAAGCAATCCATCACATACAAGGGAAACCAAATAAGACTATGTGTAGATTTCTCAGCAGAAACCATGGAGGCGAGAAGACAGTGGGATGATATATCTAAATTACTAAAAGAGAAAAACTGCCAACCAAGAATTCTATATCTAGCAAAATTGTCCTTCAAAAATGAGGGAGAAATGAAAACATTTTCAGACAAAAAAATCACTGAGAGAATTTGTGACCAAGAGACCGGCTCTGCAAGAAATACTAAAGGGAGTACTAGAGACAGATACGAAAAGACAGAAGAAAGAGGTGTGGAGAAGAGAGTAGAAATGAAGACTATGAGTAAAGGTAAAAAGAAGGAAAATTAGATATAACATATAAAATCCAAAAGGCAAAATGGTAGAAGTACTAACTGTGTAGTAATAACACTAAATGTTAATGGATTAAACTCCCCAATCAAAAGACATCGACTGACAGAATGGATTAAAAAACAGGACCCATCTAGATGCTATCTCTACTCAACGGACATGAGGGCAAGGACACAAACGGACATTTGCACACCAGTGTTTATAGCAGCATTATTTACAATTACCAAGAGATGGAAACAGCCCAAATGTCCATCAACAGACGGGTGGCTAAACAAACTGTAGCATATACATACAATGGAATATTATGCAGCTGTGAGACAGAATAAAGTTATGAAGTATGTAACAACATGGATGGTCCGTAAGGTCATTACACTAAGTGAGATCAGCCAAAAACAAAAGGACAAATACTGTATGGTCTCAGTGATATGCACTGACATTATTGAATAAACTTGGAGAATTTTGTTGGTAACAGAGACCATCAGGAGATAGAAATAGGATAAGATATTGGGTAATTGGAGCTGAAGGGATACAGATAGTGCAAAAGAACTGAATGTAAAAACTCAGAAATGGACAGCACAATACTACCTAATTGTAATACAATTATGTTAAAACACTGAATGAAGCTGAATGTGAGAATGATAGAGGGAGGAGGGCTGGGGACATAAATGAAATCACAAAGAAAGATAGACATGTAAGAATTGAGATGGTGTAAATCTAGGAATGCCTAGAGTGTATAATGATAGTGATTAAATGTACAAATTTAAAAAATGTTTTTGCATGAGGAAGAACAAAGGAATGTCATTACTGCAGGGTGCTGAAAATAGATGGTAATCAATATTTAAAAATTTCACCTTATGTGTGAGACTAAAGCAAATAGTGTTTATTTGGTACAAAATTTATATTTTTACCTAGTGCATTTCCTAGTATAACTTATGCAGACAGCTTAATTGAATACCCAGAGAGAAAACAGCCAGAGACACTTGGAGAGAAGTTGGAGAGACACTTGGAGAGAGCTTGGAGTAGGTCCAGGACCTACTGGAGCTGAGAGACAAAGCCACTGAAACCAGAATCCAGGAGAGAAGAACAAGCAGACATTGCCATGTGCATTCCCATGTGACAAAGGAAGCCTGGATACCAGGAGACTTTCCTCAGAGAAGGTATAGTCCTGTTGATGCCTTTATTTGGATATGTTCAAGGCCTTAGAACTACAAATTTGTAAACTAGTAAAACTTGGAACTGTAAATTTGGAAACTAAATATACCAACACATTTCTGGTATACTGCATTAGGGCAGCTTTAGCAAACCAAAACAATATTGAAAGGTCACATTGTATCCCAGGGCCACAGTGTATCTAGGCCACACTGACCTAGAACCATGAGCACCAAGATACACCTTTTAGATAAGAATTCTGGATTTTTCAACCAGTCAAAAAGAGCAAATCACTTAAAAGGAGAACAAAAATCTTGAAATCTTTCCACACCAAAATTCAATGCTAGCATAAAAAGAAGCAACAACTATAAAATTTTCAGGGAGAGATAGTATGTCCCAAGAATTTTATACCCACTCAACAGTCAACCAAGAATGAGGAATATTATTCCCAGTTATCTGTCTCTTGTGGGCTTGACAAAAGAAAATACTGCCAAATAAAGGATGAGTGGAAAAAACATGGCTGAAATGCTAGTAGTGAGCACTATTTAAGCATAGGACTAAAGTGGGACCTGGGTGACAAAAGAATATCAATTCTATATGCTTTCCTGTAGAAATGCTATAGCTAACAGAAATTAGGAAAGGAAGAAGTAAAGGAGGAGGGAGGGACAATGACACTGATTTCTTTAATCGCAACACATTAAAGCCAATGCATAACTCTTAAAATTGATAACTCACAAGCAATAAAAATACAGTTATCATGACTTTTGTTATCACTTCTTCCCCTCAATGTCCAAGCCAACAATCATTTGTTATTATAAATAAAAACACTGTTTATTTGATACAAGGCCAACAAGATATTTTCTATTGACTAGAGCTCTATGCCAGTTTTCTTGCTTAAAACTCACCTATCATGCATCATCTACAATTTTCAGTTTCTCTAAAGTAAAGGAAGAACTCACTCTTCACTGCTTTTAAAGTGGAAGAAGTACAGAATCTTTCTAGATTTTAGGATTCCCCACTTCTTTAGTCTTATAGTTATCTTGCCCAAGTCAAATGCAATTTCATTTCTCTTTTAAAGTAACTTTCCATTCCAAAGCACTCTCCTTTAGTTTTCACAGAAACAACTCTTCTCACTCATGGTTTATCTGTATTTGACTTAATTAAATTACATAATTACAATAATCAATACAACTAGCATAAACAAGTTTGAAAACATCACAACTGACCCTTGCTAAGCATATGATAACTGATGAGAGTGAGCAAAGCATAGGCAACTAGGGATCAGTTTACCAGCTGCCCATGTTAATCTGACAAGGTAGTGAAGAACTTTTCCACTGAATATAAAATGGACCATGAAAGATGGGTAAAACTTCTCTGGGTGGAGAGGGGACTTGAGAAAGCTGGAGGCTGCAATATGGGTGTGGGGAGAAAGCAGCCTAGACTCAATGACTCAATAGTAAATTCATGTATTTAACAACTAAAGACATTTCAGATCACAAAGAATGGTTCTGCTAAAACAAAGAGGAATTGACTGATGGACTCATCTTAAGGATGACAGTAGGAAGAGGTAAATATCTCGACAACAATAAGGATTAAGGTACTAAACCAACAAAGGGAGGCTGGGCAAAAAGGAAATCTGAAATCTGAGTCATGCTGATGGTCTTAAAATAATAAGAAGAAAAGAAAGCAAAGATATGAAGGTCCTTGAGAGCCCTAAATTCAGCCTAACACAGTGTGCAATGAACAAATATGAATTATCAAATGACAATTATTCACAGTTTTCTGCTAATTCAGCAATCTAAAATAATGACACTAGCAAAATTCAGTCAGAAGCGTTTTTTTGAGAATTCAAACAAGCGTTACTAATTTCTTAGTCCTTAGCAAATCCAATGGTGATGTGACCCAGGAATAATCACAGCCAGGAACTGTTTCATCTGAACATAAATATTTTTCAAGAAAGCCCCAGTAGTGCTCGCTTCGGCAGCACATATACTAAAATTGGAACGATACAGAGAAGATTAGCATGGCTCCTGCGCAAGGATGACACGCAAATTCGTGAAGCGTTCCATATTTTTAGGAATACAAGGGAACTTCCTTAAAATGATAGAGGGAATATATGAAAAACCCACAGCTAATATCATCCTCAATGGGGAAAAATTGAAAACTTTCCCCCTAAGATCAGGAACAAGACAAGGATTTCCACTATCACCACTATTATTCAACATTGTGTTGGAAGTTCTAGCCAAAGCAATTAGACAAGAAAAAGAAATACAAGGCATCAAAATTGGAAAGGAAGACGTAAAACTATCACTGTTTGCAGATGATATGATATTATATGTAGAAAACCCAGAAAAATCCACAACAAAATTACTAGAGCTAATAAATGAGTACAGCAAAGTAGCAGGCTACAAGATCAACATTCAAAAATCTGTAGCTTTTCTATACACTAGTAATGAACAAGCTGAGGGGGAAATCAAGAAACTAATCCCATTTACAATCGCAACTAAAAGAATAAAATACCTAGGAATAAATTTAACCAAAGAGACAAAAAACCTATATAAAGAAAACTACAAAAAACTGCTAAAAGAAATCACAGAAGACCTAAATAGATGGAAGGGCATACCGTGTTCATGGATTGGAAGACTAAATATAATTAAGATGTCAATCCTACCTAAACTGATCTACAGATTCAATGCAATACCAATCAAAATCCCAACAACTTATTTTTCAGAAATAGAAAAACCAATAAGCAAATTTATCTGGAAGGGCAGGGTGCCCCGAATTGCTAAAAACATCTTGAGGAAAAAAAACGAAGCTGGAGGTCTCGCAATGACGGACTTTAAGGCATATTATGAAGCCACAGTGGTCAAAACAGCATGGTATTGGCATAAAGATAGATATATCGACCAATGGAATCGAATAGAGTGCTCAGATATAGACCCTCTCATCTATGGACATTTGATCTTTGATAAGGCAGTCAAGCCAACTCACCTGGGACAGAACAGTCTCTTCAATAAATGGTGCCTAGAGAACTGGATATCCATATGTAAAAGAATGAAAGAAGACCCGTATCTCACACCTTATACAAAAGTTAACTCAAAATGGATCAAAGATCTAAACATTAGGTCTAAGACCATAAAACAGTTAGAGGAAAATGTAGGGAGATATCTTATGAATCTTACAACTGGAGGCGGTTTTATGGACCTTAAACCTAAAGCAAGAGCACTGAAGAAAGAAATAAATAAATGGGAGCTCCTCAAAATTAAACACTTTTGTGCATCAAAGAACTTCATCAAGAAAGTAGAAAGACAGCCCACACAATGGGAGACAATATTTGGAAATGACATATCAGATAAAGGTCTAGTATCCAGAATTTATAAAGAGATTGTTCATATCAACAACAAAAAGACAGCCAACCCAATTACAAAATGGCAAAAAGACTTGAACAGACACCTATCAGAAGAGGAAATACAAATGGCCAAAAGGCACATGAAGAGATGTTCAATGTCCCTGGCCATTAGAGAAATGCAAATCAAAACCACAATGAGATATCATCTCACACCCACCAGAATGGCCATTATCAACAAAACAGAAAATGACAAGTGCTGGAGAGGATGCGGAGAAAGAGGCACACTTATCCACTGTTGGTGGGAATGTCAAATGGTGCAACCACTGTGGAAGGCAGTTTGGCGGTTCCTCAAAAAGCTGAATATAGAATTGCCATACGACCCAGCAATACCATTGCTAGGTATCTACTCAAAGGACTTAAGGGCAAAGACACAAACGGACATTTGCACACCAATGTTTATAGCAGCGTTATTTACAATTGCAAAGAGATGGAAACAGCCAAAATGTCCATCAACAGAAGAATGGCTAAACAAACTGTGGTATATACATACGATGGAATATTATGCAGCTTTAAGACAAGATAAACTTATGAAGCATGTAATAACATGGATGGACCTAGAGAATATTATGCTGAGTGAGTCTAGCCAAAAACTAAAGGACAAATACTGTATGGTCCCACTGATGTGAACGGACATTCGAGAATAAACTTGAAATATGTCATTGGTAACAGAGTCCAGCAGGAGTTAGAAACAGGGTAAGACAATGGGTAATTGAAGCTGAAGGGATACAGACTGTGCAACAGGACTAGATACAAAAACTCAAAAATGGACAGCACAATAATACCTAATTGTAAAGTAATCATGTTAAAACACTGAATGAAGCTGCATCTGAGCTATAGGGTTTTTTTGTTTGTTTGTTTGTTTTTTACTATTATCACTTTTATTTCTTTTCTCTATATTAACATTTTATATCTTTTTCTGTTGTGTTGCTAGTTCCTCTAAACTGATGCAAATGTACTAAGAAACGATGATCATGCATCTATGTGATGATGTTAAGAATTACTGAGTGCATATGTAGAATGGTATGATTTCTAAATGTTGTGTTAATTTCTTTTTTTTTCTTTCTGTTAATAAAAAAAAAAAAAAAAGAAAGAAAAGAAAGCCCCAGTAAACCATTAGGATATCTTGAGGTAAAGGGATGGCAATGGAGAAAACACTTTGGGTAATGAATCTGAAATCTCAACAGGTAAAATGCCAGGTGGAAACTCTGATGTTTTCCAAGATCAAGAGACAAAAATCAGGGCTGCACTTCAAGGAGTATAGTTCTATGCTATTTAACTTTGAAATTTTAAAATTTATTTTATACCTTTAAATAGTCAAGGAGGAATCACCATCATAGTTAAAATGTCTATTCCTCTGAAGACAATCTTACTTGCTACCAAGGCTCTCTTCTCTCCTCCCCAGATGCCTAGATGTCTATCTCCACTCACTTTTCTTTTTTTTACGAAGATGTCATCACATCATCTTCCTCCCAAGGAAAGTAACTCCTTCTGTAATTTGCCCCACTGGGCAACTAATTAGGCTCCACTATTATTTTCTTTCAATATGAGTTACTTGGGAATGAGATTCCCAAGAAGCAACATAATGTCCTGATCAGGGATAGGGACCTAGAAGTTTGTGCACTGGGCTCCCCTATGAAATTTAATAAATGTCATGTGACCCAGTTTACTAATAGATGAAGTAGGAAGAACCAATCTGGTATATGCTAAGGATTCAACAGTACTTAGCTACAACTTTGGGTCTTCTGAAAGGTGTGACTTCTGTTCTAAAGAGCTTGAATCAGAAGTTCTGTGGCCAATAGAAGCCTGCTCAGCAGCTCTACTATAAAGATGCACAGAAAGGGGGAGGATAAGACTGGAAGGCATCAGGAGATAGTTAAATGACCGTCTAATCTGCTAGGCCTTCTTGATGGAAAGAAAGTACTCTTCCATATTGAAACAAAGGTTTGTAGTGTTGCTGACTATGCTGAGATTTGCTCACTGCCTTCTACCATTTTTCATGCTCAGCTTGTTAAGCAATTCTGTGGATATGACATGGCTTGGTTGGTTTCACTACTTCTGAGGAAAGCCTCAGAGAATAAATAGCAAAGAGATTCTTGATATCAACAGGGTATGCATTATCTCCTACAGTATGTTAAAGGGTGTGGTGGCTCTTAACAGGCCAAAGGTTGGGAGTAGACTCAGCACTGACAAGGGAAGAGAAAATCATTTGAGAGTTGGCCCAGAGTCAATTTCTAGTGTCCATATTACCTATTTTTAGAAGAAGTGAACATGGGAAGAGGCAATAAAAACTCCTTCCAGAAATCTAGAACAGTTGCCATCTTCTCTCTTACCTACACTTTCATCCCAAAGTCCAATGTGGTATAGGTGCCTTAAGAAATGCTAAAGACCATCTGTCCTCATTCCCTGTGGCTTACCTCTTATCTCACTTGCCTAAGTACCAATATCTGATAAATAGATTCAAGAACTGTTGGTTGTGGTTTTGGTTTGCATTTTGCTAACAGCCAGGGAAGTTGAGCATCAATTCATAAGCCTTTTGGCCGTTTGTATTTCCTCTTCTGAGAACTGTCTGTCCAAGTCTTTTGTCCATTTTGTAACTGGGTCGTCCTTCTGTTGTTGAGTTGAACAATCTTTTTATATATTCTAGATACCAGACCTTTATCTGATATATTGTTTCCAAATATTGGCTCCCATTATGTAGGCTTTTTACTTTCTTTATAAAGTTCTTTGATGCAGAAAAGTGCTTAATTTTGAGAAGTTCCCATTTCTTTCTTTCTTTCTTCAATGCTCATTCTTTTGGTGTAAGGTCTAGAAAACCGCCTCCTAGCATAAGATTTATAAGATATTTCTCTACATTTTCTTCTAACAGTTTTGTGGTCTTAGATCTAATGTTTAGGTTTTTCATCCATTTTGAGTTAATTTTTGGACAGGGTGTGAGATATGGATCCTCTTTCATTCTTTTGCATATGGATATCCAGTTCTCTAGGCACCATTTATCGAAGAGACTGCTCTGTCCCAGGTGAGTTGGCTTGACTGCCTTATCAAAGATCAACTGTCCATAGATGAGAGGGTCTGTATCTAAACACTCTATTTGATTTCATTGGTCAGTATATCTATTTTTAAGCCAGTACCATATGGTTTTGACCACTGTAGCTTCATAATACGCCTTAAAGTCTGGTAGTGTGAGACCTCCGACTTCATTTTTCTTTCTCAGGATATTTTTAGCTATTCGGGGCACCCTGCCCTTCCAGATAAATTTGGTTATTGGTTTTTCTATTTCTGAAAAGTAAGTTTTTGGGATTTTAATTGGTATTACATTGAATCTGTAAATCAATTTAGGTAGAACTGACATCTTAACTATATTTAGTCTTCCAATCCATGAACACTGGATGCCTTTCCATTTATTTAGGTCTTCTGTGATTTCTTTTAACAATTTCTTGTAGTTTTCTTTGTATAGGTCTTTTGTCCCTTTAGTTAAATTTATTCCTAAATATTTTATTCTTTTGGTTGCAATTGTAAATGGAATTTTTTTCTTGATTTCCCCCTCAGATTGTTCATTATCAGTGTGTAGAAACACTACAGATTTTTGAGTGTTGATCTTGTAACCTGCCACTTTGCTGTACACATTTATTAGCTCTACTAGTTTTGCTGTGGATTTTTTGGGGTTTTTGACATATAGTATCACATCCACAAACAGTGAGCGTTTTAATTCTTACTTTCCAATTTTCATGACTTGTATTTCTTTTTCTTGTCTAACTGCTCTGGTTAGAACTTCCAACACAATGTTGAATAGCAGTGGTAATAGTGGACATCCTTGTGTTGTTCCTAATCTTAGGGTGAAAGTTGTAGTTTTTCCCCATTGAGGATGATGTTAGCTGTGGGTTTTTCATATATTTCCTTTATTATGTTGAGGAAGTTCCCTTCTATTCCTATCCTTTGAAGTGTTTTCAACAGGAAAGGATGTGGAATTTTGTCAAGTGTCTTTTCTGCATCAATCGAGATGATCAGGTGGTTTTTCTGCTCTGATTTGTTGATAGGGTGTATTACATTAATTGATTTTCTTATGTTGAACCAGCCTTGCATACCTGGAATGGATCTGACTTGGTCATGTGTATAATTCTTTTAATGTGCTGCTGGATTTGATTTGCTAGAATTCTGTTGAGGATTTCTACATCTATATTCATTAGAGAGATCAGTCTGTAGTTCTCTTTTTTTGTAATATCTTTGTCTGGCTTTGGTATGAGGGTGATGTTGGCTTCGTAGAATGAGTTAGGTAGCTTTCCCTCCTTTTCAATTTTTTTGAAGAGTTTGAAGCAGGATTGGTACTAATTCCTTCTGGAATGTTTAGAAGAATTCACATGTGAAGCCATCTGGTCCTGGACTTTTCTTTTTGGGGAGCTTCTTAATGACTGATTCAATTTCTTTACTTGTGACTGGTTTGTTGAGGTCATCTATTTCTTCTCGAGTCAATGTTGGTTGTTTGTAGCTTTCTAGACAGTTGTCCATTTCATCTACATTGCTGAGTTTATTAGCATAAAGTTGTTCATAGTATCCTGTCATTATTTCCTTTATTTCTGTGGGGTCAGTGGTTATGTCTCCTCTTTCCTCTTTGATTTTATTTATTTGCATCCTCTCTTTTTCTTTTTGTCAACCTCACTAAGGTTATCAATCTTATTGATTTTCTCATAGAACAACTTCTGGCTTTGTTGATTTTCTTAATTGTTTTAATGTTCTCGATTTAATTTATTTTGCTCTAATCTTCATTATTTCTTTCCTTTTGCTTGCATTGGTGTTAGTTTGCTGTTCTTTCTCTAGTTCTTCTCCAGACGTCTTCTTGTCATGAAATTCCACCAGACTCAATTTCCAGTCTTTGGTTTCTTTTTTTTGTTGTTTATTTCTCTTTCCCTCATATGATCATACATACATTCTCTCAATGAACATTGAATTAATCTAGTGGAATCTTGCCTTACATCAGGTTTAAATTCTAAAGTCACCAAATAAGATGGAAACTAAACATAGTAAAAAATATCTCAAATCACCTATGTAATTCAGTATGGTTCCATCTTATAGGGCTGTGTTACCAAGTCCAACCCAACTATTTTTTACCTCCAGTGATGGAACAGATTACTGTTCTTTCCACTTGCGCACCAGATGAAGCACCTGGCTTGTTTAGGGAACACACAGTCTGAAAAATTTGTGTTATATATCTTAAAGCATCATAATAACTCTGAGCACTGCAAGATGCTTTTGAGATGCACAAGAGAGGCATGTGAGAGCAGAGCAAAGAAATGTAGATTCAAATCTTCCACCTCGCACTCACTGCAGGCATACATTAATAGAGCAGAATTGTGGGGAAAATCACCCTGCATTTAGAGCCACTTTCACTTTTTTTTTTTTTGCAATGATTAGAGTCAAATTTGAAGACGTTAAATGTGTTTATGATATGACCCCACTGTACCTAATATGCACAAGGTAATGGGTTATGTTCTAGTTTGCTAGCTGCCAGGATGCAATATATCAGAAACTGAATGGCTTTTTAAAAAGGGGAATTTCATAAGTTGCTAGTTTACAGTTCTAAGACCGAGAAAATGTCCCAATTACAACAAGTCTATAGAAATGTCCAATCAAAGGCATCCATCCAGGAAAAGATACCTTGGTTCAAGAAGGCCCATGAAGTTCAGGGTTTCTCTCAAGTGAGAATGCACATAGCACACACCGTCAGGGCTTCTCTCTCAGCTGGAAGGGCACATGGCGAATGCGGCGTCATCTGCTAGCTTTCTCTCCTGGCTTCTCATTTCATGAAGCTCCCCGGGAGGCGTTTCCCTTCTTCATCACCAAAAGTCACTGGCTCGTGGGCGCTCTGCTTCGTGGTGCTGCAGCATTCTTTGCTCTCTCTGAATCTCCTTCATTCTCTAAAATGTTTCCTTTTTTATAGGACTTCAGAAACTAATCAAGACCCACCCAAATCCAGTTTAACAACCACTCTTGATTGGGTTACATCTCTAAGGAGATGATCTAATTACAGATTCAAACATACAGTACTGAATAGGTATTATTCTGCCTTTACGAAATGGGATTTAGATTAAAACATGGCTTTTCTAGGGGATATACATCCTTTCAACCAGTATAGGTTAGATTCAAGACGCTAGCTTATTTTTACCCAAAGAACGGGATCTGCAACAATATCTACTTTCAAATAAGCTAAACATCACAGATGCTAAGAGTCACAAGGAAGAAACGAAGATAAGACATAGACCCTGCATTAGTCAGGGTTCTCTGGATAAACAGAACCAACAGGAGATATCCGTAAATATGAGGTTTATAAAAATGTCTGTCGCACGCAATTGTGGGGATGCAGAAGCTAAAATCTGTAGGGCAGGATGTGAGGTTGGCTGGCTGAAAAAGAAGTGAAAATTCTCTCTTCTCCTTTATGTCAACTGACTGGATCAAATCTAATGGACTGGATTCTCTCATTTGCGAAAGACATACCCTTAGATTACTGTAGGTGTAATGCGCCACAAAATGCAATCAACTGACTAATGATTTATCAACCAGCCACGAAATATCCTTGCAGTAATGGTTAGGCCAGTGCTTGCCTGACCAGACAACTGGGCAACATCACCTGGCCAAGCTGACACCTGAACCTAACTGTCCTAGACTCTGACTGCAAAAGGTTTAGAATCAAGTAAGATAAAAAATATACGGAATTAACTGTAATCAAAGGAAGACTGAGATAAGTACCATGACCCAAGTTTAAAATACTATGGAAGTTCAGGGGAGAATGGGCCTTAAATTTAAGTGGTAAATGGAGAAGAAGGTATCCAAGCAGAGTGAATGGCAAATTGCCCAGTAACTCATTTATTCTACATGTTCTACAAATTAGTATTATTTTTAATAAAAGCATTATTCATTCATTGGCTTAGCATTTTTACTCACTGAGGTATAATTCACTATAGCACTCAAGCACTTACTATATACTACCTCTTTTTTTTTAAAGTAATTCCTATAATGTGTCAGAGTTTCCTGTGAAGTAATTTTAAAACATGTTCTCAGTAAGACTTTTTCTCTGGCATATTCATCTCCTGTCAGTTTTTAATACTGGTCTTAAATACTAAGAGAAAGGTCCAGGCCTTGCCTTTTTGAATTTTATCCTTTCTCTGTTGGTTATCTGCTAACAAAACATGACATGATCCAAA
Organism: Tamandua tetradactyla; assembly: GCF_023851605.1. Taxonomy (NCBI): domain Eukaryota; kingdom Metazoa; phylum Chordata; class Mammalia; order Pilosa; family Myrmecophagidae; genus Tamandua; species Tamandua tetradactyla. The sequence continues at coordinate 97,873,789 of NC_135338.1, forward strand.
AATATCTCTTTCTAAAGCAGAAGAGAGAGGATGCTAAGAGAAGTGTACTTCAGGAATTAGAGTGCAGGCTCTAGAACTGGAGCGCCCAGGGTCTGAACTCTGGCTCTGCCACCAACCAGCTATGTAATCTTGAAGAAACTGAGGTTTCAGATTGTTAAACCTTAGTTTTTTCACCTGTAAAATGGGAAGAACTATAGTTCTCACCTCCCAGACCTGTTCTAAGGATAAAATGATGCAATAAATAAATGAGATATGTTACATAAAACACTAATTTTTTCATGCACCTGACAATAAGGACTTGATGAATGCCTGGTAATGTAATTATAATCAGTTATCCTGTCCAACCTCCTTCCCAATCAAGGAATCCATTCTTTGGCTCTAGTGATTGGCTACATTCCTCACCTGAATGAAGAGAGCATAATACTATTTCCAAGCTGCTCAGTCTACTGTTGAGCAGCAACAACTATTAAAAAGCTCTTAAGTGTACTGAGTACAATGTGCACTGAACTTTTTCCATTTTCTGGTCCTATCTGTATCCTCTGGAGCACAAAGAATAACTCCCTGCCCTCTGTGCTTGGATTCTGCCTCTCTGCCTAAAATGACCAAATGACAGACAGTTTGACAAGTGAAGCACTATGTATTTGATCATCAAGAAAAAATTTCAAACGTGGATCCATTTCCACAGTTCCTGGCTCCTTTTTTTTCCACATGGGCAGGCACCAGGAAACGAACCGGGGTCTCCGGCATGGCAGGTAAAAACTCTGCCACTGAGCCACCACTGCCCACTCTCCTGGTTCTTTTTAAAGCACTGCCTGTGAAACGGCCCTGTGCCCTGTTCTAAACTCTCTTACTTTTTTTTTCATCTTTTTTATTAATTTTTAAAATTTTAAAAAAATACCAAAAAACACCAAACGCAAACATTCGTGACTTTTGATCATTCCGTTCCACATATATAATCAGTAATTCACAATATCATCCTATAGTTGCATATTCATCATCATGATAATTTCTTGGAAAATTTGCATCTATTCAGAAAAAGAAATAAAAAGAAAAAAAAATCATACATACCAAACCCCCCACCAATCACCAGCATTTCACTCTAAATTTATTTTAACATTTGTTCCCCCTATTATTCATCTTTATTCCATATGTTTTACTCGTCTGTTGATCAGGTAGATAAAAGGAGCATCAGACACAGGTTTTCACAATCAAAGTCACACTGTGAAAGCTATATCATTATATAATCATCATCAAGAAACATGGCTACTGGAACACAGCTCCACATTTTCAGGCAGTTCACTCCAGCCTCTCCACTACATCTTGATTAACAAGGTGATATCTACTTAATGCGTAAGAATAACCTCCAGGATAACCTCTCGACTCCGTTTGGAATCTCTCAGCCATTGACACTTTATTTTGTCTCATTTCACTCTTCCCCCTTTTGGTTGAGAAGGTTTTCTCAATCCCCTGATGCTGAGTCTCAGCTCATTCTAGGGGTTTTCTCAATTCCTTGATGCTGAGTCTCAGCTCATTCCAGGATTTCTGTCCCATGTTGCCAGGAAGGTCCACACCCCTGGGAGTCATGTCCCAGATAGAGAGACACAGAGGTGGTGAGTTTGCTTGTTGTGTTGGCTGGAGAGAGAGGTCACATTTGAGCAACAAAAGAGGTTCTCTTGGGGGTGGTTTTTTTTTTAGTTAATTAAAAAATATATATTACAAGAAAGAGACACAAACATTCTTAAGATATGCTCATTCCGTTCTACATATATAATCAGTAATTCACAGTATCATCACACAGTTGCATATTCATCATGATCATTTCTTAGAACATTTGCATCAATTTAGAAAAAGAAATAAAAAGACAACAGAAAAATAAAACGAAAACAGAGAAAAAAAAATTATACATACCATACCCCATACCCCTCCCTTTCACTGATCACTTGCATTTCAAACTCAGTTTATTTTAACATTTGTTCCTTGGGGGTGACTCTTAGGCCTAATTTTAAGTAGGCTTGACCTATCCTTTGTGGGGTTAAGTTTCATATGAACAACCCCCAAGACTGGGGGCTCAGCCTATAGCTTTGATTATCTGCACTGCTTGTGAGAATATCAAGAATTCAACTTGGGGAAGTTGAATTTTCTCCCTTTCTCACCATTCCCCAAAGGGGACTTCGCAAATACTTTTTTATTCACTGTTCAAGTCACTATGGGATTTATCAGGACATCACTCTGGACAAACCAACAAAATCTGAGGTCTTACTCAAGATTCCGTACTTATGGCGTTCAATTAAGCTGTCTACATAAGTTATATTAGGAAATGTACTAAGTCAAAATATAAATTTTGTACCAAATAAACATTTTTTGCTTTAATTTCACACATAAGGTAAAATTTTAAAATATTAATTACCATCTATTTTCAGCACCCTACCGTAATGACATTCCTTTGTTCTTCCTCATGCAAAAACATTTTTTTAATTTGCACATTTAGTCACTATCATTATACACTCTAGGCATTCCTAGATTACCCATATCAGTCTTTACTGTCTATCTTTCTTTCTGATTTCATTTGTGCCCCTAGCCCTCCTCCCTCTATCATTCTCACATTCAGCTTCATTCAGTGTTCTAACATAATTGTATTACAGTTAGGTAGTATTGTGCTATCCATTTCTGAGTTTTTACATTCAGTACTGATGCACAATCTGTATCCCTTCAGCTCCAATTACCCAATATCTTCCCCTATTTTTACCTCCTAATGGTCTGTTACCAATGAAATTCTCCAAGTTTATTCAATATGTCAGTTACTCTCTTACTGTTTACATGCTGGCTCAAAAACTTATAAAGCCAAAGTTCAAAGTAGGAAATGGCAAGAGGTAAATGCCACTTCCTACTTTGAACTTTGTGCTTCAGCAATAGTAAACTTTGTGCATATCTTGTCTTTAGGGATGCTTTGGCTTTGTAAGCCATGTAAGTTACGCAAGTGAGTTCTCTGGCAAGCCGGGAGAGATGATAGAGGCCTTTGTATCCCATGTTAAGGGGCTGCCATCAGCTTTATCCTTTTGGCAGTGGTCCCTTACCTATTCTACACTGAGAAGAACTTGCATAACATACTTCCTTCAGTCATTCAGTGTTAGCATTCCTAAGGGTTCTGACAAAGGGGAGGGGAAAGAAAGAATGAGGTATGTCCTTCTTAAGAATTGCTGCCATGGGGGAGATGGTGCCACTGAATAATTGAAACAAGAGAGTTAGTCAGCCAAAGCCACATTTTGAATATATTTTAGGCAGGTATGCAAAGGATGGATTTAAGGGAGTAAAACCGGAAGCAAAGAGACCAGTAGGAAACAAGTAAAAATATAGACAAGCTCATTATTTATTGAACCAGTTACTCATAACTCCAATTCTCAAAATAAACATTTAGTATTTCATTGAGTCTAAGATACCACTGATAGTAAACACACCATTATTTTATGTACCACTAAAACAAAATAAACAGAACAAAGCAAAACAAAAAACACTGCCAACTAAACTATGACATGCCATTAATTGTGAGGCAAATCTTTTTTTAAATCTATTTTTACTGACAAAACATAATATACAAACACAACCATTCTTAATATACGAACATTCCATGATTCACAATATCATCACATACATATTCCTCGCCACGATCATTTCTTAGAATATTTGCATCACTCCAGAAAAAGAAATAAAAAGAAAAAAGAAAAAAACTTTTTCTTTTCTCCCTCTCATTGACTGCTAGTATTTCCATCTTCCCAATATATTTTAACCTTTGTTCCCCCTATTTTTTTTCTACACCCCTTACCACTCCCTTTCAGTGATTTCATTGATTACTATTATTTCAATCTACTCAATTTTATTTTAACATTTGTTTCCCTTATTATTTATATTTATTTTTATGAGTATGTTTTACTCATATGTCCATACCATAGATAAAAGGAACACCAGACACAAGGTTTTCACAATCACATACTTTGCAAAAGCTGTATCATTATATAATCATCTTCAAGAAACACGGCTATAGCAACTGCTGTGGAAGGCAGTTTGGCAGTTCCTAAAAAAGCTAAATACAGACTATGACCAGCAATACCATTGCTAGGTCTCTACTCAGAGGACATGAGGGCAAGGACACAAACAGACATTTGCACACCAACGTTTATAGCAGCATTATTTACAATTGCCAAGAGATGGAAACAGCCCAAATGTCCATCAACAGATGAGTGGCTAAACTGTGGTATATACATATGATGGAATATTATGCAGTTATAAGACAGAATAAAGTTATGAAGTATGTAACAACATGCATGAACCTTAAAGACATTATGCTGAGTGAGATTAGCCAGAAACAAAAGGACAAATACTGAATGGTCTCACTGATACGAACTGACATTAGTGAATAAACTTGGAGAATGTCATTGGTAATACAGACCATCCGGAGACAGAAATAGGGGAAGATATTGGGTAAGTGAAGGGATACAGATTGTGCAACAGGACTGATTGTAAAAACTCAGAAATGGATAACACAATACTACCTAACTGTAATACAATTATGTTAGAACACTGAATGAAGCTGAATGTGAGAATGATAGACAGAGGAGGGTTGGGGGCACAAATGATATCAGAAAGAAAGATGGACAATAAAGACTGAGATGGTATAATCTAGGAATGCCTGGAGTGTATAATGATAGTGACTAAATGTACAAATTTAAAAAACGTTTTTGCATGAGGAAGAACAAAGGAATGTCATTACTGCAGGGTGTTGAAAATAGATGGTAAATAATATTTAAAAATTTTAACTTATGTGTGAAATTAAAGCACAAAATGTTTATTTGGTACAAAATTTTAATTAAAAAAAAGAAAAAAGAAACATGCTACAGGAACACAGATCTACAGTTTCACGTACTTCCCTCTAGCCTCTCTAATACACCTTAAACTAAAAAGGGGATATCTATATAACGCATAAGAATAACCTCCAGGATAAGATTTCGAATCTGTTTGAAATCTCTCAGCCACTGACACTTTATTTTGTCTCATTTCTCTTTTACCCCTTTCGGTCAACAAGGTTTTTTCAATCCCTTGATACTGAGTTCCAGCTCATGCTAGGATTTCTGTTCTAGGTTGCCAGGGAGGTTTACACCCTTGGGAGTCATGTCCTACGTAGAGAGGGGGAGGGCGGTGAGTTTGCTTGCCATGTTGGCTGACAGAGAGATAGGCCACATCTGAGCAATAAAAGAGGTTCTCTGAAGGTGACTCTTGGGCCTAATTTTAAGTAGGCTTATGCTATCCTTTGTGGGGACAAGTTTCATATGAACAAACTCCAAGATTGAGGGCTTGGCCTATTGATTTGGTCATCTCTACTGCTTGCGAGAATATAAGGAATTTTTCAAGCAGGGAAGTTGAATTTTCCTCCTTTCTTACCATTACCCCAAGGGAACTTTGCAAATACTTCTTTATTTATTGTTCAAATCACTCTGGGATTTATTGGGGCATCACAGTAACCTGGACAAACCCACGTAATCTCATGCCCTATTCAAGGTTCCGTATACTTAAGGTGTTCAATTAACCAGTGTAAGACAAATCTTGATTTGAGATTCGAAAATGTTAAATGTTAGCATAAAAGTGAGTCTAAGAATCAAGGAAATATGGTATTCTCCCTGTTTCACAAGTGAAGAAACTGGCTGCCTAATGCACACAGTTAGAACCTGGTGAAGCCAGAAGCCAACAAAGCCACTTCATACAGAAATCTACAGAATTAGGAAGAACACAAAGCTCCTCCCAAGTCCATCCAGAGATCCTCTCCCCAAAGGAGTACAGGGGGAGGTGAGTGAGGCCCCCTGAAACTAGTGAGTATTGCATAGGATGTACCTTGAAACCCAAGGTTCGTTTAGAAACTATCCTCTGAAAATAGGTCTCTAACTATGCAAATCAGATGTTATACCTAGAAGTATTTTGAAAATAAAAAAACACAGAATCAGGGCATACAAGTATTTTACACCAACCAATCAACTATTTTATATTACCCTGTACTGCACAGATAATCACCAATACTATCATAATCTATTAGAAACAATTAAGGGGCAAAAACCATTCGAACATAATCAGGAAGACAAATACTTTGGAGAACTACAACACTGGAGTACAGAGAGGGCTCTGCCAAAGGTAAAATCTGAGCTGGGCCTTGAAACCTGGCAAGCTTGTTTCAGAGTCAATAAGCTGCACGGGCAAAGGCAAAGTGGCAGGAATTGGCATGGTATATATGGAAGACAAAGGAAGACACATCTGATGGGCAAGTGGGATCTCTATTACAGAACAGAGGAAGGCTGAGGGCTCAGAGGGCCCACATCCCAGAGACCCTTGGAGGTTAGAAAGAGTGTAGATTGGAGGGAAGATGGGAAAAGTGTGGCTTTCTACAAAAAACTGGACTGCAGTAAGGGAAGTGGGGGAGAACACTGAAGATAGTTGCTGTAGTTACCTAGAGCTGAAGAGTTACGTGACTAGATTAAGTTAATGGGAAGGGAAAAAAACGAAGAAAGGGAAGAGGTAGGTCTGAAGGAAACACTGATAACAGAAGCGATATGATCTGGTGACTGCTTAGAAGTAGAAGATAAAGTAAGCATCCCTGAGATTTCATGCCTTGAAGAAAAATGGCACTGTTGACAGAAATAGGAAAGTTGAGAAGCGAATGTGATAGGTGAGGTAAGTGGGAGGAGGGTTAGGTAGGAATGGAAGTGGGGCAGGGAGAAGAAAATGAGTGGTTTTGAGTACACTGAGTCTGAAGGATTGGTGGGTCATCCAGAGGGAGAGGTGCTGGAAACAAAACTTGAGCTTGGGTTAGAATGAGACCTGTGACCCAACTGAAAAAGTGGATGAGTGTTCAAGCAGTTGTAACTGCAGAAAGAGAAGAGTGAACAGGGTGCCAAGGACAGAGCTGTGGGGCATGTGCCCTTTTTCCCACTTGTTCTGTAGGTAGGAAAAGGAACAGGAGTCTCAAAATTCAAGGCCATCAGGCTCAACTGGGAGGGAATCTTCCACTCCTTCCCTGACACTTCTGTAATGAACATTAAACGTGATACTTATAGGATAAATTCAAATCTGGGAATTCTTAAGATCCAAAGGGAGGCAATTATGTAGCTAGTGATTGGGCCAAAATGTGCACAGTTCCAGGCTTTCACCGTAAATGCTGAGCAGTTAAAGCACAGGAAGCTGGGCCTGGGCATTCCTCTGCTATGAGCTGCTGAAACTATCTTGTGGTACAGACCAGGCCGACAGCAAAAACAGGTTTTATAACCTCTTCTCTATAGAATAGGAACCACAATTCTTGAAGTCATAAGCAAATAAGGTCACAAAGATTTAAGAGTGACCAAGATGTAAATGTAGTGAACTGCTTTTGCCAAGCTTGAAGGTCCATCCGCTTTCAGACTCATAAATGTGTCCTGAGGTGTACTCTAGGCCATTACCTTTGCTATGCACACCCTCTCGGCCCTACCCATTTGTCCTCCTGCAAGTCAATCACCAGAGTTCTTAAGACAGGGTAAAGGGACAACTTATAGGCAATTTATCAGTCTATCTAGCCTCAAGCTCAGACTCTGCCATAAGGCAATGGAGCATTAATTGCTTACCATGCTAGGCAATAAAGTTTATAAAGAGTTTGGACTGCTCGTACTCTTTAAAACACTGAGCCCAAAAGACCCAGAGTGATTAGCAGGCAACATACGCACATAGTACAAATTAACTTTAAAAAGTTAATTTCCCCTTACACTGTTGTCCCCACAATCTTCTAGTTCCCATCTCAAGAGGCAATCATTTTTGCCAGTTTATTCTATCAGAAGAAACAATTTGCAGAAAATTTTAAATAATAAATATAAATATTCCTTTCTTCCCCACAAAAATAGTACACAATACACACAGTACTGAACCTTGCTTTTTTCACTTTATGATGTATCTTGGAGATCTTTCAAAATTAGTACATTCAGCTCCACCTCTTTTCTTTTTAATGGCTATATGGACTCTTCAGTGTGCCGGCTTGGGCCTCTTTATTCTGTGAATGGTACCAGAATTCTTTCAGCTATCCATTCACTGAAAAATAGAAACTAAGGTTCTTAAAAAGACCAAAAGGACCTGACCAATCACCCCCGTCCCCCATATCTTACCTCCAATTATTCCTTGACTTGCTCACTGCAATCCAGCCATACTAGCCTTTGTGCTGGTCAATATACCAAACATTCTCCCGTCTCAAGGTCTTTGTACTTGCTGCTCCATCTACCTGGACTATTCTTTTCCTGAGAGCTGCATATCTTATCTCATTTCCTTAAGATCTCAGTTCAAATGTCATCTAATCAGAGAGACCATCCCTGATCACTCTTAATAAAATATCAAACCTTAACTCTCCAAATCTTACCCTCCTTTATTCTCTCCCCTGCACTTAACCTAACATATATTTTATTTTGACCCTTCTCTACTAAACGTAAGCTTCACGAAGACAGCAAATTTCGACCGGGAATCGAATCCTGGTCTCCGGCAAGGCAGGTGAGAATTCTGCCTGCTAAGCCACCACGGCCTGCCCAAGACAGCAATGTTCTATTAACTATTTGCTCCGAATCTACACTAGTGAGTAGATAAATGGATTCAACAAATATTTAATGAGTAACCACTATGTGGCAGGTATTAAGCCAACAAATGGAACTTGAGTGGTGAACAAAATAGTCTGGATACCTATCTTTATAATACTATCTAGTGGGGGAAGCAAACAGAAAACAGTAATGAAGTACTTATGATGTACAGGCACTGTTCTAAGCATTTTACATATATTTAATGGTCACATTCACCACTGTAGGTGTTATCACTACTCTCTTTTCACATATAAGGAATGTGAGGCATAGGTCATGCATCTCATAACTGGCAAAGCTAGCATTCAAACCCAGTCATGCAGCCTCTTGAGCCTGTGCTCTGAACCATGGAAACAAGCAAACACAATACGCTGTGTTAAATGCAATGGCAAAAGTAGAAAAGGGTGCTAGAACAAAGCAAGTATACCCATTCCAGGCTATTGGTGGTGAGGGGAGAGTCAGGAAAGGTTTTTTTGAAGACAAGTTTCCCTGAAGGATAAGTCATCACCTCTAGCCTGAAATTGCAGGGGCTGGAGATGCTCTGGACATTCTTAATACTCCTTCACCGCCCCATACCTTGGGCCTTGTTCCCACTGCTTCTTTTCCTAGAATTCTGATTTTGGAAATGGAAATTGACAAGTTCTATAAATTGTTATTTATCACAACATACATGTTTTAAAATCATTGCATTCTGTGGTTTAAAAGTAGAAAAAGCACGGGTTTTGAAGCTTTGGGCAATTTAGCCTAAGACTCACCTTCCTCATCTGCTACAAAGGTTAATACTACCCATTTATAAAAAAAAATCGAGAATAAATTATGTAGCACGGTGCCTGAAATTAGGCAGCTGCTCAATCAACATTAATTTCCCTTCCCAAAACTACTCTTTCCTTGAATGATTTCTCTACTCAGGAATAAGAGAGCCCCCACTGCTCTTTTTCTCACTTAGCACTGATACTTACCTTGAATTGCTGATGCTTTCTCCCCCAGCTATCTGACACAGGGAAGGTCATGCCTGTGGCACTCAACCAGCCTTGCAGGTGTTATTACACTCGGTATGTTTCACAGGCAGCACCTGGGCCACAGCACTCACTCAGCGGCTGCCTAACACGCTTCTGATCTGGATCCCAGACCCTCAGCCAAAAGAGCAGATGGACCACCATCTGCCCTGTCCACCATTAATTCACAGTACAGCCTCAAAAGCAGTTATTTCTTCAAAGTCCCATTTCTTTTTTCTCTACTTCTTATCAAATGTCATTAAAAAGAGCTTGTGATTAGGTACTATATTACTCTGCACAAAAGATTTACATACACTTTAATTTTATGAACTGCAATACATATATGTACATTTGACTGTCATACTTGTGATAACTTCTTTGAAAAGTAATACAAGATCAGAGCTCCTTAATACAAGAGCATTCCTACTGAAAAATTAAATTCAACTTAATTTAAAAATTTAAAGCTCCTCTTGCACATGTCAAGTCAGGATTGTCTCTGTGTGACCGACCTTTCTACTTGAACTATGAGCTTCTAAAGGGTAGGAAACTTTTGTCTTTTACATCTCTGTATCCTCATGATATCAAGCAAAGTGTCCTTCTCATAGTGAATCCTTAATAAATGTCTGTTGTCTAATAATTAGAGGAAAAAAGACAAAATTCTCAGCAGATGTTAATTAGTCCTTCACCAAAGTTAGAGAGCTAAGTTATAGACGAGCTGAGGAGAGCCTCCATAGCAAAGGAAGCAACAGCCTCCCACATATGGAAGCAATTAAGTCTGTGAGGAAACTTTCATTTCTTAAGTCAGTTTAAATGCTTTGGGAAGTATACAAAATATAAATACCAAATAGTATCTTAGATAAGCAGAAAAACTGCTACAAAAGATACCTTTTCCTCAGATTCAGCCATGTATTCTTTTTATAAGAGCATTCCTCTACTTTACTGATAGTAAACTTTCTAGGTTCCCTACTGTACCAGTGATAATAAGTACAATGTCAGCTTTTCTTCTCAGAAGATAACTGAAAAACTATGGCACTCATTCATACTATTAAAAAATATTTCAAGGACTTCAAGGAAATTGATGAGAGGGGTGGACTGAATTCACCCCTGCTGTGAGACAAGACAGAGGATGGGGACAGAATTACTGGGCCTGTGGTCCCAGGGGTGGGGACAGGGAGTGAACAGAGAGGGTCTTCAGAGTTTCTTGGGGAGGAGAGGGGTTGGAGGGATCAGGAGAGGGAGAGCAGGGTGGGTCTGATTGGCTGCGACCCCCAGTGGGGGTGGACAGCTGTGTGCAGGGAAGTGTGGATCTGAGGGAACTAACTGTCCCTCTGCCCCAGCCTGCCCAGCTGCTGGCTGGAGAGGCCTCCCTGAGCAGCTCCACAGCGGGAGGCGCCAAAGGGGAGCCCAGAGGTGGCCAGGCCATGCACTGCAAAGAACTGTACCCCAGGGCACCACAAGTGGCTGTCCTGTTGGGTGCAGTGAGCAGTGGATGTGCTGGGTACCAGGCGTTGCAGATCAGCTGCTCCCCCAGGTACAGTGGCTGTCCCCCACCCCTGTTTCCGAGGGGTGGGCCTGTGGGAAGGAGGGGGCCTCAAGCACCACCTGCTGGGAAGAAGTGGTAAATGCAGGCTGGCAAACTTCCTATCTGCCTAGTTTTTTTTTCCAATATATTTTTTCTATATTTTATTATTATTGTCTTTTACTTTTTAATTTTTACTTATATATTTTTATTTATATTGATTTTTTATTTCTTATTTTTTATTTTATTTTCTCTCCTTTCTGTGGGCACCAATTTGAGTTCATTCCCAATATATCTTGGGGCATTCTCCTTAGGTTTTTTTTCCAATATATTTTTTCTATATTTTATTATTATTATCTTTTACTTTTTAATTTTTACTTACATATTTTTATTTATACTGATTTTTTATTTCTTATTTTTTATTTTATTTTCTCTCCTTTCTGTGGACACCAATTTGAGTTCATTCCCAATATATCTTGGGGCGTTCTCCTTCTGGCTTTGGGGCCTACTAATGTTGAGGGTTTTTTTTCATATTTGAAAAATTTTTATTTTATTATTATTATTCTTTTTTTTTTATTGGGTTCATGGGCTTGGTTTCAAGCCCAAGTCTCCCACATGGCAGGAAGGCATTCTGCCACTGAACTACCTGTGCATCCCTGCCTAACTTTTAAGAGTTCAAATAAAACTGTACCTCCTGTGTGAGAGCTAGGCCTTGCTTTGGTGGGGAATTACTAACAAACCAAGTGCAAAAGGGAACCTTCAGTCCTGGCCCCATGGATCAACAATTCCATCTTGACCAAAAAGGGGAAAAGAAGTGTAACTAATAAAGTATCAGCAGCAGAGAGAGTTCAAACAGAGTTGAGAGGTACTCTGGAGGTTGTTGTTATGCAAGCTTCAGTTAGACACTGCTACGTATCATAACTTGCCAAACCCCAACCAGGACCATTCCAGCCAATTCTAAAGAACACCTAGGGCAATTCATAAGATTCCACAAGGATTCCATGCACTAAAGTAACTTTCTAGAAACCTACAACCTCCAGATGGGTCCCTGGACCAGACAAGTCCTGAAACCCAGAGGGCCCAGCCTCTCCAGAACATCACTCCCTAAACTATTGCTTTTTCATTTCTTTGTTTTGTATATATGCTATATTATACAATTAAAAAAGTGAAAAAGCAAAAAAAGGGAAACCAACACAAAACAAAGTAAATACAAAACTCTGGATGACTGAAGGAAATCAATTTGCAAAATAACTTTATTATATCTTAATAATAATCAAATGCCCTGGACACAACAGAAAATCACAAAGCATGTGAAGACCAAGCAGAAATGGCCCAAGCAACCACTTGAGGGACACAGAATACAGAGCAACTACTCAAGGCCATTTACAAAGAATTAAAGGATATCAGGGAGACACTAGAAGAGCATAAAGAAGAATTCAAAAGATTAAATAGAAAAATGGTATATCTCACAGAGATGAAAGATACTATAGGCCAAATTAGAAATATACTAGGGACACATGATAGATTCAAAGAAGCAGAAGGAAGAACAAGTGAGATAGAAGACAAAACAACTGAACTAGAACGCACAACAGAACAGATGGAAGAAAGATGGAAAAAAATGGAACTGGATCTTAGGGAAATGATGGACAACAAAAGGTACACAAATATGAAGAATCACTGGTGTCCCAGAAGGAGAAGAGAAAAGGGCTGGGAAGGTACAATCAGGGAAAACTTCCCAATCCTAAAAGACATAAATATGCAAATCAAAGAGGCCCAACAAACCCTAAATACAATAAATCCAAATAGGCCTACTCCAAATATCTTAAATATATGATATTTAAGATCCTGAATGAGAAAGCTTCCAGCCAAGAAGAATTCTCCATCCAGCCAAATTGTCCTTCAAAATTGAGGGAGATTAAAATCTTGAAAGACAAAGAGTGAGAGAAGTAGTCAACAAGAGACCTGCCCTACAAGAAATGCTAAAGAGAGTCCCGTCAGCTGAAAAAAAAAATTAAAGACAGGAGAGTGAGGTCTGGAGGAGGGCATAGAATTGAAGAATATCAGTAAGGTAACTTAAAGGAAAATAGGAGAAAAAAGGAAAATAACATAAAGAACTGACAAATAAAAACTAAAGGACAAGATGATAAAATCAAGAACTGCTTTTACAGTAATAAATTTGAACGCTGACAGACTAAACTCACAATTAAAAGATACAGATTGGCAGTATGGATTAAAAGATATGCTCCATCTATATGTTGTTTATAAGAGACGCATCTTTTACCCAAGGATACAAATAGATTGAAAGTGAAAGGATGGAAAAAAAGATATTCTACGCAAGCTGCAACAAAAAGAAAGCAAGAGTAGCTATACTAATAACAGATAAAACAGACTTTAAATGTAAAGATGTCATAAGAGACAAAGGACATTATATAATAAAAGGGACAATTCAGCAAGAGGAAATAAGAATCAAAAAAAATTTTTTTTAACAATCATAAATGTTTATGCTCCCAATCAAGGAGGTACAAAGTACCTAAGGCAAACACTGGCAAAACTGAAGTGAGCTATAAATGTTTCAACAATAATAATGGGAGACTTCAATATACCACTCTCCACTACAGAGAGAACAACTAGACAGAATCAACAAGGAAGGAGAGAACCGAAACAACGTGATCAACAAATTAGACTTAACCGACATACATCTATCATTACTCCCCAAAATACCAGGATATACATTCTTCTCTGGTGCACATGGAATATTCTCCTGGACAGATCACATGCTGGGACACAAAATAAAGTCTTTCTAAGTTTAATAATTTCCAAAGCACTTTCTCTGACTAGAATGGAATGAAGGTTGAAGTTAATAATCACCAAAGAACCAAAGCTTTCACAAACATATGGCGATTAAACAACAAACTCTTAAATAACCAGCGGGTCAAAGAAAAAAATTGCTAGAGAAATTGGTAAATATGTGGAAACGAACGATAATGAGATTATAATATATCAGAATTTATGGTATATGGCAAAGGCAGTGCTGAGAGGGAAATTTATTGCCCTAAATCCCTATTTAAAAACAAGAATGAGGCAGGCCACGGTGGCTCAGCAGGCAAGAATGCTTGCCTGCCATGCCAGAGGACCTGGATTCGATTCCCGGTGCCTGCCCATGTAAAAACACAACAACAACAAAAAAAACAAAAAAAAAAACAAGAATGAGTAAAAAGTCAAGGATTAATCGCTTACCTGAAGAGAAAGAATAGCAAACTAACCTCAAAGCACAGAAAAAAAAAGAAGAGAAATAAAAAGGATTAAAGCAGAAATAAATGAACTGGAGAACAACAACAACAACAGCAATAGAAAGAATCAACAAAAACCAGAAGTTGCTTCTATGAAAACAAGCAAACAAACAAACTGATGGACCCCTAGCTAGACTGACAAAAGAAAAAAAGAGAGGAAGAAAATAAACAAAATCAGAAACGCAAGGCGGGGGGGGGGGTGGTTGTTACCCTGGATCCTGAAGAAATTTTTAAAAATCAAGAGAATACTATGAACAACTATAGGCCAACAAACTAGACAACTTAGATAAAATGTACAAATTCCTAGAAATACATAAACTACCTATACTGACTTGAGAAGGAATAGAAGATCTCAACAAACCAAATACAAATAAACTCAATCAATTATCAAAAATTTTCCCACAAACTGCCTGAAAATGTAGAGCTGTGTTCCAGTAGCCATGTTTCTTGATGATGATTGAACAATGATATAGCCTTCACAATGTGACTCTGTGATTGTGAAAATCTTATGCCTGATGTTCCTTTTATCTACCATATCAACGGAAGAGTAGAACATATGGAATAAAAATAAATAATGGGGGAACAAATGTTAAAATGAATTTAGCTTGAAATGCTAGTGGTAAATGAAAGCGAGGGGTAAGGGGTATGGTATGTATAATCTTTTTTTTCTCTGTTATCGTTTTATTTCTTTTTCTGTTGTCTTTATTTCTTTTTCTAAATCGATGCAAATGTTCTAAGAAATGATGAATATGTAATTATGTGATAATATTAAGAATTACTGATTATATATGTAGAATGGAATGATATCTTAATGTTTTGTTTGTTAATTTTTTTAATAAAAAAAAATAAAAAAAAAAATTTTTTCCCACAAAGAAAAGCCCAGGACCAGACAGCTAGCTTCACAGAAGAATTTTATCAAATATTCAAAAAAGAAGTAAAACCAATCCTATTCAAATACATCCAAAAGATTAAGGAAAAAGGAACACTTACCTAACTCATTTTATGAAGCAAACATTCTAATATCAAATTCAAATAAAGAGACTACAGGAAAGGAAAACTACAGACCAATCTTCCAAAGAACACAGGTGCAAAAATTCTCAACAAAACAATAGCAAATTGAATCCTACAACACACTAAAAGTACTATTATATCATGACTAACTGGGATTTCTACCAGGAATGCAAGGGTGGTTCAACACAAGAAAATCAATGTAATATAGTACATTAACAAATCGAAAGGGAAA
Organism: Tamandua tetradactyla; assembly: GCF_023851605.1. NCBI lineage: Eukaryota > Metazoa > Chordata > Mammalia > Pilosa > Myrmecophagidae > Tamandua > Tamandua tetradactyla. Next base: position 97,889,457 of record NC_135338.1, read on the forward strand.
TAATCACATCATCATAATCACTTGATGCTGAAATTGCATTAGAAAAAATTCAGTATCCTTCCCTTAAAAAAACACTTCAAAAGGTAGTAATCAAAGGAAACTTTCCTCAATATCATAAAGGGCATATATGAAAAACCCACAGCCAGCATCAGATTTAATGATGAGAGATTGAAAGAATCCCCCCTAAGATTGGGAACGAGACAAGGATGCCCATTCTTACCACTATTATTCAACATTGTACTAGAAGCCCTGGCTAGAGAGATTAAACAGGAGAAAGAAGTAAAAGGCATCCAAATAGGAAAGGAAGAAATAAAATTTTAATTATTTGCAGATGACATGATCCTATCCTTAGGTAATCCTGAGAAATCTATGACAAAGCTCCTTGAGCTAATAAATTCAGCAAAATGGCAGGATACAAGATTAATGTACAAAAATCAATAATGTTTCTATAAACATAATGACCTATCTGAGGAGATAATTAAGGAAAAAAATTCCATTCAAAAGAATCCGGTAACTAGGAATAGGCCTAACCAGGGATATCAAGGATTTAGATACAGAAAACTACAAAACATTGCTAAAAGAAATTAAAAATGACCTAAATAAATGGAAAGACATTTCATGCTCATGGATAGGAAGGTTGAATGACATTAAGATGTCAATTCTACTCAAACTAATCTACAGATTAAATGTAGTACCAATCAAAATACCAACAACCTACTTGGAAGACTTGAAATGCTAGTTATCAAATTTATTTGGAAGGGAAAGAGACCCCGGATAGCTAAAGATATCCTAAAACAGAAGAGTGAAATGGGAGGAGTAACACTTCCTAACTTCAAAGTTTACTCTAAAGCCACAGTGGCCGAAACAGTATGGTCCTGGTACAAAGACAGAAGTATCTACCAATGGAATCAAACTGAGAGTACAGAGATAGACAACCAAATCTATGGACAACTGATCTTCAATAAGGCCCTCAAATCCAATGAACTGGGACAGAATAGTACCTTCAGTAAATGGGCATGGGAGTATTAGATATCAATAGCCAAAAGAATGAAAGAGGATCCCCATCTTATACCCTATACAAGAATTAATTTGAAATGGATTAAAGACCTGAATGTAAGAGCCAGTACTATGAGGCTTCTAGAAGAAAATGCTGGGAAACATTTTCAAGATCTAGTAATAGGAGGTAGCTTCTTAAACTTTTTTTTTTTAAATAAGAATTTTGTAAAGTTAAAAAAAAAAAGGATCTGCATTAGATTACAGATTGTCATAGAGTCTACAAGAGACTCACCTTAAATTCAAAGACATAAGTAAGTTGAAAGTGAAAGGAATGTACCATGCAAGTAGTAACCAAAAAAGAGCTGTGTAGCTATATTAATATCAGTTGAAACAGACAGATAGTCAAAAACTATCATGAAGGACAGTGACGGTCATTATATACTCACAAAGGCATCAATTCAACAAGACAACGAAATAATCATTAATATGTACCTAACAGCAGAGCTCCAAAATATATGAATTACTGACAAATTTGAAGGGAGAAACAGATTGCTCTATAGTGATAGTAGGAGACTTTAATATACCATTTTCAATAATGGATAGCACATCTAGTCAGAAGATCAGTAAGGAAATATAAGACTCAATACTCATTTTGGGTGGTGCATTACCTAATTTAACTTATATCGTCAGTTTACTTGAACACCATAAGTACATGGAATCTTGAATAGGGCACGAGATCTTGTTGGTTTGTAAAGATCAGTGTGATGCCCCAATATATCCCAAAGTAATTTGGGCAGAGAATAAAAAAGTAAAAACATGATTTTCTATTACCAATAGAAGGTATACCTGAATTAGCAACTGCTCTATATAAGAGCAAAGAGATGCTTGATCTCCCACTAAAAGAAAGTTATTTACTGGAAGACACCTTCAGACATTCTACAGATGAGGAGGCTGGGATCTGAACTTTGCATCATTACTTTTCAAAAACCTAAAGAGATATGGATAGTCATTTGCTGGTATCACGTGAACAACTAAAAATAAATAGTTTAATAAAAGGTAAAAAAATTACAATAGAAGAGAATAAGAGACAATGGGAGGATTTGGGTTTTCGTATTTATTTTTATTTCTTTTCTGGTATAATGAAAATGTTTTAAAATTGATCATGTATGCACATCATCAACAAATTGATGATGATGTGAGCCAAGGAGACTGTATGTTTCGGATATTTTTTAAAATTTTGATTTAATATTTTTATTGTAAAACTTAACATACAAACATATATTCTTGAAATAAAACATTCCATCATGGTGTAGTGGATGGTTTTACAGTGTGTGAATATATCACCACCCCAAAAATTGCATTAAAAAAAGCAAAAACCTACAACTCAAAAAAAGATTAAAAACTCAATTAAAAATTATCAAAACAGGGAATTCTGGGCCAAGATGGCGGCTTAGCAATGTGCGCGTTTTAGTTCGTCCTCCAGAACAACTAGTAAATAACCAGAAACAATACAGAACAGTTCCTGGGGCCACGTCACTGACCAGATACACAGCATACCCCAGTTTGGACCAGCTTGACCGGCTGCGAGCCCCCCAGAACTGTGAGTTCCCCAACCTGCGGCAGCTGGTGCCCCTCCCTCACAGCTGCTTCCCAGAGGGGAAAGGAAAGAAACTTTACCAGCAGTAGGGGCTGAGCCCAACCAAACACCAATTGTGGAATTAATTAACAAATTCTGACCACTAAAAATAGGCCCTAGCTCAGGTGAACCTGGTCAAAGCAGAGGTCACTGATTTTTGCCCTGGCGCCAAGGGGGCAGGGCTGATAGAAAAAGGAAAAAAGAAGAAGGAAACAGAGGTTTTTGTGGCTGTGTTTCTATGAAGGCTTGACTGCCTTTGGATACAGCGGCACGTCTCCTCAGGCTGCAAATGCCCCACGCATAGGCAGAAACAAACTCATTTTGAGGGCTTGTCTGGAATCTGTGCCTTCCCCAGGGGAGGGGTGAAGCCCAACTCAGGTGGAATCCCTCCCTCAAGGAATTCAGACACCAGGGCTTGGTAATTTGAAGGCATTAAAACCAGCCTACAACCTCTCCTCTGTCTCCACCATGCCCCCAGCCAAAGTTAAAGGTACTGCATCATCTTATGCTGGTGGGACCTGCAGGCAGACAAGCTCCACATACTGGGCAGGATAAGAAAAACAGAGTCCAGACACTTCACAGGAAAGTCTGTCAACCTGCTGGGTCTCACCCTCAGGGAAACTGACGCAGGTGACTCTTTCCTCCTGATAGGAGGCCAGTCTGGTCTGGGAAAATCCAGCTGCAGTCTATAATAACTACATAGACCCTCCTCAGGGTCGGGGGGAAAAGGCACCATACAAGAAGGGCAAGAAACAAGAAAACAAGAACTGAAAAATTCTCCTGTTAAACACAACCAAAGCTAGAGGTCCAGATAAAGCTGAACTGAATGTCAAAGAACAGAGAGACAACAAATTCATCCAGCAAGAAAACCCTAGGTAAAAGAAGTGAAAGCAATCTCCAGAATAAACTAATTAAGGTAATTAAATGCCTAGGCGCCAGCAAAAAATAACAAATCACACTAGGAAAATTGAAGATACAGCCCAATCAAAAGAACAAACCAACAATTCAAGTGAGATACAGGAGCTGAAACATTTAATTCAGAATATACGAACAGACATGGAAAACTTCATCAAAAACCAAATCAATGAATTGAGGGAGGATATAAAGAAGGCAAAGAATGAACAAAAAGAAGAAACTGAAAGTCTGAAAAAATAAATCACAGAACTTATGGGAATGAAAGGCACGGTAGAAGAGATGAAAAAAAACAATGGAAACCTATAATGGTAGATTTTGAGAGGCAGAACATAGGATTAATGAACTGGAGGACGGAACATCTGAAATCCAACAAGATAAAGAAAACATAGGGAAAAAAATGGGAAAATATGAGCAGGAACTCAGGGAATTGAAAGACAATATGAAGTGCACAAATATACGTGTTGTGGGTGTCCCAGAAGAGAAGAGAAGGGAAAAGGAGGAGAAAAACTAATGGAGGAAATTATCACTGAAAATTTCCCAACTCTCATGAAGGACTTAAAATTACAGATCCAAGAAGTACAGCATACCCCAAAGAGAATAGATCCAAATAGATGTACTCCAAGACATTTACTAATCAGAATGTCAGAGGTCAAAAAGAAAGAGAGACTCTTGAAAGCAGCAAGAGAAAAGCAATCCATCACATACAAGGGAAACCAAATAAGACTAAGCGTAGATTTCTCAACAGAAACCATGGAGGCAAGAAGACAGTGGGATGATATATTTAAATTATTAAAAGAGAGAAACTGCCAACCAAGAATCATATATCCAGCAAAAACGAGGGAGAAATTAAAACTTTCAGACAAAAAATCACTGATAGAATTTGTGACCAAGAGACCAGCTCTGCAAGAAATACTTAAGGGAGCACTAGAGACAGATACGAAGGCAGAAGAGAGAGGTGTGGAGAAGAGTATAGAAAGGAAGACCATGAGTAAAGGTAAAAAGAAGGAAAATTAGGACATATAAAAGCCAAAAGGCAAAATGGTAGAGGAGGGTACTGCCTGGGCAGTAATAACACTGATATTGATGGATTAAGCTTCCCAATCGGGGGGACATGGACTGGCAGAATGGATCAGGGAACGGGACCCATCTATATGCTGTCTCTACTCAAAGGACATGAGGCCAAGGACACAAACGGACATTTGCACACCAATGTTTATAGCAGCATTATTTACAATTACCAAGAGATGGAAGCAGCCAAAATGTCCATCAACAGACGGGAGGCTAAACAAACTGTGGCATATACATAGGATAGAATATTATACAGCTGCAAGACAGAATGAAGTTATGAAGTATATAACAACATGGATGGACCTTAAGGACATTATGCTGAGTGAGATTAGCCAAAAACAAAAGGACAAATACTGTATGGTCTCAGTGATATGAACTGACATTATTGAATAAACTTGGAGAATTTCGTTGGTAACAGAGACCATCAGGAGATAGAAATAGGGTAAGATATTGGGTAATTGGACCGGAAGGGATACAGATTGTGCAACAGGACTGAATGTAAAAACTCAGAAATGGACAGCACAATACTACCTAACTGTAATACAATTATGTTAAAACATTGAATGAAGCTGAATGTGAGAACGATAGAGGGAGGAGGGTTGGGGGCACAAATGAAATCAGAAAGAAAGACAGACGACAAAGATTGACATGGTGTGATCTAGGATTGCCTAGAGTGTATAATGACATTACTAAATGTACAAATTTAAAAAATGTTTTTGCATGAGGAAGAACAGAGGAGTGTCATTACCGCAGGGTGCTGAGGGTGGATGGTAATTAATATTTTAAAATTTCAACTTACGTGTCAGACTAAAGCAAAAAATGTTTATTTGGTACAAAATTTATATTTTGACTAGTGCATCTCTCCTAATATAACTTACGTAGATAGTTGGTTGAACAACATAAGTACATTGAACCTTGGGTAGGACATGAGATTTTGTTGGTTTGTCCAGAGTGATGCCCTGATGAATCCCAGAGTGATTTGACCAGTGAGCGGAAAAGTGTTTGCAAAGTCCCCTTTGGGGAATGGTGAGAACAAGGGAAAATTCAACCTCCCCAAGCTGAATTCTTGATATTCTCACAAGCAGTGTGGACAGCCAAAGCTATAGGCTGAACCCCCAGTCTTGGGGTTTGTTCATATGAAACTTAACCCCACAAAGGATAGGTCCAGCCTACTTAAAATTAGGCCTAAGAGTCACCCCCAAGAGAACCTCTTTCGTTGCTCAGATGTGGCCTCTCTTGCCAGCCAATACAATAAGCAAACTCACCATCCTCTCCCTGTCTACATGGGACATGACTCCCAGGGGTGTGGACCTCCCTGGCAACATGGGACAGAAATCCGAGATGGGCTGAGACCCAGCACCAAGGGATTGAGAAAATCCTCTCGACCAAAAGGGGGAAGAGTAAAATGAGACAAAGTGTCAGTGGCTGAGAGATTCCAAACAGAGTTGAGAGGTTATCCTGGAGGTTATTCTTACTATCTTAAGTAGATATCACCTTATTATCCAAGAGGAAATGGAGAGGCTGGAGGGAACTGCCTGAAGATGCAGAGCTGTGTTCCAGTAGCCATGTTTCTTGATAATGATTGTATAATGGTGTAGCTTTCACAATGTGACTGTGTGATTGGGAAAACCTTGTGTCTTATGCTCCTTTTATCTACCTTGTCAACAGATGAGTAGGACATATGGAATAAAAATAAATAATAGGAAAAAAATAAATAAATAAATAATAGGGGGAAACAAATGTTAAAATAAATTTAGTTTGAAATGCTAGTGATCAATGAAAGGGAGAGTAAGTGGTATGGTGTGTATGGTTTTTTTTCTGTTTTTGTTTTATTTTTCTGTTGTCTTTTTATTTCTTTTTCTGAATTGATGCAAATGTTCTAAGAAATGATCATGATGATTGTTCTAGTTTACTAGCTGCTGGAATGCAATATACCAGAAATGGAATGGCTTTTAAAAAGGGGAGTTTAATGAGTTGCTAGTTTACAATTCTAAGGCCTAGAAAATGTCCCGATTAAAACAAGTCTAAAGAAATGTCCAATCAAAGGCATCTAGGGAAAGATACCTTGGTTCAAGAAGGCTGATGAAATTCAGGGTTTCTCTCTCAAGTGAGAAGGCACGTGGCAAACACAGTCAGGGCTTCTCTCTCAGCTGGAAGGGCACATGGCGAACACGGTGTCATCTGCTAGCTTTCTCTCCTGGCTTCCTGTTTCATGAAGCTCCCCGGGAGGCATGTTCTTCATCTCCAAAGATCGCTGGCTGATGGACTCTCTGCTTCTTAGTGTCACTCTCTCTGAATCTCTCTCTCCAAAATGTTTCCTCTTTTATAGGACTTCAGAAACTAATCAAGACCCACTCAAATGGGTGGCGACATGTCATCCCCTAATCCAGTTTAACAACCATTCTTAATTAAATCACATCAACTAGGGAGATGATCTCATTACAGTTTCAAATATACAGTACTGAGTAGGGATTATTCTACCTTTAAGAAATGGGATTTATATTAAAACATGGCTTTTCTTAGGGGGCATACTTGCTTTCAAACCAGCACAATGATAAATATGCAACTATGTGATGATATTGTGAATTACTGATTACATATGTAGAATGGAATGATCGCATATTAAGAATGTTTGTATTTCTTTCCTGTAATTTTTTTTAAATTAATAAAAAAATTTTTAAAAATTATCAAAACATTTTAACGGAAACTTGACCAAAGAATCTAAATGGCAAATAAGCCCATAAAAACATACAAAGATGCCAAACATATTTTAGGATAAAGCACATTCTGTGCAATGAAATATCACTATTCATCTAGCAGAATGGCTAAAATTAAAATGACTGACAATATCCAATGTTGGCAAGGATATAAAGTAACCGAATCCTTCACTCATTGTTGGTAGGAACGTACAATACCTCCAAAGCAAGATATACTTGCTTTGGGAAAATGTCTAGCAGTTTCTTATAAAACTAAAAATATCTTACCCTCTTTAAACCAATATCCTATTCATTGGTATCTTCCCAAGAGAAATGAAATCACACGTCCACAAAAATATTTGTACATGAATGTTCACAGCAGTTTTCTTTATAATAGCCAAAAAATGAAAACAGCTCAAGTACCTAACAATAAGAACATGGATGAAAAACCTGGGGTTTTAACTCAAATGGAATATTACTCAACAAGAAAAAGGAACAACTTAGATAAATCTCCAAAACATTATGTGGAGAGAAAGACAAAGACCCCTTACACCAAAGAGGACATGCAATTCAAATTAAGTTCTCCAATGGGCTAAAACCAATTTCGGGGGGAAAGCAATTAGAACAGTAGCTGCTTTTGTGGGATTGGAGACAGAGATGCACTGGGGAGGAGCATGAAGAAACTTTTGGGTTTGAGAAAATGGTCTTTTAATAATGGTCTGGGTTATACAGGTGGGTACATTTGTTAAAACACTTCAAGTAGCACAATTTAAATGTATGCATTTTACTGTATGTAAGTTTTACCTTAAAAAAAGAACCATAACCAAATGTTGAGGTTTAGTTAATGATATGCAGACTGAAGTGCCTGGGGTAAAGTGCATTTATGTCTGTAATTTACTTTGAAATGCAGAAACAAAATGAGATAAACTGATGAGTAGGTAGAGGGATGGGGAGATGGACAGATATATGATAAAGAATATAGAGCAAAATGTTAACTGTAGAATCTAGGATATATAGATTCTCTCTGTGCAATTATTAAGCTATATTGTTTCTTTGCATTTCTTCAAAATAAAATGTTGGAAAAGCTCATGAACTACACTTACTTGCACATATGAAAAACAGCAGATTAATGTCCTTACATCATAAAAAAAGTTTGCAGTAGCAGCAAAATATTTTATAGATAATATTTTATAGAACTTATTTGAAGATAAGACCTATGAGGTAGAACATTTTTATGGACTTTTATTTCCTTTTAAGGCCATGGCAATGAAACAGTTCAGACTGGAATTACTTTATTGCTTTAGTGGGCATCCTCACAAATGTTTAAAAAAACATTTCAAATCCCTATGATAATCCTGGGAGATGGAAAAAAAACTTTTGATAGATTTTAACATTCTTTCATGATTAAAAACTCTTAGCAACCAGGAAGAGAAGGAACTTCCTTAACTTGATAAAGAGTATTACCAAAAACCTACATTCGGCACTCAAATGCAGATTTTCTGGGGTCTGAGCAGTTTGTGCATTTCTCTTTGGTAAGGTTACTCCCACAGTGTTCCCTGATAAAAAGAGAGCACACTGGGGGGTGCAGAGTGATCCTCTCCAGAAGAGACTGACTTCAGTACACCCCTTGCTTGGGGACAATGGGAGAATGCAGAACCCGTGCCATCTTTTTTCTTGCTTGGAAATTTCTTCATTTCCCAATAGTTGGCAACAGTAAAGCCTATTTCTTAACCCATGCTCTGAGATGTAGAATTCATCCATAGTCTAGCAAACAAGAGACGGTATCTACAAAGGAATCCACTTGCATACCAAGTGGGAACCCCAAAGGTAACACCTTCTATTTCTTTTTTTTTTTTTTGTATGCTGTATAGCAGGTGTCACATTTCATTATTTTTCAATGTTAGTATCCCATTACTGCAGCACCAATTATTTGCTTTTTGTTAGTTTTTTGGGGAAATACATGGGTTGGGAATCAACACCAGGTCTCCCACAAGGCAGGTGAGAATTCTAGCACTGAACTATCCTTGCATTCCCAACACCTTGTATTTCACAGTAAAAAGTTTAAAAAACAACAATAACAATAAGGTCTACAGAACACATTCATTCCATTCCCCTCATATTCTCTTTAACCTCGGCCTTTTTTCCCCACTGGTAGAAGGAAACTAGATTTGAACTATGGCTCTCCTTGACAGAAATGATAAGATAGCACCTTCAAGTGCTTACTGGAAAAGAGGGAACTAAGAGATCTCTGAGGGTCCTAAGATCCTTTCATATGAAAAGAGAGAGTGACTACCTCAACAACATCAATGGGTCAGAGAGTCCCAAGTCTAGTATTTAAAGAAGGAACTGCATTTCATGATTCACTGTACCAGGTTTCTCATGGAACCATAGAGCCAAGTCGGATGTTGAGAGAGAACCCTTCATTCCAATATCTAAACTGAAGAATACACTCTCTGTATTAGCCAGAAAGTGCCATCTAAGAATACTGGTAGAGCTGCTGATACTGAAGATGTTACTGGAAAATGAAAAGAAAGTCCTCTAGATGGCAATACTATCTATGATAGATCTAAAAACACCAACCGTATTTCATGATGAAAGCAGACTGACATAGGATCATGGTTTAGCAATAAGTAGCAATCTCCTAAAATCCCTACCTTCCTCCAAGGACTACGGATCAGAGTGATAACCAGTTTAAATAAAAAAAAAGATAGGACCAAGCAAGCCTAAGATGCCTGGGCCTCTACCAGTGAACAGCACCGGGTATAGCATGTGTCAAGTTGAATAAAATAAATTCGGCAATTCCTAAGCCCTTGTTGGCTATATAGTCTATATTTAATTTGGTACATGAGGACATAGCTATGTTACAGTTGTGTTAGCAAATCATATTTGGAACACATATGTTGAACCATTTCAATTCTGCCTGACAGTCTGCTTGCCTACAGAATATCATTTGACCGTAAATTATGATGTCTTAGTCACTATATTATTATTCTTTAAGAAAAAAAAAATTAATCATTAAACAAAGGCCCTGGGTCACAATTATTCTAAATTTTCACTGTCACTGGACTAGGCATTTCACTTAACAATCAATATAAAACAACTGATATTATCTCTACCCTGGCAGCCAGTTATTCTAGCGATATCAGCACCCTACACTAAGAAGTCTGTCTGCGAACAGATGAACCATGTTAAAGGCCCAGTAACACTCTTGTGTGTTTTAAAACTGATACTAGGTTTTATTAAAAACAATTAAATTTATAAATTAAAACAGGTTCTATTTTCAGAGTAAAAAAAAGAATAAAAGAAAGTGTAGAGGTGGCTAGAGATATTCGAGATTCTTAGTTTTCTACTAATCCTAGTTTGGGATAGAATGTACCTTATCCATATGGAAGATCAAATCCAATTCACAAACATTTTCGAAACATTTATCCAGCGTCTCCACAAAAACCTAGGAAACAAAAAGAAATAGATAAAGAACAGAAAGAACACATTCCCATCTTCATGAAAGTCACACTTGAAAGTAAAGGAGTTACTCATATCATTTAATGTATGATAAATCTAAAAAAAAAAAACAAAAAACTACCTTTTGTCTCTAGCATTAGCTAATCACTCTAAGTATCCCAATTCTGAGAACAAAGTTTCTAGGAAAGGGGAACCTTATTAACATAGTGACATAATCAGCAGCTCACAGAACTGTCCTACAGAATGCTGTGGGCGAGTCAACTTGTAACTCCACTTTTTACTTCTTATACGATCTAAAAGGCAAATGTATAAAATATAATGATTAATCAATGGTTTTGGACTCATGATGTATTAAACATGTAATTTGTGATAAAAATTACATAAAGGCATTTGGTTTGGAGGGGTATAAGATCATAGTTTGTGTATACTTTTGAAGGTAAGTTGGCATCAGAGCAAATAAGATTGTTACAGTTTAGAATGTTGTATTTAAGCTCCACTATACCTATAAAGAAAATCCTGGAGAATATACACGCTTATAGAGACAAAATTAGAACACAGGTTGCCAGGGGTAGGGAACAAAGAGGATTGAGACTTAGTGTACAATGGGTGTAGGGTTTCTGTTTGGAGAAATGAGAAAGTTTTACAAAAGGAACATGACGAGGGTACTACAAAATTGTGAATGTGAATAATACCATTAGATGGTATGCTTGGGAGTGATTTAGACAAGAAAGTTTATATTGTATATATGCTCCCACAATTAAAAAATAAAAGAGCAACTAAATGACACCATTTACAACAGCAACCAAAAGATTCACATATTTAGGAATAAGTTTAATGATACAAAAGAGCTATACACAGAAAACTACAAGAAATTGCTAAAAGAAATCATGGAGACTTCCGGAGAAGATGGCGGCTTAGTAAGGCGCGCGGGTCTTAGTTCCTCCTCCAGAAAAGCAACTAAAGAAACAGAAACAATACGAAACAGCTCCCGGAGTCACGACAGAGACCAAAAAGACAGCGTACCCCATTCTGGAACAGCTGAACGGGCAGGGAGAATCCGCTGCGGTGAGATACCCGAGGGGCGCGCGTTTTCCCGGCCGGGGCGGCTGGCGACTGGGGTCCCCTCCACGCACGTGGCTCCCCGGTCTGACTGGGAACGTTGGATAGCGGGGCCCTCCCGCCACGCTTGGCGTCTCGGGCCAGCTGGGCAATTTTGACCGGCACTCCCCCAAGCCGCGGCAGCCAGCGACCCCCCGCTCCACATGCGGTTTCCCGGGCCGACTGCGAGATTCGGACTGGCAACTTAAAGGAGCCACAGCATCTTTTACTGGTGGGCCCGCAGACAGACGAGTGCCACGAGCGCCACCTACTGGGCAGGAAAAGAAAAACAGAGCCCAGAGATTTCACAGAAAAACCTTTCAACCAGCCGGGTCCCACACCCAGGGAAATCTGATCAAATGCCCAGACACCAGCAGAAAATAATGGATGACGCTCGGAAAATTGAAGATATGGCCCAGTCAAAGGAACAAACCAATAGTTCAAATGAGATACAGGAGCTGAGACAACTAATGCTGAATATACAAACAGAAATGGAAAAACTCTTCAAAAACCAAATCAATAAATTGAGGGAGGACATGAAGAAGACATGGGCTGAACAAAAAGAAGAAATAGAAAATCTGAAAAAACAAATCACAGAACTTATGGGAGTGAAGGACAAAGAATTAAAAATGGAAAAAACAATGGATACCTACAGTGGTAGATCTAAAGAGACAGAAACTACAATTAGTGAACTGGAGGATGGAACATCTGAATTCCAAAAAGAAACAGAAACTATAGGGAAAAGAATGGAAAAACTTGAGCAGGGGATCAGGGAACTGAATGACAATATGAAGCGCACAAATATACGTGTTGTGGGTGTCCCAGAAGGAGAAGAGAAGGGAAAAGGAAGAGAAAAACTAATGAAAGAAATTATCACTGAAAATTTCCCAACTTTTATGAAAGACCTAAATTTACAGATCCAAGAAGTGCAGCGCACCCCAAAGAGAATACACCCAAATAGGCGTTCTCCAAGACACTTACTAGTTAGAATGTCAGAGGTCAACGAGAAAGAGAGGATCTTGAAAGCAGCAAGAGAAAAACAATCCATCACATACAAGGGAAACCCAATAAGACTATGTGTAGATTTCTCAGCAGAAACCACGGAAGCTAGAAGACAGTGGGATGATACATTTAAATTACTAAAAGAGAAAAACTGCCAACCAAGACTTCTATATCCAGCAAAATTGTCCTTCAAAAATGAAGGAGAAATTAAAACATTTATAGACAAAAAGTCACTGAGAGAATTTGTGACCAAGAGACCAGCTCTGCAAGAAATACTAAAGGGAGCACTAGAGTCAGATATGAAAAGACAGAAGAGAGAGGTATGGAGTAAAGTGTAGAAAGAAGGAAAATCAGATATGATATATATAATACAAAAGCCAAAATCGTAGAGGAAAATATTATCCAAACAGTAATAACACTACAATTTAATGGACTGAATTTCCCAATCAAAAGACATAGAATGGCAGAATGGATTACGACCCAGCAATACCACTGCTAGGTATCTACTCAAAGGACTTAAGGGCAAAGACACAGACGGACATTTGCACACCAGTGTTTATAGCAGCATTATCTACAATTGCAAAGAGATGGAAACAGCCAAAATGTCCATCAACAGACGAGTGGCTAAACAAACTGCGGCGTATACCTACGATGGAATATTATGCAGCTTTAAGACAGACTAAACTTATGAAGCATGTAATAACATGGATGGACCTAGAGAACATTATGCTGAGTGAGTCTAGCCAAAAACTAAAGGACAAATACTGTATGGTCCCACTGATGTGAACCGACATTCGAGAATCAGCTTGGAATATATCAATGGTAACAGAGACCAGCAGGAGTTAGAAACAAGGTAAGATAATTGGTAATTGGAGCTGAAGGGATACAGACTGTGCAACAGGACTAGATACAAAAACTCAAAAATGGACAGCACAATAATACCTAAGTGTAATGTAACTATGTTGGAACACTGAATGAAGCTGCACCTGAAATATAGTTTTTTGTTTGTTTGTTTGTTTGTATCTTTTGTTTTTGTTTTTTTCTTTTTTCTTTTTTTATATATATATGTATATATTTATTAGTATTATTATTTTAATTCTCTTCTCTATATTAACATTCTATATCTTTTTCTGCTGTTTTGCTAGTTCTTTTCCTAAATCGATGCAAATATACTAAGAAATGATGATCATAAAAAAAAAATCATGGAAGACCTAAGTAAATGGAAGGGCATACCATGTGCATGTACTAGAAGACTAAATATAGTTAAGATGTCAATATACCCAAATTGATTTATAGATTCAATGCAATACCAATAAAATTCCAACAACTTACTTTGCAGAAATAGAAAAACAAATACCCAAACTTATTTGGAAGGGTAGGGTGCCCCAAATAGCTAAAAACATCTTGAGAAAGAAAAATGAAGTGGGTGGTCTCACACTACCTGACTTTAAAGCATATGACAAAGCTACAGCAGTCAAAAAACAGCATGGTACTGGCATAAAGAAAGGTATATTGACCAATGGAAAAGAATTGACTTTTCACACATACACCCTTTTATCTATGGGCAATTGATCTTTGACAAGGTGGTCAAGCCAATCCACTTAGGACAGAGCAGCCTCTTTAACAAATGGTGCTTGGAGAACTGGATATACATATGCAAAAGAATGAAAGAGTAACCATATTCACACTTTATACAAAAATTAACTCAAAATGGATCAAAGACTTGAACATTAGAGTTAAGGCCACAGAACTGATAACAGAAAATGTAGGGAAATATCTTATAAATCTTGTAACAGGAGATGGTTTCCTAGACCTTACACCCAAAGCACAAACACTGAAGAAAGAAATATATAAATGGGAACTCCTCAAAATTAAACACTATTGTGCGTCAAAGAACTCTGTCAAAAGTAAAAAGGCAGCCTATGCAATGGGAAACAATATTTGGATACTACATATCAGATAAGGCTTTAGTATCTAGAATATATAAAGAGATTCTTCAACTCAACAACAAAAAAACAAACAACCAAATTAAAAATGGACAAAACACCGAATAGCTAAAAATATCCTGAAAAAGAAAAATGAAGTCGGAGGTCTCACGCTATTTGACTTAAAGGCGTATTATGAAGCTACAGTGGTCAAAACAGCATGGTACTGACATAAAGATAGATATACTGATCAATGGAATCAAACAGAATGTTCAGATATAGACCCTCTCATCTATGGACAACTGATCTTTGATAAGGCAGTCAAGCCAACTCACCTGGGACAGAACAGTCTCTTCAATAAACGGTACCTAGACAACTGGATATCCATATGCAAAAAAATGAAGGAGGATCCATATCCCACACCCTATATAAAAATTAACTCAAAATGGATCAAAGATCTAAACATTAGATGTAAGACCATAAAACTTTTAGAAGAAAATGTAAGGAAATATCTTATAAATCTTTTAAGAGGAGGTGGTTTCCTAGACCTTATACCCAAAGCACGATCATTGAAGAAAGAAAGAAAGAAATGGGAGCTCCTCAAAATTAAACACTTTTGTGCATCAAAGAACTTCATAAAGAAAGTAAAAAGACAGCCTACACAGTGGGAGACAATATTCGGAAATGATATATCAGATAAAGGTCTAGTAACCAGAATATATAAAGAGATTGTTCAACTCAACAACAAAAAGACACAACCCAATCACAAAATGGACAAAAGACATGAACAGATAATTCTCAGAAGAGGAAATACAAATGGCCAAAAGGCACATGAAAAGATGCTCAACTTCCCTGGTTATTAGGGAAATGCAAACCAAAACCACAATGACGTATCACCTCACACCCACCAGAATGGCCATTATCAATAAAACAGAAAACGACAAGTACTGGAAAGGATGTGGAGAAAGAGGCACACTTATCCACTGTTGGTGGGAATGCCAAACGGTACAACCACTGTGGAAGGCGGTTTAGCGGTTCTTCAGGAAGCTAAGCATAGAACTGCCATATGACCCGGCAATACCATTGCTAGGTATTAACTCAGAGGACATGAGGGCAAAGACACAAACGGACATCTGCACACCAATGTTTATAGCAGCATTATTTACAATTGCCACGAGACAGAAACAGCCAAAGTGTCCATCAACAGATGAATGACTAAACAAGCTATGGTATAGACCTGCGATTGAGTATTATGCAGCTGTAAGACAGGATAAAGTTATGAAGTATATAATGACATGGATGGACCTTAAGGACATTATGCTGAGTGAATGAGCCAGAAACAAAAGGACAAATATTATATGGCCTCACTGATATGAACTGACATTAGTGAATGAACTTGTAGAATTTCAGTTGGTAACAGAGGTCATCAGGAGATAGAAATAGGGCAGATATTGGTTAACTGGAGCTGAAGGGATACAGACTGTACAACAGGACTGATTGTAAAAATTCAGAAATGGATAGCACTGTGTGACTGTGAAAACCTTGTGTCTGATGCTCCTTTTATCTACCTTATTGACAGACAAGTAATCAATCCAATTCTGGATTGATGCAAATGTTCTGAGAGGTGATCATGGTGATGAATATACATCTATGTGATGATATTGTGTTACTGATTATATACCAAGAACGGAATGATCGTATGGTAAGAATGTTCGTGTTTGTATGTTGTTTTGTTTAAAAAAAAAATTAAAAAAAAAAGATCATGGTGATGAATACACAACTATATGATGATATTGTGAGCCATCGATTGTAAACTATGTATAGAATATTTGTACGTTAAGAATGTTTATGTTTGTATGTTGTTTTATCAATTAAAATTTAAATAAATTAACAAAAAAATAAAAGGGCAAAAGAGGGTGGTGCAATGGGGGCTCAGTGGAAGAATTCTCTCCTGCTATGCCAGAGACCCAGGTTTGTCTCCCCATGCCTGCCCATGCAAAAGAAAAAAAAAAGTACTTAAGAAAAATGGGCAAAAGACAGGAACAGACACATCTCAGAAGAGGAAATATAAATGGCTAAAAAACACATGAAAGGATGCTCAACTTCACTGGCTATCAGGGAAATGCAAATCAAAACCATAATGAGATATCTCGCACCCCTGAGAATGGCCATTACTAAAAAAAGAAAGAAAGAGGGTGGGCCGCGGTGGCTCAGCAGGTAAGAGTGCTTTCCTGCCATGCCCAGGACTCAGGTTCGATTCCCGGTGCCTGCCCATGTTTAAAAAAAAAAAAAGAAAGAAAGAAAGAAAGAAAATGACAAGTGCTGGAGAGGATGTGGAAAAAGAGGCATACTTATCAACCTTTGATGGGAATGTAAAATGGTACAACCTCTCTGAAACGTAGTTTGGCAGTTCCTCAGGGAGCTAAGTAAAGAATTGTCACATGATTATACCATTTTTACTAGGTATATATTCAGAGGAACTGAGGGCAAGGACACAAACGGACATCTGCACACCCATATTTATAGCAGCATTATTTACAAGTGCCAAGAGACGAGAACAATTCAAATGTTTATTGATGGATGAGTGGCTAAACAAGCTGTGGCATATACATTTGATGAAATACCATACAGCTGTATTTGAGAGTAAGGTCATGAAGCATGTAACAATATGGATGAACCTTGACGATATTATGCTAAGTGAAATTGGCCAGAAACAAAAGGACAAATACCAGGTAGTTCAGTGGTAGAATTTTCGTCTGCCATGTGGGAGACCCAGGTTCAATTCCCTGTGCCCATGCACTTCCCAAACAAACAAACAAAAATTCAACAAATAGTGCTGCAATAAGGGGATAGTCACATGGAAAAAGCATGAAATGTGACCCCTGCCATACAGCATACAAAAAAAAATAAGGACAAACACTTTATGGTCTCACTAATATGAACTAATGAGTGAACTTTGAGAGTTAAAGTTAAGAACACACAGGTTATTGGGAGATAGAAAGAGGGGTGAGATTGGGCATTTCATGCTGAAAGAATACAGAACGTGCAACAGGACAGATCACAGAAATTCAGAAATGGATTACACAATACTACCTGATATTAGCACAATAATATATATAGTATATATAATAATATGAGTACACTGAAGCTGAATGTAAATATGGTTAAGGGCGAAGGGCTGGGGGCACATATGAAACCAGAAGGAAAGATAGAGGATAAAGACTGACATGTTATAACTTAGGAATGCCTAGAGCAGACAAAGATGGTAATTAAATGTAGAAATAAAAAAAACTTTTTTTCATGAGGGAGAACAAATGAATGTCAACATTGCAAGGGGTTGAAAATGGATGGTGTTCTAGTTTGCAAGCTGCCAAGAAGCAATATATCAGAATTAGAATGGCTTTTAATGAGGGGAATTATAATAAATTACAAGTCTACAGTTCTAAGCCTATAAAATTGTTCAAACTAAAGCATCCAGGGAAATATACCTTGATTCAAGGACAACTGATGGGTCAGGAACACCTCTGTCAGCTGGGTAGTCACATGGCTGAACTGCTGGTCCCTTGCTCCTGGGCTCCACACTGCTTTCAGCCTCTGTTCCTGTGGGGGCTCCTCACTTTGCTTCTCCAGGGCTGGTTTTCATCTCCTGACTTCCCTTGGCTCTCTCCAGGTTCTTGTTTGCTTAACATCTCATGGTGACCGCTGCTGGGTTCCAAGCATCTCCAAACATCCGTGTCTGGATTCTGTGTTGGCATCTGTATCAGCTCTGTTATCAAGTTTCTGTCAGCTGTCTTTTCTCATTCTCTCCAAAATGTTTCCTCTTTTAAAGAATTCCAGTAACTAATCAAGACCTACCTCAAACAGATGGAGTTACATCTACATCTAATGAAAAGGCCACCCCAACAATTGGGTGCACCACATCTCCATGAAGTTAATCTAATCAGTTTCCAACCTACATTATTGAATTGGATTAAAAGAAACCTACAGTATTGAATCAGGATTAAAAGAAACAGCTGCTCCCAGAAGGTTGGAACAGGATTAAACGATAGCTTTTCTGGCTTTCAAACCAGCACAGATGGTATATGGGAAAACGTACGATCAATGCAAGCTAGGGTCTACAGTCTACATAAACATTGGAATATGCTTTCACTGAATGGAACAAAGCCATTGTACTAAACTAAATGCCAACAAGCAGTGGGGGTGGAACATGAGGGAGGGATATGGATTCGATGCAGAAGAAACGGAAACATCTTCATAGAGATTATGGTGGTGAAGGCATGTCTATCTACTTAGGTTGGAGTGTATAAGTGTGAATAAAATTGGTTAAAATGAACAGAGAGAAGCAAGTGCTAGAGAAAATGCGGAAAAAGAGACATATCTATTCACCATTGGTAGGGAAGCCGAGAGGTGCAGCCCCTCTGGAGGGCAGTGTGGTGGTTTCACAGAAGGCTAGAGGTAGGGCTGCCAAATGATCTTGCAACCCCACTGCTAAGTATATACCTGAAGGAGCTAAGAATGGGGACACAAATGGATATTTACACACTGGTGTTTATGGTAGCAATGTTTCTGATTCGCAGCCTGTCCTAATGGTCACAGGTAGCCTAAGGGCACAACGACTGGGGAATGGAAGGGGAAACTGTTGTGTTTCCATACAACAGACTACTGAGCAGCTGCAAGAAGGAATGAAGTGAGGCATGCAACTAAGTGAATGAACTTTCAGGACTGTATGCTGAATGATATGTCAGAAACAAAAAGACAAATAGAATCATGCCTCACTCATATGGATTAACCACAATATACAAACTCAGAGAACTGAAGTCAAGAGCATGGGTTATCAGGTTGGGATCTATAGTAAAGGTTCCTAGATTGTAAGCTCTTACTGCAGTCACATATAGTTAAGAGTTGTAACTGATATTTCTAAATTCTGAATACCGTGCTATTGTACATAACCTGGCGTTCCCTGAAACTTTGGATATTTATGTGACACCTAAGACTCACAGTTAGAGCACAGAAGCTATGATGGTCAGCATTATCCCATTCAGCAACTGTTAAAAAAAAACAGCGGAAAAAGTGATGAGACTTCTTCCACTAGAGATATGAATGAAGCTATCTGGATAGGAGTAAAGTAAATTAGAATATTGGGTAAAGGATGAGATGGTGCATATTTTCAAACTTCAATTTCTGTGCAAGATCAAAGGGAGAGATGTTTATTTGGTGGAAAATTTATATTTTGGGTAGCCCATTATTCAATTTAACGGACATGCTCAGTTTACCTGAACATCATAATTAAATGGAATCTTGATTAGGGTGTGAGCTCTTGTTGGTTTGTACAGATTAGTGTGATGCCCTGATATATCCCAGAGTAATTGGGCAGAGAATAAAAAAGTATTTGCAAAGTCCCCTTGAAGCACCAGGGAGAAAGGAAGAATTCCTGATATTCTCACAAGCAGTGGGGACAACCAAATTCAACAGGCTGAGCCCTCAATCTTGGGATTCCATCCTATGAAGTTTATTCCTGCAAAAGAGAGACTAAGTCTACTTATAATTATGCCTAAGACACACCCCCAGAGAACCTCTTTTGTTACTCAGATGTGGTCTCTCTTTCCCTCTCTCTCTCTAAACCAAATTGGCAAGTGAACTCAATTCCCTCCTCTCTACATGGGACATGACTCCCAAGGGTGTAAATCTCCTGGCAACATGAAACCTGACTCCTGGGGATGAGCCGAGACTTGGCACCATCGGAATAAGAAAGGCTTATTGACCAAAAAGGGAAAGAGAGAAATGAGACAAAGTTTCAATGACTAAGAGATTTCAAATAGACTTGAGAAGTTACCCTGGAGGTTATTCTTGCACATTATACAGATATCCCTTTTAAGTCTGTGATGTTTTGGGGTGGCTACAGGGAAGTGCCTGAAAGTGCTGAACTAGGTCCCAGCAGCCCTGATTCTTAAAGACAACTGTATAACTACACAGCTTTTGCAATGTGACTGTGTGACTGTGAAAACCTTGTGTGTGATGCTCCTTTCATCCAGGTTCAAAAAAAAAAAAAGGACAAAAAATAAATAATAGGGGGAATAAAGGGTAAAAATTGGGTAGATTGAAATATTGTGGGTATTTCAATGAGAGGGAGGGGTGAGGGGTATGGGATGCAAGAGTTTTTTAGTTTTTCTTTTAATTTCTTTTTCTGTAGTGATGCAAATGTTCTACAATGATCATGGTGAAGAATCCACAACTATGTGATGATATTGTAAGCCACTGAGTGTATAATATGGTTGGAGTGTACATGTGTGGATATTTCTCAGTAAAAATATGTAAAAAACCAAACAAACAAAGAAAGCAGGGGCTCAGATATCTGCATGCTGATATTCCTAGCAGCATAATAGGAATATATGGACTGATATTCCTAGTCCTTATTCACAACTGTCAAAAGGTAGAAGCAACTTAAATGTCCATCAACAGATGAATGGATAAACAAAATGTATTATATACATGCAATGGAATACTAGTCAACCATAAAAATGTATGAAGTTCTAATACATGTTACAACATGGATGACTCTTAAAGATAACATGTTGACTGAAATAACCAGACACAAAAGGACAAATACTGAATTATTTCATTTATATGAGATAACTAGAATATGTAAATTCATAAGAGTCAGAAGTCAGAATACGGTAATCAGGGTGGGGAGTGGGATGGGGGTGGGAAATGGGGATTTGATGCTTATTAGGTACAGTTTCTGTTTCAGGCGGCGGAAAAGTTTTGGTAATGAGTGATGGTGATGATAGCACAATGTTGTGAATGAAACTAACATCATTAAATTGTGTACCTGAAAGTCATTAAAATAGGAAATTTTAGGTTGCATATGTTACCAGAATAAAAAAAAATTTTAAACCCATAGAATTGTATAACATGAAGAAGGCACCCTAATGTTAACTACAGATTACAGTTGATAATATAATTATAATAGTACTGCTTCATCAATTGAAATAAAAGTACCACACTAATGCAAAATGTTAATAATTAGGGGAAACTGTGTGTAGAGGGGAATGGTCTAAAAGAACTCTGTACTTTGTGCATGATTTTTCTGCAAACTTGTAATTGTTGTAATAAAAAATTTTCTAAACAAAGAGACAATGACAATTAAATGCAATACGTGATCTAGGATGAGACTTAGCAAGAGAGGAGAGAAAGCTCAAAGGAACATTATTAGGACATACGAAAAAAACTGGAATACAGACTAAGCTATATATCAATGTTAAATTTCTTAAACTTGATAAATGCACTTAAATTGATCACTTAAGTGAATATGTTTGTTCTCAAGAAATGTACATGCTGGTATCATCTATTTAAGGAACATGATGTACACACTCAAATATTCAGAAAATTGATAAATAGGCAGATAGTGAGACAGAAAGATAGAATGAAAAAACAAATGTGGCAAAAATGTTAAACCTGACGGATCTGGGTATCAGGGGGTGTGCTAGTTTGAAATGATGTATGTCCCCTAGAAAAGCCATGTTTTAATCCTAATCCCATTTTGTAACGGCAGCCATTTCTTCCAATTCCTATTCAGCATTGCATGTTTGAAACTGTAATTAGATCATCTTCCTGGAGATGTGATTTAATAAAGAGTAGTTGTTAAGCTGGATTAGGTGGAGGCATGTCTCCACCTATTTGGGTGGGTCTTGATTAGTTTCTGGAGTTCTATAAATGAGGGAACATTTTGGAGAATGAGAGAGATTTGGAGAGAGCAGAGAATGCTGTAGCACCACGAAGCAGAGTCCACCAGCCAGCGATCTTTGTAGATGAAGAAGAAAAACGCTTCCCCGGGAGCTTCATGAAACAGGAAGCCAAGAGAGAAAGCTAGCAGATGATGCCGTGTTCATCACGTGCCCTTCCAGATGAGAGAGAGAAGCCCTGTTTACCATGTGCCGTCTCACTTGAAAGGGAAACCCTGAACTTCATCCGCCTTCTTGAAACAAGGTATCTTTCTCTGGATGCCTTTGATTGGACATTTCTATAGACTTGCTTTAATTGGGACATTTTCTGGGCCTTAGAACTGTAAACTAGCAACTTTTTAAATTCCCCATTTAAAAGGCCATTCTGATTTTGGTATATTGCATTCCGGCAGATAGCAAATTAGAACATGGGGGTTACAGGTATGTTGGAGTTCTCTGTATGGGGTTTGTATGATTTTTTAAGCACCCTGTAAGTCTGAAAGTATTTCAAAATACAAAGTTAAAGAGAAAAATATCAACTACTTACAATACTACATCCCTTCCCCAAGCCTCGATGTTTATGTGTACAAAAATTTTCTTACTGTTATAATTAGTGTTAACATAGCTTTGGCCTGATCATTTCAAATTAACATTAACCTCAAAACACCTTTCTATGAATCAATATACTTTTTAACTATATATATAACATTTGCCAGAAAGCCACACAAAAATTTCATAGCAGCATAATCTATAACCTAACATTTTTAATGGTGACTGAATATTTCACTGTACTGATAGTTAAATATTGGTCTATTTTCAATCACTGTATTTGGCACTTCCTGAGCAACCTAAGTCATTTAGTTTTGGGAAATTTTATAAAATTATTTCTTTGAGAATTTCCTCCCTTCATGTCCCTAATCTTTCTTCCTGAAGCTGTTTATATTTAGGTATTGGACCTTCTGCACTGGTCTTCTGATATTCTTACCTTTTCTTTCACATTTTCCATCAATGTCTCATTTGGGGAGATTTCCTCAATTTGATCTTTCAATACTTCAAGGACTTCAATTGGGGTTTTCAAATTCTAAAGAGATGTTTTTGTTTTCTCAGTGTTTTTTATGTTTCTCTAGCACCCATTTTTGTTAGTCTTCTTTTATTTCACTGTGACTTAATGATAGAGGGTTTTTCCTTTCTTTTTTGTTTTAAAAACTCCTTTCCTTTCTTTATATTGTCTCTATTTCCTCTAAGTTGTCTTTTCCTGTTTATACATTTTAGTCTCTTCTCTTCCATGTTAGAGGCTTTCTGCAGACATTTGGTAATCCTTGCTTTTTACTTTACAAGAATAAAAGGCTGATTGGAAGTTCTAAATATTCATGGCTATTTGTTGTGGAATCTCCCTCCAAAGATAGTCTTTTCATTTATTTCCCCTTGGATTGATCAGAGTCCCCAGAGAAGTCTTACAATCTCGTGTGGAGAGTATAACACTGGCTACTAGGCACTTAGGAGATGATTTGGGATGGGGGCAGGGGAGTGGGGGTAAAGAGGGGGAAGGCTGGAAGTTAGCATTCAGCTTTCAGAATGCAAGATATTAATTTAATCCCTGACTTGTATAAACAACTATGCCTGGTTCTCCAAACCAGAAATGTATTATTTTCCCTTCTGCAGAAGGTAAATCTTTAGTCTTTTGCTGGTAGAGGCACAACTGCACAGAGAACCATATTTCAGGAAAGGATTTAGGATATAACTGCTTCTCAGACAGCTTTCACTGTCTAGTCCCCCATCCACATCCAAGTAAGACAATGTACTGCCAACTCTGCCTTTTGAGGGTTCTGTTCAGTATAAAATGCTGGCTGTCAACTTTCCTACTGCTGGCTTGAGATCAATTACCAGGCATCCATATTCTTTTGTCCTTTCAACATTTCATTGCTTTTGTCTCCCCTGGTATTCAATTTGTTCTTGAATGTGTGTTTAATTCATTTTCTATAGTTTTGTTTTGTGTAACGCTTCAAGAATCTGTGTGTCATCCTTGCGCAGGGGCCATGCTAATCTTCTCTGTATCATTCTAATTTTGGTATATGGGCTGCTGAAGCGAGTACCATTTTCTATAGTTTTAAAGGAAGAAAACAAACTGAGAAGTATCTGCTTAATCCTCTATCTCAACCTGAAAGTTCCTGATAGAATTTTTAAAATGAAACTTGATAAATGAAGCCTAAAGTTCTTATAGAAAATAAAATATGAAAGGAATATTTGATCAAGAAAATTTGGGAAAAAAATTTAGGGGAATGATGAGTGATTTGCCTTAGTAGACAACAAAATCTACTACACAAAAAAATAAAAAGAAAAGAAAAAATCTACTGTACAACTTTGGTAATTAAAATAGTGTAATAAATACTAGAAAAGGAATAAAAGTATACAGATCGGTGGGAAAGAACATAAAATATGGAAACATATATGAGAAAATAGTATTGATAAAGGTGATGTTTTAAATCAGAGGGGACAAATGACTATCCTTTAAGGGGAAATTAAGGTAGTGACCTATTTCAATGCAGACATGAAAATATTTTATAGGTATTAATGAGCTAAGTGTGAAAAAATAAAGCAATGGAAATACCACCACGGTAACTCCTGATACTGTCTCAAATATTAGGAACTCTTAAGTCAACAGGCCAAGTCCTTGATCTGGACACTTGCTTTTGAGAAGCTTATTCCTGGAGTGGAGAATCTAAGCCTATCTATAGCTATGCCTAAGAGTTACTTCCAAAAAACCTTTTTTGTTGTTCAGATGTGGCCTTTCTCTCTCTAAGTCCAATTCTGCAAGTAAAATCATTACCCTCCCCTCCACATGGGACATGACATCCAGGGGTGAATGTCTCCCCCCTGGCAACATGGAACATGACTCCCAGGGATGAGCCTCATCCTGGCACTATGGGATTGACAACAACTTCCTGACCAAAAGGGGGAGAAGAAAATGTAACAAAACAAGGTATAACTGGCTAAGAGCATTCAAATAGTCAAGAGCCTATCCTGGAAGCTACTTTTATGAAAGCTTTAGCTAGATACCGCTAATTGCCATGGTTTGCCAAACCCCAAACAAAACCATTTCTGTTAACCCTAAAGAACACCTAGGGCTCGCTCTGAGATTTTACAAAAATTTCACTAAGATTACGTTTCAGAAAACTACAACCTCCAAATAGGTTCCTAGGTCAGATAATTCCTGAAACCCAGAAGGGCCAGCCTCTCTAAGAACATCAGCAAGTTAAATCCCCGTTCCATATTATTGATTACCCTTTCTAAAACGAAAAGATGTGTTTTATTCATTTATTTATTTTGATAAATTTTATTATTATTAAAATATTTTTATATTTAATAAAATATTAAATAAATATTTAATATTATTCTTTTTAATATTTTCAGTGGAGTTTTAAAGATTTCTTCTTATAGATCCTGTACAATTTTTAACTTTATTCCTGGACCTCTTTTCATATTATAGTTTTTAACTTATTGTTGGTAAGGGGAAGGTACTGTTTTTATATGTTAAACTTGTATCCAGCCACCTTATTGAATTATATTATTAGTAAGGTAAGTTAGAAAAGGCGGAGACCAAACACCACTAAAGACTGGAGAAGGATCAAAGGAGAAGGAAGGGTTATAACAGAGAAACTAGGATTAACAAATGAGCATGACTACTGAATCATTATATTGATATTTCTTTTAATCTCCAGTGTCTTGGAGCAGCTAGAAAGAGAAACCTAAACTTGTGGAACAGTAACCTATACCAAACTCTAAAATTTGTTTATAACTGCATGTTAAAATACACTTTGAAATTTATTGTTTTTGTATATATCTTATATTTCATAATAAAAAATGTTAAAAAAAAAAAAAAAGCAATGGAAAAATTACCAGATAATACTTTTCTATCTTGGTGTAACAAGGGAAAGGACAGGTAGATCTAGCTGTATAAAAATTAAAAGATCAATGGACTTGGAGAAAATATATACAATAAATGTAATAGAAAAAGGATTAATATCCATAAAGTTAACAGAAACCCAACACTTACAAATGGATAAAACAAATGAGCTATTAGAAAAGTAGACAAAGGCTGTGCTCAGACATTTTTTAAAAGAGACTCAAGTGTCTTCATATTTTCAGAGGAAAATACTAAACACTAAAAAAGGTGCATCTCACCAATAATTAGAAACGCTCTAGTGAAAATGATGAATTTATATATTTTTACACATCACATTAGTAAACATTTGAAGGCTATTCTTAATATTCAAAAGTTGGTAAAGTCTTGGTAAACAGGCATATTCTTATACTCCATTAAGAGAAGAGTGTCAAGGCAAAGCCTTTTTTGAGTGGCAATCAATTTAAGAAGTACATATTCTTTAATTAAAGCAGTGATTCCAATTTTACGAATGTATCCTAAAGAAACTAATGTGTGCATTTAGGATGCCACTGATGCATCATTTGCAATAGTGAGAAACTCAGGAACACTTAAATGTGCACAAACAGGGTAATGAATAAAACATTATGTATCAACATCCATATTTTGGAAAATCATGCACCAAGAATGCATGAATGTGGAAAAAGCCCTAAGACGTATTAAGTGATAAAAATGCAAGTTGCAGAACTATATGTATAGTATGACTACTCTTGTATTCAAACAAATGAAACGATGTATATGATCTGTATGTGTACATGCATTAAAAAAATTTAATAGTGGTTAGCTCTGGAAAGGAGAGTGGTGAATGAGAGAGAGGGCGATGAATACCATCGGGGAGGACTTTTCCATTCTACTTAATAACCTTACTGTTTGAATTTTTTACAAGAAGAATGTATATATTGTACTTGTTTAATTTAAAAAACCTCAAACAAAAACAAAATAATATACTAGAAATTCCAGAAATAGTTCTAAATTTATATAGAAATTTAAGTTAAATTAGAAGTAGCAAAACAATGAAAGACCAAATAATTTAAAACTATTATTGTAGAAACTGGGTAATGATACAAAGAAAAAACAATTCAATTGCTTTTCTCAGCTTATATTGAAATAAACTTGATTTGTGCCTTTAAAGCTTGATAATATACGCATTTGTTAAATGGAAACAAATGGTTTAGAATTTTGTCTCAACTATGATAGGAAGATAAACTTTCATCTAGCAAATAAGTAGAGGAGATAAGCATGAAGCACAAAGTTTCAACTATACTGAAAGGCGAATAATGAACAGTGTAAATTAACAAATTAATTACAAGAAAGGTAATGGCACAGTAAAGAAAATATTTTTGAAAATAATAATGAACAAAAGCTTAATAGTGGAAAATTTCTGTAAAAACCATGAGTTATTAGGGTCCTTTTTTGAAAGAAGGTATTAATAAATAGGGGGAAATGCTTTGTGTATATGGTTGGGTGACAGAGTGAGGAACGGCCCGGATCGTGTCTGGCCTTATAGGTTAGGTGACAGGGAGTTTGGATTTTATTCTCAACTTAATATAGTATAATTAAGGTTTCTTCAATAAGGGGAGGTAAAAATTAATTATTTATATATAATATATTAATTTGGAAAAAAATTAGCTTAAAAAAACCTCCAGAATACAAAGAGAATTACAGTGATTACAAGACATACCATTATTTTGGGTGTTAACAAAGAAAAAATGGTGCCAATTATAATTTTAAAAGGTCATCTTCTGTAGTACACATCCTGATTTTAGAGTTGTTAAACTGTGTACCTTAAAAGAGATGATAGAATTCACTGGCCAAGTGGTTAAATGGTATTACAGAGGGTACATATGAAAAGGAACATTGTAAATTCACACATGGAAAAACAGGCATAATGAATAAAAAAAAATTCAGACATTTGTGAAATACAACTTTACCTTGTAGAGAAATGTGTGGGAATTTAAAATGACCTAGTCCCATGTTGGAGCTAGGAAGAAACATAGTGTTGGAAGCAGTATAACTTAATACAGGCTTTCTGAATCCCTACCTAGCAATAAGCATTATAGATAGAAATATTCATTCCCTCTGACCCAGGAATTGTTTTCAGCAGGCTGTGAAAAGGCACAACAATTTATATAAAGATTTAACTTTATTCAAGTTAGTTTGAAATTAAGAAATGGAAACTGAAGTATCTAGTGTCTGCTCTCCTGCATGCCCTACTGCCAGATCAGATGCATTTTACCCCCACTGAAATGTTCTCTTGAAATACAGTTGGATCATGGTGAGCTTAGAGGCAGAAAAGGTAGAGCAGTCCATTTCTCCTGTTCATGTCCTGCTAGAGAGACAGAGCCTGATGTCCCGACCGTGGTGAACTCGAGCTTTCAGAGGACTCACTGACTTCTCAGTTGCCCTTCAGAGGACTCACTATCTTAGCATTTGTCCTTTAAATTCCCCAGAAACGGTTCTTGTAAACTCTGAAACAATGAAACCGGATTGTGGCCCAGACATTCTGTCCAGCTATTTTCTCTTAGGGGCATTCTTTTTAAAGTAGGCAGGGGGATGGCACTGAAGAGGGGCATACAGGAACTGAGTTTCTTAAGCAGGGTGATAGGTACATGGGTGTTCATGTTATTGTGATTCTTTAATCTGCACATCCAAGACTTGCATATGTTTTCTGTAAATATAACACATTTCACAAAATAATTTTAAAAACAATAATCTTACTAGGATTCTGATTGGGTTTGCACTAATTTATAGAGCGATTTGGAAAGTACTAACATTTTTAGGATCTTTCTCAAAAGGAAAAGAGTATGCTTTATTCATTTATTTAGTTTTCTCTTTTTTCATATTTTCAGTGGAGTTTTAAAGTTTTCTTCTTATAGATACTGCACAATTTTTGCCTTTATTCCTGGATCCTTTTAATATTACAGTATCTAACATTGTTGGTAAGAGAAAGCCACTATTTTTATATGTTAAACTTGTATCTAGTCACTTTATTGAAGTCTAATATTATTTCTAATTTTTTTCAGTTGATAGTCTTGGATTTTCTAGATAATCATTTTATCAACAACCATTATATATTCTGAAGCTTAGTAAAGTCAGTCTATCATTACTGCCTTTTTTCCTCAAAATATACTTTCGCAATTTTTGCCTACTCATTTTTCCTAATAAATTTTCCTTTTACCAAGTTCTACAAGCTATCCTGATGGAATTATATCTAGTTTCCCATTAAACTGATTGATTATTCCCTTTGGACTACTGTCATCTTTGCCTGACTCTTCCCAACAAGTGAAGAGCTTGTATTTCCACTTGTTCCAAATATTTCTCTATTTTTTTCCTTTTAAAATTTTACAGTTTTTCAGACATTAAATATTCTTTGGCATTACTGTAAATGAGATTTCTTTAATTATTTTAATTTTAATTAACTTTCTAGCTGTTTCACAGAAATAGGAAATTTCATTTTGATGAATTTATCTCTTATTTTGCTATTTTATTCACATCATTCATTACCTATAACAATCTTTCTTTTTTAAAAAGATCTTTCAGGTTCACAATCAGGTCATCTTATAAACAATGATAACTTATTTTTTATCTTCATCATGTTACTACTTCATTATTTATCATGTACTATAGCAAGAGATATACTTGTTTTCATGAATGCCTCTCCAGATTTCTCCCCTGACATAACAGTGGCTCTTGGTTTCAAAACTAAAATTGGTTGTTTCTAGAAAAATAAACTAGGAGACTTGGGAAGAAGGGATAGAGGGTATTTTTCACTATATACCCTTGGTGTGCCTTTTGAGTTTTGAACCACACAAATGTTTTACCTATTAAAAAATAGGTTATTGAAAAGGAATGTCATTACTGCAGGGTGCTGAAAATAGATGGTAATTAATATTTTAAAATCTCACCTTATGTGTGAAACTAAAGCAAAAAATGTTTATTTGGTACAAAATTTATATTTTGACTAGTGCATTTCCTAATATAACTTATGTAGATAGCTTGATTGAACACCCTAAGTACTTGGAATCTCAGGTAGGACATGAGATTTTGTTGGTTTGTCCAGAGTGGTGCCCCGATGAATCCCAGAGTGATTCGACCAGTGCGTGGAAAAGTATTACAAAGTCCCCTTTGGGGAATGGTGAGAAAGGGGAGAGATTCAACTTCCCCAAGTTGAATTCTTGATATTCTCACAAGCAGTGTGGACAACCAAGCTATAGGCTGAGCCACCAGTCTTGGGGTTCGTTCATATGAAACTTAACCCCACAAAAGATAGGTCAAGTCTACTTAAGATTTAGGCCTAAGAGTCACCCCAAGAGAGCCTCTTTTGTTGCTCAGATGTGACCTCTCTCTCCAGCCAACACAACAAGCAAACTCACCACCCTCCCCCTGTCTACATGGTACATGACTCCCAGGGGTGTGGACCTTCCTGGCAACGTGGGACAAAAATCCTAGAATGAGCTGAGATGCAGCATCAAGGCACTGAGAAAACCCCTAGAATGAGCTGAGACTCAGCATCAAGGGATTGAGCAAACCTTCTCGACCAAAAGGGGAAGAGTGAAATGAGACAAAGTGTCAATGGCTGAGAGATTCTAAACAGAGTGGAGAGGTTATCCTGGAGGTTATTCTTACGCATTAAGTAGATATCACCTTGTTGTTCAAGATGTAGTGGAGAGGCTGGAGGGAACTGCCTGAAAATATAGAGCTGTGTTCCAGTAGCCATGTTTCTTGAAGATGACTGTATAATGATACAGCTTTCACAATGTGACTGTGTGATTGTGAAAACACAATCAGACACAAACTCACTGCCCTCCCTCTGTCTACGTGGGACATGACTCCCAGGAGTGTGGACCTTCTTGATAACATGGGACAGAAATCCTAGAATGAGCTGGGACTCAGCATCAAGGGATTGAGAAAACTTTCTCGACCGAAAGGGGGAAGAGAGAAACGAGACAAAATAAAGCGTGAAGACAAAATAAAGCTGAAAGATTTCAAACATAGTAGAGAGGTTATCCTGGAGGTTATTCTTACACATTAAATAGATACTACCTTTTTAGTTAAGGCATAACAGAGAGGTTGGAGGGCACTGTCTGAAAATGTAGAGCTGTGTTCCAGGAGCCATGTTTCTTGAAGATGACAGTATAATGATACAGCTTTTGCAATGGGATTGTGTGACTGTGAAAACTTTGCGTCTGATACTTCTTTTATCTACCTTATGGACAGATGAGTAAAACATATGGATTACAAATATATAAATAATCAGGAGAACAAATGGTAAAATAAATTTAGTAGATTGAAATGCTAGTGATCAATGAAAGGGAGGGGTAAAGGGGTATGGTATGCATGAATTTTTTTCTGGTTCTTTTTATTTCTGTTTCTGAATTGATGCAAATGTTCCAAGAAATGATCATGATGATGACTATGCAACTATGTGATGATATTGTGAATTACTGATTATATATGGAGAATCGAATGATCATATGGTAAGAATGTTTGTGTTTGTATGTTGGTACATTTCATAAATAAAATAAATTTTTAAAAAAACTAATGTGCTGAAGGGTAAGGTGTATAGTATGTATGAGTTTTTCTTTTCATTTCTTTTTCTGGAGTGATACAAAATGTTGTAAAACTGATCATGGTGATGTATGCACAGCTATGTGATGATATGGCGAGCCACTGACGTACACCATGTATGGAATATGTGTGTGGAAGATTTCTCAATAAAAATATTGAAAAAAAAATAGGTTGGCAGTGTAGGCTAAATAAACACATACTTTTTTTAAAAAATGCTTCTATTTCAATTTAAGAGATTTATCAAGGATATAATCTGAATAATCATTTTTCTTGGCATCTTTTGATGCAACTATATTGGTTTCCACTGTTTTTCTTACTGCTGTAATAGACTCAAAGAATTTTTCACCGTTAAAGACCAGCATTATTGGAATACTATTTGGATTCAATATATAATTCTTCTTGTATACAGTATTTCTGACAGAGAAGAATTTTAGAACTAGAAAAGAATAACTAGTGTCTTTATAGATCAAAACACACAAACACAAGCAAAAGCCAAAACAGAAAACACAAAAACCTTTGAGGCCAGAAAATCTTAAATGTTTTAACGCTGCACTGATTGCTAATGGAAGAGTCAAAAGCAAAAGCCGGTCTCTTGACCCTATGGCTAAGATGTTTTTGGTACCTTTGTACCAATACTAATATGCGATATCTGAGTAACGTTCTTTCAGAGTACCCTTGCTGGGTTTTTGGATCACAACCAATTAACTCTATTAAGCCACTTAAATATTATAATTTTTACCTCCTAAATTTAAAAACAACTTGCATAATATAAAAGCTTTACTGTAAATCAACTTTTTTCTTTTTTCCAATTCTACTGTGAGCTCATTAGGGACTCAGTTGTATTTCTGACCTTTCTTATTTCATATTAATATATTATTATTTAAGTATTTCTGTGTAAATTCAACTTGGGCATTTATCTTTTGTAGTCAGGTATTTCAAATATGATGGTAATATAACTATACCCTTTCCTTAAACATTTTTTTTCATTTTAAAATTTTTTTCATTTTCTCTCCTTAAACATTTTAATATTTCCTATTTCTCACTTTTATTCTCTTTAATTAGGCCAAGTTTTTTTATTTTATTATCTTTTCCAAAATCAAACCTCTAGTTCCTATTATTTTCACAATTCACTTCTCTGATCTTCCCAAATGCAATGCACACTTTTTAATAAACACCTAGCAAATTACACAGTTACATTTCTATATTTCTTGTTAATATGGATCTCTGAAGTCCATTTTCCTTTAATCACTACAGCCCAATTTTTAAATACTACAGCTATACTTCTTATATTTTCTAATCCCTTATTATATGCATATTTCTGTAGCATTCTGTAGTTCACAGTACTATGAAGTACACTGTCACATTTGAATTCTACAACCTATAATTTTCAGATGGTGGATTCATGACTCAGATCCAGGTTTTCTGATACTAGATCCTGAGCATTTTCTGTTATGCCATACTGACTCTCAATGCCAATCTGACACAGATGTTAATAAAGTATTTTAAAATGAGCAATCTTTTTCCGATGTTTTCATTATTCATCTATTTGTTTTATAACTTAATACAATGTATGAAAATTTAAATTAACCTTAAATAGTTTTCTAAATGTGAATGGGTGTAAATACATATGTAAAAGACAAAAAATTTAAAAGTTGCTGCGTCCAAGCAGAACAATAATTTTTATAAGAGGTCCTGGTATATTTGAAACAAAAACATACACTCAAAATTTCCACCTGTCTCTATGTATATTAAATTTAGGTTAATTTTATCTTAATAAAACAAATGTTAAAAAAAAAACAAATATACTTATAAGCACATAAAATTTATATTTTTATCTAGAGAGTTCTGTTTTTCATTATTGTTTTAACTGGATTTTCAATATAAGCTTCTATTTGAGTGCTTTCTACTTATGTGGCTTGTTCAAGAATCTCATGTATAAATTGATAGAATTACAATAATTTAATGGTTCCCAAGTAGGTTCCCGGCACAGCTCATGTCTTGTGAAAGTAAAGAAAACAATCTGTAAGTAATTTATAACTTTCAAAAGGCCCAACAGAAATCATATTTACTCACATTATAATTGCATGGATAAAATTACTGTTTCTTTGCTTTAGACTAGAAGTACAAGCAAAAGAAATATTTGCATTTTCAATGTCATTTAATTTGATAAGTTGAAAAAAATTTTCAAAACATGAAAACCAAGGGCTGGATAGAAACCAATGGCCCCAAAATCTCTTGAGTTTTTGAGGACTGCCCAGGGGCTCTCTCAGAGCACCATCTGGTGGACATCAGGCAACTTTTCCAACAGCAGCTAGAAACAACAGTCCACAGCAAACTCTAAAGATGCCGCCATAAGCTGAACACACACCTGGATGAGGTCCAAGATCCCAAGTTCACTTTCTGATGAATCCACACAAAATACAAAGTAGAGGGTAGCATAATGTCGGTAAATCAGTTTGTAGTCAGAACCACCGATCAAACTGTGGAAGACAGGAAACATTTAAGTGCCTATATCTTAATTAAACATATCAAAGAGAAACCCTGCAACAAAGAATGTGAAAGGCCCAAGAGAAAGGGGAAGGACAGGCCAAACATTAGAAGTGGGCCATTTCTACCAGGTGAACGGCAGCCAAGTTTGGCAGAGGTGCCTGAAGTCCCTTTACCTCACCCTCACCTTTTCTCCTGCCTACCCTCTAAGGGGTCAGAAGTCTAAATGAGTAATATGTGAAGCACAATAATGCAACAGTTTCTGAAAAAGAATTGGGTCACTACCTGAGCAGATCATGCTAAGACCAGTCCAAGTTGTATCAGATACCACCTGACACTTGAACACTGCCTGAAGAAGCACGAATGATGAAGGTCACCTAAGAGTGGACATACGGGGAGAAAATTGAAGCTGCCAGTTTACCTTCCACCCTCCAAGAAGTTACAGATGTTGTCATCCCGCTTGAGGACCAGATGGAAAGTCTCTCGAACAATCTGCTGCTGAATTTCTTCTGGCTATGGAGCAAAAGAAATAAAGAGAATCTGAGGACAAGTCTGAAAAATGACATCCCCTCAGTGGGGATGGGCAGGGAGAGAAATGCTCCCAAACTGGGACTGATGTGAACAATCAGTAGCAGTTTTCATAAAAGATAAAAACAAGGAAAGACTTCTGGGAAGATGGCCAACTAGAGTTCCTTGAGATTAGCCCTGCTCCACAGAAAGGTTGGCAAGGGAACAGGAGGGCACTGAGGAAGTGATTCGGGAATGCGGCTGACCTGGGAGAGCCTTCTGCACCACATGCAGCAGCCCTGGTGGCAGAGGCTGAGGAATTGAGAGGCAGCAGGCTGGAGCCTGGCGCGGAGACACGGAGCCCACGGGAGTGCACAGAGGGGAGCCCAGAACTAGGAAGTAAGCCAGGCTGCATTTCTTAGGCACGCTACCCTCACCAGTGCAGCCCCGTGACTGGTGACTCACCCCACAACTCACGTACCTGAACCCCGTCACCCGGTCCCATTCCCCGTGCTCCAGACGCACCCCCCCCACCAGTCCCCAGTGCAAATACCTGCCCCATATCCTCACCCCCAAATGCAACCCAACCCACCTCTTTTGCACACCTCTTGAGCACCACGTCCCCCTACCTGTTCACTGCAGGCTACTGCCAGTGCTTAAAGGCTGCGGGCATTAACCGACATACCTACGCTACTCCTGCCCATAGTGTCGCACAGCTCACCCCGCCCTCCCTGAACTCAGCCCATACCTTTACAGCACTCCCAGGCCCCCAATCATGTGATTCAGCTCTAGAAACTGCACTTTACAGCAGTCCCAGAACTGCACATTCACACAGCCCTCAGCCTCACTTCCCAAATCTGAGAAAGTGCCAACCTGTGCAGCCGGGTCACATCTGGCCCCCAATCCACGAAGGCATAATGCTGATCTGCTGCCACAGCTCTATGCATGCACACGATGGGACCTGTGCCTTAGACCAGTGCACACCAGGGTTATGCCCCCCACACCAGTGCACTCGCACAGCTACATCTTCCCTGGCCGCTGTGTGCCCACGTTCACAAGCATCAGTGTAACATCCCCAACCTGCGCCCATATCTGCCCTGAAACAAATGACAGTACTGAGTGCTCCACCCCGTGCCCAGCTCCCTGCTGTACAAACAATCCTCCAAACACAAGACCTTAGACTACTGAAAGAAATTAACTCAAGTAAATCAATCAAGATATTAACATGCCAAGAAAACAGCAAAAGATCACTAAGCATATCACATGCAGATATACCCCTGCCTAATGACCAAATTAAAACACCAGAAGAGACACAGATGCTGGAACAACTAATTAAAGATGTTCATACAACTCTACTTAATAAAATAAGTGGGATAGCAAATAACATAAAGGAGATCAAGAAGACAGGAGAAGAGCACAAAGAGGAATTTGACAGAATAAATAGAGAAATAGCGGAAATCACAGAAATTAAAGACTCTATTGACCAAATAAAAAACATACTAGAGGCACACAACACCAAATTTGAAGAGACAGAAGAAAGAATAAGTGATACAGAGGACAGAATAAATGACTTCGAAGACTCAAAACAGCAAATAGAAAAAAAGATGGAAAAAACTGAATGGGAACTCAGGGAAATGACAGACAAAACAAAGCGTACAAATATAAGAATCACTGCTGTCCCAGAAGGAGAAGAGAGGAGTAAAGGGCTAGGACGAGTACTTGAGGATATAATGGGGGAAAACTTTCCAACCCTCATTAAGGACATAAATATACAAGTCGAAGAAGCCCAATGAACTCCAAATAGAATAAACCCAAATAGGCCTTCCCCAAGACACACAGTAATCAGCCCGTCAAATGTTGAAGAGAAGCAGAAAATCCTGAAAGTGGCAAGAGAAAATCAATCTACACATATAAAAGAAATCAAATAAGACTGGATTCAGACTACTCAACTAGCACCCTGGAGGCAAGAAGGCAGTGGTATGATACATTCAAGATCCTGAAAGAGAAAGACTTCCAGCCAAGAATTCGTACCCAGCTGTGCTGGTTTGAAAGGAAGTATACCCCCTAAGAAAAGCCATGTTTTAATATAAATCCCAT
This sequence comes from Tamandua tetradactyla, assembly GCF_023851605.1. Classification (NCBI taxonomy): domain Eukaryota; kingdom Metazoa; phylum Chordata; class Mammalia; order Pilosa; family Myrmecophagidae; genus Tamandua; species Tamandua tetradactyla. The sequence continues at coordinate 97,926,575 of NC_135338.1, forward strand.
TTCATAAAGGTAGATTAATCTCTATTCAATACTGTATGTTTGAAACAGTGATTGGATCCTCTCCCTGGATGATGTAATTTAGTCAAGAATGGTTGTCAAACTGAATTAGGGGATGACATGTCTACACCCATTTGAGTGGGTCTTGATTAGTTTCTGAAGTCCTATAAAAGAGGAAATATTTTAGAGAATGAAAGATTCAGAGAGAGCAGAGAATGCTGCAGTACCACGAAGCAGAGAGTCCACCAGCCAGCGACCTTTGGAGATGAAGAAGGAAAATGCCTCCCGGGGAGCTTCACGAAACAGGAAACCAGGAGAAGATGCTAGCAGATGACACCGTGTTCGCCATGTGCCCTTCCAGCTGAGAGAGAAGCCCTGACTGTGTTCCCCATGTGCCTTCTCACTTGAGAGAGAAACCCTGAAGTTCATTGGCCTTCTTGAACCAAGGTATCTTTCCCTGGATGCCTTTGATTGGTCATTTCTATAGACTTGTTTTAATTAGACATTTTCTTGGCCTTAGAACTGTAAACTAGCAACTCATTAAATTCCCCTTTTAAAAAGCTGTTCCATTTCTGGTATATTGCATTCCGGCAGCTAGCAAACTAGAACACCAGCCAAACTGCCCTTCAAAATTGAGGGAGAGATTAAAGTTTTCACAAACAAAGCAGTTCTGAAAGAATTTGTCAACAAGAGACCAGCCCTACAAGAATTACTAAAAGGAGTTCTGCCAGCTGAAGAAAAGAGACAGGAGAGGGAGGTCTGGAAGAGGGCACAGAACTGAAGAGTACCACTAAGGGTAATTTAATGAATACAAAAAGAAAGAGGGAAAAGAATATATAGATCTGACAAATAAAGTAAAAAAGATAAGATGGTGGAATCCATAAACGCCTTTTCAGTAATAACTTTGAATGTTAATGGACTAAATTTACCAATTAAAAGATACAGATTGGCAGAATAGATTAAGAAACATAATCCAGCTATATGCTACTTACAAGAGACTCATCTTAGATACAAGGATACAAATACATTGAAAGTAAAAGGATGGAAAAAGATTTTCCATGCAAGTTGTAACCTAAAGATAGCAGGAGTTGCTATACTAAATCAGACAAAATAGACTTTAAGTGTAAAGACATCATAAAAGACAAAGAAGGACACTTTATACTAATTAAAGGGACAATTCACCAAGAAGATATAACAATCATAAACATTTATGCTCCTGTTCTAGTTTGTTAGCTCCCAGAATGCAATACACCAGAAACAGATTGATTTTTAATAAATACGGATTTATTTCGTTAGTTCTTCAGAGGAAAGGCAGCTAACTTTCAACCGAGGTTCTTTCTTACGTGGGAAGGCATAGGGTGATCTCTGCTTCTCTCCAGGCCTCTGGGTTCCAACAACTTTCCCCAGGGTGATTCCTTTCTGCATCTCCAAATGCCTGGGCTGAGCTGTGAGTGCTGAGATGAGGTGTGCTTGGGCTGTGCTATGTTGAGCTCTCTCATTTAAGCACCAGTCAATTAGATCAAACATCATTCACTGCAGCAGGCACAACTGCAGATGTAATCAGCAACAGATGAGGTTCACATGCCATTGGCTCATGTTCACGGCAATAGATCTAGGCACCTTCACCCACACAAGTTGACAACTGAATTTAACTACCACAGCTCCCAATCAAGGAACCCCAAAGTACATGAGACAGCCATTGGCAAAACTGAAGAGAGCGATAGATATTTCAACTATAAAAGTAGGAGATTCAATACACCACTCTCTATACATAGATTCACCAGACAGAAGATCAACAAGGAAATAGGTTAAATAACTTGATTAATGAATTAGACCTAACAGACATATATAGGTCATTGCGCCCCAAAACACAAGGTTATACATTCTTCTCTACTACTCACGGAACATTCTTCAGGATAGAGCATACACTGGGGCACAAAACAGGTTTTTATAAATTTAAAAATATTGAAATTATTCAAAGTACTTTCTCTGATCAAATGGGATGACGCTGGATCTCAATAACCACCAAAGAATAAGAACATTCACAAGTATATGGAGAATAAACAATATACTCTTAAACAACCAGTGGGTCAATGAAGAAATTGCTAGAGAAACCAGTAGCTATTTGGAGATGAATGAAAATGAGAACACAACTTTTCAGAACTTATGGGATGTGGCAAAGGCTGGGCTGAGAGTGAAATTTTTGCCTTAAATGCCTATACCAAAAAACAAGAAAGAGCAAAAATTGAGGACTTAACAGCAAACCTGGAGGAACTTGAGAAAGAACAGCAAACTAACACCAAAACAAATAGGAGAAGAGAATAGCAAAGATTAAAGCCGAAATAAATGAATGGGAGAACAAAAGAACAATAGAAAGAATCAATAAAACCAAAAGTTGGTTCTTTGAGAAATCAATAAAATTGATGGGCCACTAGCAAGACTGACAAAGAAAAATGAGAGATGATGCAAATAAACAAAATTAGAAATGAGAAGGGGTGCGTTACCACAAACCTTGAAGAAATCATAAGAGGATAGTACGATACAAGCCAACAAACTAGACAACTTAGATGAAAAGGACAAATTCCTGGAGACACACAAAACAAGCTACACTGACTCAGGAAGAAATAGAAGATCTCAACAAATCAATCACAAATTAAGAGATTCAATCAGTCCAAAAATTTTCCTACACAGAAAAGCTCAGGGCCAGATGGTTTCACCAGGGAACTTTATCAAACATTCCAGAAAGAACTAAGACCAATTCTGCTCAAATTTTTCAAAAAAATTGAGGAAAAAGGAACTCTACCTAACTCATTTTATGAAGCTAATATTTTAATACCAAAACCGGGTAAGATGCTATAAGAAAGGAAAACTACAGGCCAATCACCCTAATGAACATAGATGCAAAAATCCTTAATAAAATATTAGCAAATCTAACCCAACAGCACATTAAAAGAATTATACACCATGACCAGGAGGGGTTTATACCAGGAATGCAAGGATGTTTCAACACAAGAAAATCAATTAATGTAACACAGTATATATATATATATATATATATTTTTTTTTTGTAACAGTATATTAACAAGTCAAAAGGGAAAAAAATCACATGATCGTCTCGACTGTTACTGAAAAAGCATTCAACAAAACTCAGCATCCTTTTCTGATAAAAGCACTCCAAAAGAGAGGAATCAAAGGTAACTACGTCAATATGATAAAGGAAATATAGGAAAAACCCATAGCCAGCATCGTACTCAATGGAGAGAGACTGAAAACCTTCCCTCAGGTAAGACAAGGATGCCCACTGTCACCACTATTATTCAACATTGTGGTCAAAGTTCTAGCTATAGCAATCAGGCAGGACAAAGAAATAAAGGCATCCAAATTGGAAAGGAAGAAGTAAAACTCTAATTATTTGCAAATGGTATGATACTACACTTGGAAGATCCCGAGAAATCTACAGCAAAGTTACTTGAGCTAATAAACAAATTCAACAAGGTGGCAGGATATAAAATTAATGTGCAAAAATCAGTAACTTTTTTTCTATACACAAGCAATGAGCAAGCTGAGGAATTAGTTAAGGAAAAAATTCCATTCAAAATAGCAACTAAAAGAATCAAAGCTTAGGAATGAACTTAACTAGGGACATAAAGGACTGGTACACAGAAAACTATGTAACATTGCTAAAAGAAATCAAAGGTGATCAAAATAGGTGGAAAGACATTCCTTGCTCATGGACAGGAAGGCTAACTATAGTTAAGATGTCAATTCTTCCCAAACTGATCTACAGATTCAACACAGTACCAATCAAAATTCCAACAACCTACTTGAAGATTTGAAAAAGCTAACTACCAAATTCATCTGTTAGGGAAAGAGACCCCAAACAGCTAAATGCATTCTAAAAAGAAAAATGAAGTGAGCAGATAAACACTCCCTGACTTTAAAACCTATTATAAAGCCACAGTGGTGGGACACTCAGGGGCTGCTGGTGGGAATGTATAATGGCGCAGCCTCTATGGAAGACTGTTTGGTAACTTCTCTCCTTAGGAAACTAAATATGGAGTTGCCCTATGACCCAGCAATAGCACTACTTGGTATATACCCAGAAGAGCTGAAAGCAATGACACAAACAGACATTTGCATACCAATGTTCATAGCAGCATTTTCACAATCACCAAAAGATGGAAACAAACCAAATGCTCATCAACAGACGAGTGGATCAACAAAATGTGGTACAGACATATGATGGAATATTATGCAGCAATAAGGCAAAATGGCATCCTGAAGCACATGACAAGATGGATGAGCCTTGAGGACTTAATGCTGAGTGAAGTTAGCCAGACACAAAAGGACAGATACTGTATGAGTCCACTTCTACAACCAGCATAAAGGTATAATCAGAGGCTTATAATACAGAAAATAGGGAACTTAGAGAAACATAGAAGCTAGAGATGGGTGAACCAAGGAGGTTGAAGCGTATCTGGACTCCAGGGCAGTCCCAACACTGAAACAAAAGAATCCCGAAAAAGAACTTTCCAGACCGTATGTCCACAGTAAAAACGCTAAGCGGTGGAACGCTGTTTCCTTCTTGTAAAACTGGGTACCCAACAAACAAGATTAAAGCGCTTGGCCATTCAAACCCCCACCGAGGCCCGCCGCCCGCACCCAAGGCGTTTACACCTGCTGCAGGGAGACCCAGTGGGAAGAGACACGAAATGGCACAGCCGAGCAGGAGCACAGGCGGGGGGCAGGAGGCGCGCGGGGCTGCGGGGCTGCGGGGCTGGGGGGCTGCGGGGCTGGGCCCAACACCAAGGCCTGCCTCTGCCCCACGCGGGGTAGGAGGCGAAGAGGGGCTGAGGGTCCCGCTCCGGGCAGGAGCCCGAGGCGGTCGGCGGGGGCGCTGCAGCCGGATGGGCCCGGGGCGGAAGAAGAGGGACCGGAGGCCCTAGAGGAGCGTGGCAAAACCCGCCCGCACTCACGAAACGCTGGTAGAACCGGACCAGCCGCGGCTTCCCGTGGTTGTTGAACACCAGAACCGCCTGAATCATCTTCCCCGGCCGCGCCACCTTCAACACCCGCTACCCTCAGAGCAGCTCCTTCCGCCGCGCACGGCCACTTCCGGCCGGTGCTCACGGCCACTTCCGTTCGGTGCGCGGCCGAGAGCAGCTGGCGGAAACCGGCTCCCGGCGCCCAGGGGCCGGGGACCTGAGTGGCCGGGCTCTCCGCGCGCGCTGGACGCCGCTCCGAGGCGGGCAGGTGCGCGGGCAGAGGCGGGGTTGGGCCCCTCGGCCCCCGCCGGGACGCGAACCCGGGCCCGTGCCGGTCGTCCAGGCCCGCCGCTCGCCCGCGAGTCCCAGGCCGTCGGAAAGGCGGATCCCGAGGTAGAAACTCCGAAGCGCGGCGAGAACTTCCTCTGTCCCGGCCAGCCTCCCGCTAGCGCTCCGCGGTGGACGGGCCGCTTAATTTAGCCATTTCCTGACGCGAAATATTTAGGCCGTTTTTATTTTTCGGCGCTACAGACGATGGGGCGAACTATGTAGCTGTCTCTTCTCGCAGCAGGCTGATGTTTCTCCATGGTAGACAGTGAATAGTGGAATGAATTCAGTGCTATTCCAGTAAAAAGGCACTGGAGATCCCAGATTAGTACATTTTGTTTTGTTTTTTCTTTTCATACCTAGGGGAGGAGGCGTAGAGAAATGAGCAAGGACCGTTTATTTCGGATAAAGCTGCAAATTGAAATCACCTATCCAGAGAACAGTTTGGCAGTCTGTATCGGCAGTCTTTAAATTGTATATGTTAGACCCCGAATTTCCAGTTCTAGAATTTATAATAAAATAAGTGGGGCAAAAAATGATTTAGCCTCAAGAATATATAACTTGGCTGTGTTATTGCAGGGAAAAATGGGAAGCTAATTATTCCAAAATAAGTAAATGGTTAATGCATAGTTCCCCATGCATATTAGAAATACAGGGAAATGTTCATGGTACATCTGTAAATGAAAAGATTGCACAAAGATTTTATAGGGATATCCCACTTTGTAAATTATATATATAAAGATTGGAAGTAGATACACCAAAATAAAAGTAATACTTTGTATCTGATGGGATAGAAGTTTTATAGAGTATTCTGCACAGGCTGCTGGAACCACACTGCCTGGATTCAAATCCTGGCTTTGTTGACAGCCTGGGGGTCTTGGGCCAGTTTTTTCACCTGTAAAATAGGTGTAATATCAGTCTCCCTAACTGTAAAACTATGAAAATGACTCTGCTTAGCTCAGACAGTTGTTATAAGCACAGAAGGAGTTGATATTTGTAAGCACTTGGAGCAGCTGTATGACACATAATTGAGTGCTATATAAGTGACTTAAAATATCTTTGGGTTGTAGGATCATAGATTTTCTTTTTTTATTTTCTAAAATAAATAGGAATTGCTCTTCTAGTCACATAATTTTAATTTTTTTTTTTACTTTTTTAAACTTTTTTTTATTGTGAAACAACAGATGCAGAAAAGTAACAAATCTCAAATTATAGCTTAACAAGCAGTTATAGAGCAAATATCAAAATATGGTATCGGTTACATTTCCACAATTCAGGTATTTCTAAGCTGTTCTAATATACTAGAGACTAACAAGAAAGAAATCTTATCTTCTCTGGCACACCTCCTCCCTCTCATTTGATTCCTTTCCCAATCTTCAGGGGTATTTGGGCAATGACCATTCTAGCTTCTTCATGTCAAAAAGGGGTGTCAACCTAATGGGGTAGGGGCATGCAACTAGTTGATGTTCTTGGAGGGACTGGTGCCTCCGGGTTTCACGACTTATCTAGCATAGAAACCATCTGGAAGTTTTAAGTTTCTGAAAAATAAATTTTGCGAGTGAAACTTTTATAGAGCCTTAGATAGAGCCCTGGGCATTCAGGAATACCAGCAGTATGGGGCTTGGCATACTGTGGCAATTAGCATCATCTTGCTGAAGCTTGCTTAAGAGTAACTTACAGAATAGCCTTCGACTCTATTTGAAATATCTTAGCCACTGATTCCTTATTTTGTTCCATTTATTTTCCCCCTTTTGGTCAGGCAGACATTGTGGATCCCACGGAGCCAGGGCTAGGCGCATCCCTGGAACTCACGTCTCATGTAGCGGGGAGGGTAACGGGTTTCCTAGCAGAGCTGGGCTTAAAGATAGAGAGGCCACATCTGAGCAACAAAAGAGGGTCTCTCTGGAAGTGACTCTTAGGCGAAATTGTAGGTAGGCTTAGCTTCCCCATTACAGAAACAAGTTTCATAAGAGCAAACCTCAAGATCAAGGGCTTGCCTTATTAATGTGGGAATCCGAAATGTCTGAGAGTAGCAGGGTTTTCCCAGGTGAGGAGGTTTAACTGTTCCATATTTTACCTCCTGACCCTCAAGAGACTTTGCCAATATGTTTTACTGATCTTCCCAAAATACTCTGGAATGTATCAAGATATTACATTAAGCTATACAGAATTACAGCTATACAGACTGAGAAGCTCTCATCACAATTCTAGGCTCCATGTGCTTAGGCTGTTTAAATGAACTGACCAGATGGGGTAAGTTAGATTGTGCGCTACAAAAAATTAAAGTTTCGGACAGAATGAACATCTTTTCCTTTGGTCTCATACAGTACGTGAAGTTCTAAAATACAGACAGTATCATCCTTTACCCTGTATTCTGATGTATCCTTGTCCCAACCAGATCAACTTCATTTTATCTGGAATTGAAATCTAGTCTCTTTTTCAGCTTATTATTTTAATAAAAAATAATTTGACCTAAAACTTGATGCAATGTTTCAAATATTGAGGACGAATATCAAAAACAGAAAAATAAGGGGGAACTAGCCCTAGCAACTATTAAAACCTACTATGATCATTCGAATTATAATGATAAGGAGATTTATTGAACTATAATGGGTAATTTAAGTATAAAATAGCTTTAACATGTGATGGAGGAAAGACATCATGACTTGACAGTGGAAGGATTCAGTAAATGCTGTTGAGATAACTCGTTAGCAATTTGAAAGTAAGAAATTTAGGTACCTCACTTTTTACCTTCACACAAAGGCAGGATGGATGATTAAAGAGTTAAGTGTAAAACCAGATAATAACCAAAATGGGCCAGCAGATATATCTATATAAAGATTTTATGTTTATAAACAATTTTTTAAATGGAATACAGTTGTTAAAATATGGTAAATAGTTATCTTTAAAATATCAATAAGCCAGACAAACAAAAAAGATAAGACCTCTGATAGATAGCTAAAGGAACTGAGTAACAAGAGGAAATACATCTAGGAAAAAAAAACCATGAAAATAGTTTAAGCACCCTAGTAATGGGTGAAAAGGCAAACTGACATATTTGCCTTTTCAAACATCATTTTTAAAAAATGCTTTTCTATCACAGAAGACCTAAATAGGTGGAAGGGCATACCGTGTTCATGGATTGGAAGACTAAATATAGTTAAGATGTCAATCCTACCTAAATTGATTTACAGATTCAATGCAATACCAATCAAAATCCCAACAACTTATTTTTCAGAAATAGAAAAACCAATAAGCAAATTTATCTGGAAGGGCAGGGTGCCCCGAATTGCTAAAAGTATCTTGAGGAAAAAAAACCAAGCTGGAGGTCTCACGCTGCCGGACTTTAAGGCATATTATGAAGCCACAGTGGTCAAAACAGCATGGTATTGGCATAAAGATAGATGTATCGACCAATGGAATCGAATAGAGTGCTCAGATATAGACCCTCTCATCTATGGACATTTGATCTTTGATAAGGCAGTCAAGCCAACTCACCTGGGACAGAACAGTCTCTTCAATAAATGGTGCCTAGAGAACTGGATATCCATATGCAAAAGAATGAAAGAAGACCCATATCTCACACCTTACACAAAAGTTAACTCAAAATGGATCGAAGATCTAAACATTAGGTCTAAGACCATAAAACAGTTAGAGGAAAATGTAGGGAGATATCTTATGAAACTTACAATTGGAGGCGGTTTTATGGACCTTAAACCTAAAGCAAGAGCACTAAAGAAGGAAATAAATAAATGGGAGCTCCTCAAAATTAAACACTTTTGTGCATCAAAGAACTTCATCAAGAAAGTAGAAAGACAGCCTACACAATGGGAGACAATATTTGGAAATGACATATCAGATAAAGGTCTAGTATCCAGAATTTATAAAGAGATTGTTCAACTCAACAACAAAAAGACAGCCAACCCAATTACAAAATGAAAAAAAGACTTGAACAGACACCTCTCAGAAGAGGAAATACAAATGGCCAAAAGGCACATGAAGAGATGCTCAATGTCCCTGGCCATTAGAGAAATGCAAATCAAAACCACAATGAGATATCATCTCACACCCACCAGAATGGCCATTATCAACAAAACAGAAAATGACAAGTGCTGGAGAGGATGCGGAGAAAGAGGCACACTTATCCACTGTTGGTGGGAATGTCAAATGGTGCAACCACTGTGGAAGGCAGTTTGGCGGTTCCTCAAAAAGCTGAATATAGAATTGCCATACGACCCAGCAATACCATTGCTAGGTATCTACTCAAAGGACTTAAGGGCAAAGACACAAACGGACATTTGCACACCAATGTTTATAGCAGCGTTATTTACAATTGCAAAGAGATGGAAACAGCCAAAATGTCCATCAACAGACGAGTGGCTAAACAAACTGTGGTATATATATATACGATGGAATATTATGCAGCTTTAAGACAGAATAAACTTATGAAGCATGTAATAATATGGATGGACCTAGAAAACATTATGCTGAGTGAGACTAGCCAAAAACTAAAGGACAAATACTGTATGGTCCCACTGATGTGAACCGACATTCGAGAATAAACTTGGAATATGTCATTGGTAACAGAGACCATCAGGAGTTAGAAACAGGGTAAGATAATGGGTAATTGGAGCTGAAGGGATACAGACTGTGCAACAGGACTAGATACAAAAACTCAAAAATGAACAGCACAATACTACCTAATTGCAATGTAATTAAGTTAAAACACTGAATGAAGCTGCATCTGAGCTATAGTTTTTTTGTTGTTGTTGTTTTTTTATATATATATTTTTGTATTTTTATTTTTTTCTCTATATTATCATTTTATTTCTTTTTCTGTTGTCTTGCTATTTTTCTAAATCGATGCAAATGTCCTAAGAAATGATGATCATACATCTATGTGATATTAAGAATTACTGATTGCATATGTAGAATGGAATGATTTCTAAATGTTGTGTTAATTTTTTTTAATTAATAAAAAAAATAATGTTCTAAAACTGATCATGTGATGTATGCACTACTATATGATAATTCTGTCAACCACTGATTGTGTACTCTGGATGGTTTGTATGGTGTGTGAATATATCTCAATAAAACCATATTAAAGAAAAAAAAATCAATGCTGACATTTTAGTACCATTAGATTCTTTAGAAAATTGACAACTTTATTTCTCCTTAAATTGACCATACTATTCTTATGCCGTGAGTATAGTTAAAAATTGTCTTAACCTTACTTGATTTCTGAAATATAATTTTACTGTTAAATTTGAAAAATGCAGTGTCATTTTTGCCTGCTAGTAAAAGCATTAGTAAATCTTTATAAATTTCAAATGCCTAGTTAACATTGGAAAAGTGAGATTAAAAAGTTAGACAATTAATAAAAAAAGGTCTTATCTATTACGACATGGAATGACTTTGGTTTAAATTCTAGGCTACTCTCTGCAGTTTAATCATCATAATATGATAATTATAAAATTATATACCACAAAGTTTAATATTTATTAAAATATTGTTTATTTTCCAAACTTGCTTTAATAACAGATTCATAATAAATCAATACAATCATAAGAAGTTAAGAACACTGGAAATTAAATTATGCCATGTAATTCATTAATTGGTTTGTATATTAAAGTACCTGTATATCTTAACTGTTTAAATGACATGAATTTCAGTTGTCTCTGAGGATATTCGAATCACTTAGTGATTTTTAAGGTTGATAAAAAAAAAAAAGCTTTTCTACCAGTTCTGGGAAGAGGAGGATGAAAACGAATCTCTTCTACGTTGCTGCTGTGATTATAATTTAGAACACCCTTTTGAGAAAACAATTTGGCAATATAAAAGAGGTTTACCAAAAATTCCTAGATTCTCAGTAATCTGACTCCTATGAGTCTATCCCTAAAGGAAATAACCCAAAAATATAGTGGGTGTGTGAGGATTACATCATTTACAGCATTTTTGGAAACATTAGCCCCAAATAGCAAACAACTAAATTATCCACAAATTGGACAATGGTAATTATTAAATTGTATTAAATCTTAAAAGTGATGGCCACAAAGACCAGGTGGCAATATGGAAAGTGATCATGTAACATTAACTGAAAAACGAATTTCAAACTGTGTATTTTTTGTGTATGACTATGTATTGAAATTGCACACTAAAAAACTCCAAAAAATTATGCATATAATTGAGTAAAATTATGCTTTTTTACCCCCTTTAAATATATTTCCCAAGTGTATTGCTATTTATGGAGCATAGTTTAATCCCTCAAAAAACTTTCCTTGCATTTGCCTCAGCAATGCCCGATTGTATCTGTTAGTTTGGATTTAATACATCATTTATCATACTAATAAATTAAAAATAAAAACTTTCCTTCCAATGATGCTGAAAGGATTTGCGTTGGGGGGTATAAAATAACAGGCCATTTCCATCATTAGGCCCAGGGATCAGAGCTGAGCTGGACCCTGAGGAAAAATAAAAATTCAGGTGGACAGAGGAGGAAAGGAACTTCCCAGCCAGAAAAGTGTTGGCAAAGTCATGCAGGTGGGAGCAGACTGTGCTGGGACGGAGCCCCCAGAGCTGCCCCACGAGCCACTCCCTTTCAAGAGGCTTCTATGGGCAAATAAATAGGGGAAATATGTAATGATGCCCTGTCTTGAAGATGCTGAATGTTAGCATATTAGAAGCTCTGAGAACTCCCAGAGAAATCTATTTGATTTTACTTAACCCAGTAACATCACCCCCCTTGGCCCCTGCCACCTTACTGTTTCTAGCATCTATCGACAACTGCAGATAAGCCTTCCAGGCTTCTCTGGAATGTGACCCAAAGCACCTAAGGAATAGGCAAGCAGAGAAAAGAGGGTTGGGGTATTGTGATGAGCTGTGAGTTGTTAAAGAACTTAAATTTTCCATCTGGGGAGTAACAGGGTCAGGAAGCTGCCCTGGTACCACAGGGAGAGCGTCCAGGGAACCCAGGACAGGGTTTCACCCTCATCTCCCTGACCTGTCTTTTCCCCAGCTCCCCACAGTGGCCTCCACTGTGGCTGCTGCCCCCAGGCCTGGCTGCCCTGGCTGGAAGGTACAGCCAAAGAAAGGAACAGAGGCAGCCTGAGGCTGAGCTGGCTGTCCCTGCGTCCTCCATCCGGTGGCGATTATGAGTCCTGGGTGCCCATGCAGCCAGAGCCAAAGCAGCTGGCCAGCGGCCCCATCTCCAGCGCTGGGTAGCAGGGGTCTGCCCTACTCCCAGCCCCCCAATAGCTGAGCCTGGAGCCCTGCTCTCCCCCAGCCCACCCGGCTTCCCCTCCCCAGGGCCTGAGTTAAGCTGCCTGCCCTTCCTTGCTACCCAGTGGGCTCCTGCCGATGGGACGGGTCCCCAGGCTGCAGCAGCACTGCTTCCCCACCACAGCACCTCTGTTCACCCAGTATCTGGGTGTCATTCTTGACCCCATCCTCTCCCACAAGTCCTGTTGATCCTGCCCCCCGAACACCCCTCTAATCACTTTCTTTCCATTTCCACTGCCACTTCTGGAGATTCAGCCATTGCACCCTCTCACCTGGACACTGCAACAGTCCAAGCGGGCTCAGTTTCTCCAGGGTCTCTACAGTCAAGTGGTCTTTGAAATGTACAAACCAGACCTTAGCACTCCGTGGATCGCTGGCTTGCAGGATACTTCAGGTCAAGCCCAAAATCCCAACAGGCCTTAGGATGCGTTGCTGGACCTCAACCTCACCTCAAGCACACCCAGTCCCAACAGCCTTCTCCTTGAAGCCTTACCATGACACCAAACCCCATTGGTTGCTTCAGGACTCCCATGACACCTGGTGCCTCCCTAGTGTCTGAAGTGGAGCCTGCTCCTGTGACCCTGCCATGCCATCTGGCCTCTGTGCTTTGGGCAGCAGGAAGCCCCCACCAGACGCCTCTGCCCTGGTCAGTGTCCCCAGGCCGCTCCTGCTCAGCTGCCCCTCCAGCCACCCTGATGATTGAGGTCCCAGCATGAGCCATGTCTGAGCCAGCTCCACTCAGACCTTGGCCACCAGTGAGGCTGCTGAGAGTGTGTGGACATGGACTAAGCAAAGGGCAACAAGAACAGGAGAGACCTGGGCCATTCCAGTGACCCGTGACTGCAGGTGGCCCAGCTGAAGGGGTCACTCTCAAGCGTCACAGCCACAGAATCAAGCCCAGTTTCAAATATGCAGGAAAGCAAATAAATGTTTGAAATATGGTAAACACTAAAAGCATACTATTAACTGCTCAACTGTGACAGCAATGGAGCTGGTCTCAGCCTGGGCAGATCAGCAGTCAAAGGTTTGGGCAGGTCCCCTGAAGTATGCGAATATAACCCTGCTTCACATGGCCAGGCCCCCCTCTGGCCCCTGTGTCCAAGACCCCTCCACAGGACAAGGGATACAGAAGCTTTGCCTCAGTCAGCTCTGGATTTGAATTCTGGCTCTGCCATTCATTTGTTAGCTGTGACTCTAGGCAAATTGCTTAACCTCTCTGAGACCCCTTTTCTCCTCTGTAATATACACATGAAAGAACAGTCTAGTAGTTAAGAATGTGGACTTTGAAAAATGACTGCCTGGGTTTAAATTTTTCTCTCCTCTACATACTAGCTATGGAGTCTGAGCATCAGTCACATATGAAAAAATGGGGATGACAAACATACGTACCCAATGGAATTACTGTGAAGATCAAGTAAGGTGACACCAGTGCTTAGTACAGTACAAGCACACAGGAAGCACTCAGGGTCAATGGCTGTGATTATTACCACAGAAAGCACCCAGTACTGTGTTTGACACATCAGGGGGCTCAGAAACTGTCAGTTCACCACCACCACCCTCCCTCCTTTCACAGTTCTGGGCTTGGGTGCACTGACCAGCAAGGCAAAGAGGAATGGTATCCCTCTAAGTGAGACACAGCTCAGCTGGGAGGTCACTCACACCCGCAAAATCCCAATCGGTATGGGAGAATCCTTTCTGACGATGGCTTATTCACAAAAAGTTCTCCAAGTACAAAAAAGGGGTTGTCAATTGTGGTCTGGCAGGGTGGGTCTGAGGACGTGGCCCAGCCAGCTGCCCCAGCACCTTCTATGGGTCCCCTGAGAACAGCACCCATGGAAAGTGCCCACAGGGTCACCAATGTGCCAAGGCGTCAGGGGAGAGGTTAGGGAACTGCAACTGTAGGAGAAAAGAAAAGGCAGAGGAGGCTCGATGCAGGAGAGCAGAGGCTGTGACATGAGCACCGAGGAAAGGAGGGAAAACAGCACTGAGTGAGAGCTCCCAGGGGAAGGGGGGGCTTGGTGGGAGGGGCAGGAGGGGCCACGAGGTGTGTGTGTACACGCGCACGCTTGTGAGTGTGTGATGAAGATGGGAGGCATATGCAAGCAGAAGCAGCTGACCTCTCCCCTGGGCCACTCTGCCTTGGGATGCGGCGGGGCCCAGCTCATCTCAGACTGCCCCGGGGGCCTTGCCCGCCACCCACCTCCAGAATCAAGGCAGCCGGCCTGGGCAGCGCGGGGACACGTCAGGAGGGCCAGCCTCGCGCCTGGGGGAGCCTCGGGGCCCGGCCCGACTGGGTGTTGGCAGCGCTCGTTCCCGGGTATTCGGGGCGGCCGTAGAGGGGACCAGGCAGGGCTGGCCATGCGCTCTCAGCCTCCAGTGCCAGGGTTTTTGGAAGAAGCTGCCGACAGTGCCGAGGCGGTGCTGGGGGGCTGGAGGTGTCCCCTCAGTCATCCTGGAGAAATTCAAAGGGATGAAGAGACATGAAGAGAGCACATCGTAACCATCTCAGGAAGTCACACGACAAACGGCCGGTCAGCTATGGGCTCCACGCTCCCTGCCCCGATTTCCCCTCACTGGAGCCACTCTGGCCAAAGTCATCTTTATCACCCAATAAACAGTCCACCTTTTTGTGACGTCTTTGTTTTAAATATTCAATTTGGGGCCTTTTGCCATTAATCCAAATCTTCCGGTAGAAATATCCCTCAGAAAAACAAGCGTGTGAAGAGGCTGGGGCCTGAGAATCAGCCAGGGCGCTGACCAGGGCCACAGCCAGGAAGGACAAGCCAGTGGCCTTCCCAGACCCCAGGCCTTCCCTGCCCCGCGCACCCCTCCTCTCCATTCCTCTGCCTCTGCACACCCCTGGGGCCCCACGCACACCCACATGTTCAGACCCAGATAAGACAGGGCCCAGGCACGCCCTTCCTGAGGCCTCTTCCTAAGGCTGACAGCCCTCAGGCCCTCCACGCGGACCCCCCAGCCGGTGCACCCTCCCCCCACCGAGCCGGTGCGCGCCCTCCCCACCCCCTGCCGGTGCGCACTCTCTGCCCCCTTGCCCTCAGCCTGCGCACCTCCCCCAGCCAGCTCGCACAAGGCTCCTGCCGAAAGCCCAGCCCGGGCTAGGTCCCGGCCCTGTCCCTTCACTTACCCACTCCTCAGCGTCCGCCCCGTCCCCCTGCTCGCGGGTCTCAGGTGCAGCCCCCTCTGCAGACTTCTGGGCCATGATGTTGTCTGTCCAGGATGCCCCCATCTTTCCATCACCAGCGAAATTACACTTGGTCACTGTCCCAGCCTCAAGTTTGGCCAATGACTCTGGAGGAAGGGAAGAGGTGAATGGCCTCTGTTCCTGCAGCAGAAACACAGGTGGGAGGGCAGGACGGTGACCCATGGGGTGTGTCCTAGGACTGGACAAGCCATTGTTTTCTCCAGGCCCAGGTGGGAACCCCAAGGTACTAGATGGAGAGGACACCCACAAAGTGCGAGAATGGGGGACGCCCTGGACCCCAGAGTGTCCAGACTAAGGGACACCACTAGTCAAGGGGCACAGGGATAAATGTCAAGGGGTCAGGTTCCCACGGAGGCCAAACCTGAGGGTGGGGGGCTCAGAAGCAGGCCAGGAGACCCCGGATGCCCCACAGGAGCCACGGGCTCGAGTAAGGGCTGCACTGCTCACCCAGGAAGGGGCCATCGCCCCGAGTTTTCAGCCTCACGTCGGCCCCCAGTTCAAGTTCTGTCACCTCCATCTCAGCCTCGGGCACCCAGAATGCCGCTGTGTTCTCAGGAGCCAGGCCCTCGGTCAGCACCTGCAGCTCCGGCTTGTTCACCAGCCCCTGCAGCGCCTCAACCGTGAGCCTGTCGGGGTCCCCCCGGGCCTCCACCCCTGCGGGCACACAGCGGGGATTAGCAATTTCAGAGTAAGCACTTATGGAGGGCCTTTTGTGAGTCAGGGACAGTTGAATGCTTTACCCCATTGCCTCACTGAACCCTCACAGTCACCGCAGGACAGATTCTGAGTATTAGTTCTGAGTACTACTCAAGGGACTCCTCCACAGCAGCTGCCTTGGGCAAATCACAGCTCGATGGCTTAAAATCTGGGCTCTACTGTGCAGCCTTGGGCAAGTTACTTTGCCTCTCTGTGCCTGAAAAAATAGGGACTAAAAGTGGTACTGACCTGACAGTATTGACATCATATTTAAATGAAATAACGCATGTAAAGCATGTAAAAACAGTGCTTGGCACAGAGTAAACTCTCAGTTAATATGTTTTATTATTCCTTTT
Organism: Tamandua tetradactyla; assembly: GCF_023851605.1. Lineage (NCBI taxonomy): Eukaryota > Metazoa > Chordata > Mammalia > Pilosa > Myrmecophagidae > Tamandua > Tamandua tetradactyla. The sequence continues at coordinate 97,943,437 of NC_135338.1, forward strand.
TCACAGAGAAAACCAGCACTTGGAGAGGTTAAGTAACTTGCCAAAATCACAAAGCTAGTTAGTAGAGGAGGCAGGATTCAAACTCCCCAGTGAATCCTGCCTTTTCACTGACACGCTGGGGCCAGGCAGTATTCTCCACAGATTCTCACAGACCCCCTGGCTGGGATGGGCCTGCAGGAACCAGGAACACAGTCCAATGGCACCCACACTCTCTGCTGGTCTGCTTGTGCCAGCCTGGCAGGGCCCACAGACTCAGGGAGGGACCCAACAGTCTCAATGCACCACTCCAAAAGGCCCAACGCTCCAGATTTCCTTGGAGGCTGGGAGTGGGATAGAGGATGCTCTCTGACTGGCCAAGTAAGGCTCCCAAAGTGGGACAGTGGGTCCAGCCTCGCAGGCTGGGGCCCCCAAGACCATAGAAAGTTACACGGGGCTACACCCCACGCAGCAACCCCAGGGCCGTCCAAGGGTGGACTTCCACGCCAATAGCCAGGCGGCCACAGCACTAGAGAGCATCCCAGCCAACCACTCAGACCAGACCACACTCCACTCACGGTCTACACCGCAGCCAAGCTCTGCAGTCACCTCCTGGTGACTTTGGCAGTAAAACGGAGGCCGTCAGAGAAACTCCCCACAAGCACATGAAGAGATGCTTGACATCATTAGCAATTAGGGAAATGCAAATCAAAACCACAATGATATGATTTCACACCCACTAGGATAATTATTATTGAAAAAAACAAAATAACCAGTGTTGGAAAGGATGCAAAGAAACACGAATCTCAGTACATCGTTGGTGAAACTGCAAAATAGCACAGCTGCTGTGGAAAACAGTTTGGCAGGCTCCTCGGAAAGCTAAGTTTACAGTTAATTGCCATGTGACCCAGTGATCCCATTACAAGGTATATACCTAAAGAATTGAAAGCAGGGACCTGAACAGATATTTATGCGCCAATATTCATAGCAGCATTACACACACAGCCAAAGTGTGGAGGCACCTCAAATGTCTGACAGTGGCTGGATGGATAAACTCTGGTATATCCATTCAATGGAATATTACACAGCCCTATAAAGGAATGAAGTTCTGATTCATGCTAGTACATGGATAAACCTTGAAAATATTATGCTAAGTGAAAAAAGCCAGACACAAAATGACAAATAGTGAATGATCCCACTTACATGAAACATTCAGAATAAACAAGTACATAGAGATAGCAAGTAGAGTTAGGTTACCAGGAACTGCAGGGGTGATGGAAAAGGGAATTATTGTTTAATGGGTACAGAATTCTGTTCGGGGTGATAAAAAAGTTTTAGAAATGGAAGATGGTGAGGACAGCACAATATTCAGAGTATGATTAATAACACTGAATGGTACATGCAAAAGCCATTAAAATGTTATATACAACACAATAAAAACAAAAAGTTTAAAAAATGGAGGTCACGAGGCCTGGCCTGGGCTCTGTACAAAGGCAGTCAGAGCCCAGGGTCGGGTCCCTGATCATCCTGGAGGAAATGTCAGGGTTGAGAAGGCTGGCTGGGCCCCTGCACCGAGGAGAGGCAAGGAAAGCTCGGCATGATGGCACAGAGGAGCAGGAAGGAGGGCTGGGGACCACTCAGGGCCAGGCTGCAAGGTTGACCCTACTGGGAAGAGGGGAGGGGCCAAGAGGCTCAGGACAGCAGGGAAGGCCACGGTCGGGGGGGGGGGCGTGCAGGGAAGGGGGGTACCTACTGTAGGACGACATGAGGAAGCCTGTGTTCACCTTCCTGGTGGCGCTGAAGTTGGGCTCAATTTCATTTCCTTTGGGGTCAAATTTACGGCGATGGATGCGATTGGGCCGGATATACAAAACACAGTAGCGCTCCTGGGTCAGGCAGAGAGAGAGCGAATGAGGGGGGCTGCCTCCAAGGCCCACACCCCCAACACAGTCTCCACTGGGCTCTGGCTGCAGCTCTCCCCAACTCACCCTCTATCCTGGAACCCCACCTCAAGCTGGGCAGGTACCCCCATACAAACACTCATTCTTTCATTCATGTGTTCAGCAGAACATTGGTCACACAAAACGAACCATGCTAGAAGTCATTCACAGGTTGGGTACAAGTCTCCACACAGCCAGAGACAGAAAAAACGTCCATAAAACCATAACCAAGCACCGAGACCCCAATCCCATAAAGCAGGAGTGGAAGCAGCCAAGAAATCATTAAAGGACACTGAAAGGGAGCCCCAAGTCAGAGTGGCCACACTCCCCCTGTGACCCCTCCTGAGCCTCAGCAGCCCCTGTCTCATGGGGACAGAGTAAGATTTACTTGCAGTGCTGAAAGGATCCAATGACATATTACGGAGGAACAAATAAGGGGTAAAGCATCGAGTGTATCGTTAATGCTATCTGCCACCAGGCTAATAAAAAAGGGGCCAATGAAAGGCTCCAGGGGGTTGAAGAAGAGGAGCCCACTTACTGGGAGAAAGGGGGAAGGCGAAGTCTCAGAGTGGGGGAAACCTGCAAACGCAGCGGTAACGGTGTAGGGAGAATATTAAAAGCCTGGAACATAATAGTCAAGGGTCCCATACCCACGTCTGAGCAACAAAGAGCACTTGGAGGCTTGTGGGAGCCCAGGCTGGAAAAGCAGGTGGGATCAGTTCGAGACAGGCTTCAAGTTGGCCTTCGTATACTGGATTTCATTCAGTAGACAAACGGGGTCCTGCCGTGTTTCTGAGCAGCAGCAAGACCTTCAGAGTTGCTTTTTAGGAAACAGGAGTTGGCAGCAGGGTAGGAATGGGCTTCAGGGGCAGCCAGGAGGCAGGAGGGCAGGCGGGAGGTCATACAAGGACAGGCAGGAGATCCAGGGGGCCCATCTTGGGTGGGTGGGCATGGAGAGGGGAGGAGGAGGAAGGGCCAAGGGGCACTGCTTGGCTGGATGGGCGCAGGGAGGAGACAGTGGGGGGCTGTAGGTCAGAGGCTGGGGGGCCATCACAGTATCATCAGGAGGAAGGAATCAGAGGGGCACATCTGAAGGGCTGGGAGAAGGCCCTGCCTGTGTGAGAGTAGGCCACCCCGCAGGAGGCCTGCCTCAGAGTGGGGGCACAGGGGGGCACTCCTGGGTGGGCTGGATGGGGAGGAGGGTTCTTGGACCTACTGACTTGTGTGGTGAGGAGGATTGGATGTGACAAAACATCTCTCGGCATGAAAATACCGATGAGCTGGCACTGTTTCTGTGAGGTGTTGGAGAGAAAAGGGCGCTACACGTAGCATCAGCTTCGGTCCACCTTGAGAGGGTGTTTCGATGAGCTCAGTTTTAACACCAAGGAGACAGGACTATCGTCAGATCTGGGGGGAGGCGATCTGAAGGTGGGGAGTGTGTGCGTGGAAATTCGGAACTAGATTTTAGCTCAGGACAGAGAGGCAGGCTGGTGGGGGACGGTGAGCGCCAGGTGTGCAGTGGACACCTGGCCTGGGTGCTGATCAAGGACGTGACCCCAGGAGGGTAAGGGCGGAGGGGCTGCGACGGCGTCTGCCATGGACACCTCACATTCAGCCTAGAAGCAAATGCCCAGAAAACAGAACTTCCCGCCCCCCTCCCTGTGGCTCCCCAACCCACGCAGCCATGGAAGTCCAGGTCTCAACAGGTGACCTGCTTCGTGAAACCCCAGCACTCCAAAGTGCCCAGCCACAAACAGGGGTGTTAAAAGACCAGCAAGTCCTTGCCAAGAGATTCACCACTTTATAGCTGGAGCCATTTCAAGGCTCCTCCTGACAGCAAGCTCTAACACTATATTGAATATAACTCCAAGAAAATGAAAAGTGCCCACCACTTCCCAGGACGCTCTCTGGTACTCAAAAAGGGTAAAGCGGCCACTGACCCTGCACCCACCTGGGCCGTTGACCTGCCCTGAACCCGTCCGTCCGCTTGGGACGGTGGAAACTGCCAGATCAGAGAGTGTGGGTCCTCAGCCCCGCTGACTGCTCCGCCAGGCCCTGCGAGCCCCTACAGCACCCAGAGCCCCCGCACCCTCTCCTGCTGTCAGCACAGCACTGGGTCCAGGCCTGGGCCGTCCTCTCAGCGAGGACCAGGCTCATCCAGCAAGAATCCAGGCCCTTGTGCCTGTCCATGGTCCAGCACAGCGTGGCTGCCGATGCCCCAAGCCCTGCCACCTGCCCTATGAGCCCCTTAAGGCAGGAGCTGGGGCCCAGACCGCTGACACAGGAGAGCCTGGTGCAGAGGCGCCGCAGGGAGAGTGCAGGTGCTGCCCCGAGCATCCTCACCTTCCTGCCGCACGCGTCCAGGATGCTGTGCCGGGACACGTCCACCAGCTCTCCCTCCAGCAGGACGCCGTCACCCCTGGGCATGAGAGGGAAAGAAGGGGGCAGCCAGCCCTGAGGCCTTGGGAAAGAGCTGCGCCCAGGCCAGAGTCTGACCAGGAACAGAGACAAGTCCCACCTGGCCCCTGAGCAGGCCCGTCAATGAGCCTCTGGGCTTCCTCCCATCTCTCCAGGGGCCCCAGGGGCTGGGACCGGCTCAGAGGGCAGAGGGAGCCTCTGGGCTGCTAAAAGGACGAGCTGCAGGGCCACTGGGGATTGTCCCCAGCACCTCAGTCTTGAGAGCTAGAAAGAAGGGACAACACCCTCTACGCCCAGCTGTGCAAGGAAACTCAACCCCCCCCCCCACATGTGGGACATGACGTCCGGGGGTAAAAGTCTCACTGGCAATGTGGGGTGTGACTCACAGAGCCAAGCCTGGCCCTGGCACTATGGGTTCCACAATGCCTTCCTGACCAAAAGGGGGAAAAGAAATGTAACAAAATCAGTCATCAGTGGCTGAGAGAGATCATATAGAGTCCAGAGGCTACTCCGGAGGCTACTCTTTTGCAAGCTTCAGTTGGATATTGCTAGTTGCCATGGTATGCCAAGCCGCACCCAACAGTATTCCTGAAAACCCTAAAGAACTCCCAAGGGCTCTATATGAGACTCTATAAAAGTTTCACTCACTAAGTTTATTTTTCAGAAACTTAAAACCTCCAGATGGTTCCTAGGCCAGATAAGCCCTGAAACCCAGAGGGACCAGTTTCTCCAGGAGCCTCGACCCCAACCCTAACCCTAACCCTAACCCCATAATGTCGACACCCCTTTTCAACGTGAAGAAGTTAGAATGGTGATTGCCCTGATGTCCTTGAAGACTGGGAGAAGGATCAAAGGAGAGGGAGGAGGTGTGCCAGAGAAGTCAGGATCTGACAAACGATTGTGACCACTGGATCACTATACTGAAAATTCTTGTTAGTCTCCAGTGTATTAAAATAGCTACAAGGACATAGCTCACAGTGTGGCACTGTAACCCTTACTGTACTTTGAAGTTTTCTCAATAACTACTTGTTAAATTGTACTTTGAAATGTATCACTTTTCTGCATATATGTCATATTTCACAATAAAAAAAAGCTTTTAAAAAATGTAGGGGGGTACGGTGCAATGGTGGCTCAGTGTCAAGAATCTCGCCTGCCATGCAGTGACCCAGGTTCAATTCCTGGTATCTGTCCATGCAAAAAAAAAAAAAATGGAAGGGGACAACAGCTGCCTCTCCCTGCTCCCCTGACCATCTCATAAGATCATGCATGTGAAGGAATCCTGTAAACTATTACATGCTTACTACACATAAAAGATTTTACTCTTTTTACTTAACCAGGCTGGGAGGGGGTCTAAACTGCTATAAATTACTTTTGCTTTTCACCTGTTTGAAAGCACTTTGGCATTCCTATCCTCATTCGGATCCAAATGGTCAGCCACCTAGGGAGGCAATGGCTGTTCTCACGTTAGAGCTGGAGAAATGGAGCCTCAGTGGCTCTGTGACAGGCTCCACATCGCAGCCGTGCCAGGGGCTGGGGAGCCCAGGACCCCGAGCCTGGTTTTCACAAAGGCCAAATCTGGGGGCTTCTATTTTTGGAACCACAGTAAGGGAGAGAGGTGGGGGCAGCAGAAAATAGGAATGGGAGGCGGCTGGGGCGGGGACATACAACTCATTCTGCCTTGGTTGTCCCTCCCCACCCGCACGAGTGCCCCATGTCACTGCCCACGGGAGGACTGGTTGTTGTCACAGCCTTACAGACACAGAGCCGGCCCCCCGCCCCTCCACCCCGGCTCCGGGTGGGCCCTGCCCTCGCCGGCCCCCGACCCCCCCCGCCAACTCCACCCGCCCCCCGCCCCGAACCCCCACTTCCCCGCACCCCGATGCTCGGTCCCTGCACGGACGCCGCCCCTTCTGGAGACCGGCACGGTGTGCGCAGGGCCGGGAGGCGGGGTGGCCCTGCCCGCACCTGGAGCGCGGCCACCGGGCGGGACCGGCCGGGAGCTGCGCCCTCCGAGCCCAGGTGTGGGGAGCCCGTCACCCGAGGGGGCCGGGGCCACGCGGGGTCTTCAACCCGGCTGCGGGGCTGGAAGCGGGAGGGGCGGCTTTGGCCCCTCCCCTCCCCGAACCCCCCCCGCCCCGAACCCCGGACCCGGGCCAAGGCTGGGGCGGAGCCCACGGAGAACGGGTCCGGGAGGCCGCGGGGAGAGGCCGGCGCGCCCAGGCGGGTCGGGACCCGGGCCCTCGGGAGGTGCGGGGGCCGCGGGGCTCCAGGCCGGGGGCGCCGCGGGGACCTACCCCTGGTGGGCCGTGGGGTCCCAGGCCCCCGGCAGCCGCGCGCTCCGCACCGGCTTGTTCCGGAGGCCGCTGTCCTGGTAGATGCGGCTCATGACCGCGCCCGCTGCCGCGCGGGGCCCCGAGGTCGGCGCGGGCCCGGGGGGGCGGGGCGGGCGGGGGGCGGAGCCTCGAGGCCGCGCGAGCCCCGCGGTTCCCGGCCGGGATCTGCTGCAGGCGAGGCCCGGCCCCGCGCGTTCCCGGCGGGATTTAAAGGGGCCGAGCCCCAGGTGTCCGCGCCGGGCTGTGCGCGGCGGGCACTGGGCTTCCCGCTGTGAAACATCGCGTGCTTGTCTTTCCCCGCCCTCCTTATCGCTGGAGAGAGAAACTTACTCGACACATGCAGAAAGGGGAAACTGAGGAACCTTCCCTCCCGTCTTGGGAACAGCTCTGGGAGGATGGGTTTCAGGGTAGCAGGAATGCAGGAGTGGGAAGAGCTTTCAGGGTCAACATAGAAGCTGCTGGTTGTGCCCAGCCTGTGGCCCCACAGTGGCTGACGGAGTCCCTGGAGCTGTGACGAGAGAGCCTGGGCTTGGCAGGCAGATCAACGACACGCCAAGGTTTGCATCCTGGCTGTGTGACCTTGGGCAAGTTCCCAACCTCTCTGAGCTGGTGCTTCCTCCTCTGTAAAATGGGGGTCAATATCAGAGGAGTCGTAAACATCATTAAACTCACCATCTCTAGAACCTGGCTATGCCCTCCACCTTCTTACTGCTGGGTTGCCGGACACTTCCCAGCTCCCCCAGTACCTTTTACACAGTTATAGCAAACAGTCTGTGGGCCAATTTTCCAAGCCTGGCTGCAGGGTCAGCTCTGATATTGTTAAGATATCTTGATTCTCTTGTTTGACTCCTTTGTGCCAGGTGGTGGGGTGGGTTGACCCATTCAGGGAGGCCAGGTGGGCCCGCTGGGGGGACCATTCAAGGAGGAGGTGGCCAGGCAAATTCCTGGGAACTCAGGATGAGCTGTCAGGAATGGAAGAAGCAGCTACTTCCCCCACTGACCCCCCACTTATGGGTCGTAAGCACTTCTCTTTTTAGCGTTTTTTTGTATTGTGAAATATAATGTATATACAAAACAATAAACTTCAAAGTATGTTTTAACAAGTAGTTATAGAACAAATTCCAAACTGTGGTATGGGTTACAGTTCCATAATTTCAAGCTTTACCTTCTAGGTGCTCTAAGACCCTGGGGACTAATAAGAAACATCAGTATAATGATTCAGCAATCGTACGCAGGCTTTAAATCTTATCTTCTCTATTACAACTCCACCTTCTCATTTGATCCTTCTCCCAATCTATAGGGATATTTCAGGAATGACCATTCTAACTTCTTCATGTAGGGAAGGGGTTTTGACATTATGGGGTAGGGGCATGCCGCTGGTTGATGCTTTTGGAGAAACTCTGGGTTTGGGGGCTCATTTGCCCTAGGAACCATCTGGAGGTTTTGGGTTTCTGAAAAATAAACTTAGTGAGTGAAACTTTTACAAAGTCTCAAATAGTATTCTTTAGGGTTTGCAGGAATACTGTTGGGTGAGGCTTGGCATTCCATGGCAATTAGCAATATCTAGCTGAAGCTTGCATAATAATAGCCTCCAGAATAGCCTAACCCTAGGGTTAGCGTAACTCTATTTGAACTCTCTTATCCACTGATTACTTATTTTGTTACGTTTCTTTTCCCCTTTTTGGTCAAGAAGGCATTGTCCAACCCACAGTGCCAGGGACACTTACACCCCTGGATGTCATGTTCCACGTAAGAGGAGGGTAATGATTTTACTAGCAGAGTGGGGCGTAGAGAGAGAGAGAGAAGCCACATCTAAGCAACAAAAGAAGTTCTTTGGTAGGACTCTTAGGCATAATTATAGGTAGGTTTAGCTTCCCTGTTACAAAAATATTTCAGAAGAGCAAGTCTCAAGATCAAGAGCTTGGCCTATTAACGTAGGAGTCCCTAATGTTAGACAGAGTAGCAGGGTTTTCCCAGGTGGGGAAAAATAATAGTTGCACATTTTTTTCTCCAGTCCCCCAAGGGACTTTGCCAATACTTTTTAATTATCTGCCTAACATACTCTGGCGTGTATCCAGGTATTACGTTAAGCTATACCAAATTGGAAGACCTCATTCCCAATTCTAGGCTCCAGGTGTTAGGTTGTTTAACTGAACTGGCCAGATGGGTTACATTAGATTGTGTACTGCAGAAAATGTAAGTTTGGGGCAAAATAAACCGCTCTTGCTTTGGTCTGATACATTAGATGAAATTCTAAAATACAGACAACATCATCCTATATTCTAGTCTGCCTTAGTCCCAACCCGATCGGCTTCATTTTTATCTCTAATTGAAGCCTGATGTCTTTTTTTGCTTACCAGTTGTTGTATGCGGCAATGCTGACCTTCAGACCTGCAGACCTCCTCCTGTGCACCTCGGGTGTCACACAGGTACCCACGGGTCCAGGGAAATACCAGGTTGTACAAATACAGCACAGCCTCTCAGAATTTAGAAATAAATGTAAAGCTCAGGAATAAATGTGCCTAGTGTCAGAGCTTACAATCTAGGCCCCAGTTTTCTTAAAAGTATTTTCTAAAAGAGACCATCCAACATTTGTCCTTTTGTTTCTGGCTTATTTTATTCCCCATAACATCCTCATGGCTCATTCACCTCATTGCCTGCCTCACTACTTTGCTCCTTTCTGTAGCCACACAATATTCCCTTGTACATAGACACACAGTTTGGCCCTTCTGCTTCTCAGTCGATGTATCCTCCAGCCACCTCCGGCCATGGGGTGTCATGGATGGTGTCGCCGTAAACATCAGTGTGCAAATGTCTGTTCCAGTTCCTGCTTTCAGGCCTTTTGAGTATTTTCCCAGTGATGGGATTGGGGCCCTAGGCAAGTTTGCCTTCATGGGCCCCTTCTGAGGCAGGTTAGATAGGGAAGGAGGGAGGGGGAAGTGACCATAAGGAAGTTCCTCACTCAGGTCAGCACCAAAAAGAAGCAATGGAAGTGCAGCTCCACCGCCCCTTATTAGCAGAACTACAGGGGAGGCCCCTCCAAGTCCTTTCTAATGCAAGGACCCCGACCTCAGAGGGCGTCTCCTCCTGTGGAGAATGCCTGAGCTCATCCCCTTCAAGTGGGCTCCCTCACTGCGGACTCAGCTTTTTAGCTGTACACACCCACCAGTCCGCCAATCCTGTCCTGCGCCTGAGTCAAGAACCCTCAGGGCGCCAGCCCCCACCCCCCCCATTGAGGTCTCCATCTCTCCAAGAACTCCTGGGGCTCCCCGGTATTCCTTCCTCCATTAAATAAATTAATATAGAGATGAAAACGTTTTCTTCACCCTAAAAGTTCATTTTCTCCTCCTTTACTTTTAAAAGAAATGTAAACCTTCTGGTGGGCCCCTAAAAGTACGCGGCCCCTGTGCGCTGTGCCTGACAGCTGTCAGCCTTGCCCGCCATCTGCCCTGCCTGGCTGCTCCGGAAATGTCAGAGAAGGGAGAGCTAGAAAAGCCGTCCAGGGAACCCCCGGGGAAGACCTGGCCCTCGGCCCTCGGCCCTCAGGCTTCAAACACCCCACCTGAACTGTCGCCCCCCGGCTGTCGTGCTTCTCCGTTGAATCATCTTCGCCTTCACTCTGACTCCAGTCTGCAGGGCCCCATGGGATAACTCCTGGACACGTGTGCTATTTAAATTTTAATTTTAATTAAGGAAAGTTATATACAGTTTAAAATTCCGTTCTTCTGTCTCGCTAGCGGGCATGTCCAGTACTCAGCAGCAGCAGGTGGCCTCCGTGCTGGACAGCGCAGACGCGGAGCCGTCTCATCATCACAGAAGCCTGGATGGCGCTGCCCGGAAGCCTTAGGAAGAGGACCCTCCTTTTACGGGGCTTTGCAGCTTCACCCCATCAGCAAAATCTACCCACAAAGTTCCAGCAAGGCAAGAGAACCTAAAGAAACAAGAAAGACTTTTTTGAAAGAGTTTTGACATCTATTTCCTAAAAAGCATCAGTCATCGTAGAGGAAATAATCAAAACTTTGCTGAGCTTTCTTATACCTATTTTGCAGTTTATTAATGTCTCTATATTAAATTACAGCCCACGAGGGACAAATCTCCACTGGGGTGGGGAGATGGTATTGAGGGATGTTAGATTACAATCATTCAGAATTTGAATCCTCCAACCTGCTCCCCTTGCTCTGAATTTGTTTTCAAACTTTGCGTTAAGAATTTATTTTTTTATAAATTATTGTTGGCCGAAACAGATTTATACCTAAAGAAGCTTAAGCTTAGGGCCTCTCAGTTCTATGGGCCTCTTTTAAGGTCAAGGCGAGAGGGACCTAATAATGAGTTTGCATGGGGTATGCTTTTATAAAATGTTCAGAGGTCAGTCTGTTTTGCTGCAATCACTTAAGACCACAATCCCTCCTGGCCTGGAATTTTCCTTCACCGCGTGTCGGGTGATGTTGAGGTGGGATCAGATGAGGGGACATCAAAATGGGATTCTTGTTGGAAGACTTTACCGCCTATAGTGAAATTATCACCAGCTGTCCTGGCGCGGGAAGGCTTCCAGGAACACCTGCCACCTCGGGGCTGCTCAGCTGGCATTGTGACACAAAGGAGCAGGGTCAGAGGGCATGCCACCATGGAACTGCCCACAAGCCTGACACTGAGGCCCTGGGGATGGTGGAGGAGGGATGGGGTGTGAAGCAGAAGGAGCCAGAAGCTGGGGTGCAGAAAGTTCTTCCAGTCACGGGAGACGGAAGCAGGGGACCTGGTGCTCTTTGAGCCTGGTTAGCACAGAAGTCCCCTCAGGAATGCGCCCACTAAGACTGTCTGTATTACAATAAACAAGCTCACTTGGTTCTTCTCTTTTGACGGGCATTGAGCAAAATAGCATTTATCAGGATTCTGGGGCCTTATGGGCAGAAATGTGTAGCCGTGAAACAAACAGCAAGTGCTTTTGTGCATGGAGTCTTAGGTTCTCTGCCCCATCTGAGACATCGCATCCTGAGGACATCTGGTGGTCCCAGAGGAAATGGCATGCCAAACTGCCACCAAAGCCCGGAAATGGCCTGAAGAAAACAGGCATGCTTGAGGACAAAAGATACACAACAAAGGAAGCACTCAAAAGCGAATGCCTAACATAAAGTAAGATGCCAGAATGAGGTCTCAGCTATCCATCCTATGACATCAATAAATGCAAATAGGGTGGGCCTGGTTTTGAAAGAAAATCGATGGCAAGCCTTTGAATCAGCCAGTTCTCCAAGCCACAGGAGCCTCTCGCCTCACATGTCCCCAGGGCCTTCGGCCACTTCTCCTGGTCTAGCCTCTACTTTAGTGACGCGTGTTGAGCTCCAGCCAGCTTCACACAGAAGCATTCTCCCACACGTCACCTCATGCCCACCCCACACCAGTTGCCTCCCGAGACAGCTGGTCCCAAGGGTGGTCCTTGAAAGAAGACCCCCAGGTTAGGATTCTAAGATTGGGACCTCTCTTTTCTGATGGCAACAGGGACCCTCTTGGCTGGTGAGAATGCTTAGCATGAAGTGACATCAAAATTACTAAGATTGTCGACATTGCCATGTGACATGGAGCAGGGGTGCAAGTCAAGGAACCCCAAGATCACTGGCAGCCGACATCTAAATGCTACATACTTTGGGGAGAAAGCATTGCTTTGCTGTCACCTCAATTAAAAAAAAAATTTTTATTAATAAAATGAATTAACATAAATATGAACATTCTTTTTTATCACATAGTTGTATATTCATCATCATGATCATTTCTTAGAACATTTGCATCAATTCAGAAAAGAAATAAAAAGAAAACAGAAAAAAATCATATATACCATATCCCTTACCCCTCCCTTTCATTGATCACTAGCATTTCAATCTACTAAATTTATTCTAACATTTGTTCCCCCTATTATTTATTTATTTTTAATCCATATATCTTACTCATCTGTCCATAAGGTAGATAAAAGAAGCATCAGACACAAGGTTTTCACAATCACACAGTCACACTGTGAAAGCTGTATCATTATACAATCGTCTTCAAGAAACATGGCTCCTGGAACACAGCTCTACATTTTCAGGAAGTTTCCTCCAGCCTCTCTGTTATGCCTTAACTAAAAAGGTGACATTTGTTTAATGTGTAAGAATAACCTTCAGGATAACCTCTAGACTCTGGAGTCTCTCACTTTATTTTGTCCCATATCTCTCTTGCCCCTTTTGGTCGAGAAGGTTTTCTCAATCCCTGGGTGCTGAGTTCCAGATCATTCAGGATTTGTGTCCCACATTGCCAGGAAGGGTCACCCCTGGGAGTCATGTCCACATACAGAGGGGGAAGGCAGTGAGTTTGCTTGCTGTGTTGGCTGAGAGAGAGAGGCCACATCTGAGCAAAAAAAGAGGTTCTCTTGGGGGTGACTCTTAGGCCTAATTTTAAGTAGGCTTGACCTATCCTTTCAGGGTTAAGTTCACATGAACAAACACCAAGATTGGGGGCTCAGCCCATTGCTTTGGTTGTCTCCACTGCTTGCGAGAATATCAAGAATTCTCCACTTGGGGAAGTTGAATTTTCCCCCTTTCTCACCATTCCCCCAAGGGAACTTTGCAAATACTTTTTTATTCACTGTTCAAATCCTTCTGGGATTTATTGGGGCATCACTCTGGACAAACCTACAAAATCTCATGCTCTACTCAAGGTTCCATATCCTTATGGTGTTCAATTAAGCTGTCCACATAAGTTATATTAGGCAATGCACTAGTCAGAATATAAATTTTGTACCAAATGAATATTTTTTGCTTTAGTCTCACACATAAATTAAAGTTTTAAAATATTAATTACCATCTGTTTTCAACACCCTGCAATATTGACATTCCTTTGTTCTTCCTCATCCACAACATTTTAAAATTTGTACATTTAGTCACTGCATTATACACTCTGGGCATTCCTAGATTATACCATCTCAGTCTTTATCGTATATCTCTCCTTCTGATTTCGTTTGTGCTCCCAGGCCTCCTCCCTCTATCATTCTCACATTCAGCTTCATTCAGTGTTCTAACATTATTGTATCACAGTTAGGTAGTATTGTGCTGTCCATTTCTGAGTTTTTACAATCAGTCCTGTTGCACAATCTGTATCCCTTCAGCTCCAATTACCCAATCTCTCCCCTATTTCTATCACCTGATGACCTCTGTTCTTCTGTTCTTAACTGAAATTCTCCATGTTCATTCATTAATATCCGTTCATATCAGTGAGACCATACAGTATTTGTCCTTTTGTTTCTGGCTAATCTCACTCAGCATAATGTCCTTAAGGTCCATCCATGTTGTTACATACTTCATAACTTTATTCTGTCTCACAGCTGCATAATATTCCATCGTATGTATACACCACAGCTTGTTTAGCCACTCATCTGTTGATGGACATTTGGGCTGTTTCCATCTCTTGGCAATTGCAAATAATGCTGCTATAAACATTGGTGTGCAAATGTCCGTTTGTGTCCTTGCCCTCATGTCCTCTGAGTAGATACCTAGCAATGGTATTGCCGGGTCATATGGCAATTCTATACTTAGCTTCCTGAGGACCCGCCACACTGCCTTCCACAGCGGTTGTACGATTTGACACTCCCACCAACAGTGGATAAGTGTGTCACCTCAATTTTGGACTTCTAGTCTTTAAGCCATTTATGTCTGAAACTGGATGGAATCATACTATGTCCGGATAACCAGGAACAGAAGACAGGAAGAAAGGAATCCAAGGAAAGCTGAACAGTTGGGGAGCAAATGAAGCTCACGGAGCTGGCTTTTGGGGTTTCCAGCACCACCTGCCTTATGGCTTCAGGCTGCCTTGGGTCTCCTGACTCTTTGCCTGGGGCTCACCAGCACCTTAGGGATTAGGTTTTTGCAGACATCTAATGAAATGAACTGAGATTTAGAGAAAGTGAGTCAACTTCAGAAAATCATACGTCAACAACAGGATAACTTATCCCAGCAGCGGGCAACCCCGGCAATTTCCCATGGAGGAGAGAAGCCAGACAGCCCCGGGAGTTCTCAGTTAGGTTTAGAGCCCGACCAGGGGCTTATGCCTTAAAAGTTCCTTAGTCGCAGGAAACTCCACTGTAGGAAAGAACCCAAGGACTCGCCAGTGTGTACAGCCAAAGAATGCACGGACTAGCCCGTGTGAACATTCAAAACCTTAATGTGTAGCGAAGGTACTCATTCGAAGATGAGCCCGGGCATTCTCCAAAGGAGGAGGGACAGTCTGAAGCCAGGATCCTTGCATTATAAAGACTTGGAGGGGCCCTTCCTCCTCCGGCTATGCTAATAAGGGATGGGTGAGCTGCACTTTGCACTGGTTCTTTTCAGGTGCCAACCCGTGAGAGGGCTGGGTGTGGGGGACTTTATGTTATGGGGTTTAGGGTCACTTCCCCCCTTCCTCCTTTCAAAATAGCCACTCAAAGGATCAAGTATCTCAGAATAAACTTAACCAGGAATGTAAAAGACCTGCACACAGAGAACTACAAAACACTGTTAAAAGAAATTAAAGAAGAATTAAACAGATGGAAAGACACCCCATGCTCATGGATAGGAAGGTTGAATGATGTCAGTCCTACCTAAATTGATCTATAAACTCAGGCCAATACCAATAAAAATCCCACAACATATTTTGAAGATTTGGAAAAGCTAGTTATCAAATTCATTTGGAAGGGAAAGAAACCTCGAATAGCTAAAGATAATTCTAAAAAAAGAAGAGCAAAGAGGGAGGATTAACACTTCCTGCCTTTAAAGTTCACTACAAAGCCGCAGTTGTCAAAACAGCATGGTGCTGGCACAGAGATGGGAGGATTGACCAATGGAACTGAATCGAGAGTGCAGAAATTGACCACCAAATTTATGGTCAATTGATCCTCGACAAGGCTCCCAAACCTACTGAATTGGGACAGCACAGTCTTTTCAATAAATGCGCCTGGGAAAATTGGATATTGTGCTGGTTTGAAAGGATGTATGGCCCCTAGAAAAGCCATGTTTTAATCAAAATCCCATTCCCTATTCAAAACTGTATGTTTGAAACTGTAATCAGATCATCTCACTGGAGATGTGATTTAATCAAGAGTGGTTGTTAAGCTGGATTAGGTGACGACATGTCTCCACCCATTTGGGTGGGTCTTGACAAGTTTCTGGAGTCCTATAAGAGAGAAAACATTTTGGAGAATGAAGGAGATTCGGAGAGAGCAGAGAATGCTGCAGCACCACAAAGCAGAGAGTCCACGAGTCAGCGACCTTTGGAGATGAAGAAGGAAAACGCCTCCCGGGGAGCTTCATGAAACAGGAAGTCAGGAGAGAAAGCCAGCAGATGATGCCGTGTTCATCACATGCCCTTCCAGCTGAGAGAGAGAAGCCCTGACTATTTGCCATGTGCCTTCTCACTTGAGAGAGAAACCCTGAATTTCATCGGCCTTCTTGAACCAAGGTATCTTTCTTTGGATGCCTTTGATTGGACATTTCTATAGATTTGCTTTAATTGGGACATTTTCTCAGCCTTAGAACCGTACACTAACAACTTATTAAATCCCCCTTTTTAGAAGCCATTCTGTTTCTGGTATATTGCATTCTGGCAGCTAGCAAACTAGAACAGATATCAATGGTCAAAAGAAGGAAAGAGGACCCATATCTTATACCTTATAAAACAACTAACTTAAAAAGGATTAAAGACCTAAATGTAAGAGTCAGTACCATAAAACTCCTGGAAGAAAGCATAGAGAAACATCTTTCACGATCTAGTAATCAGGGATAGTTTTCTGAACTTTACACCCAAGGCACAAGCAATGAAAGAAAGAAAAATAAATGGGAGTTTCTCAGAATCAAGACTTCTGCGTCGCAAAGGATTTTATCAAAAAGGTGACGAGGCAGCCAACTCAATGGGAAAAATATTTGGAAACTTTACATCAAGTAAAGTCTTGATGTCCCGTATATGTAAAGAAATTATACAACTCAACAGCAAAAGAACAAACAACCCTGTTATAAAATGGGCAAAAGATATGAATAGACATTTTTCTGAAGAGTGAATACAAATAGCTCAAAAGCGCATGACGAGATGCTCATCTTCTTTACCTATAGGGGAAATGCAAATGAGATATCACCTCACACCTGTAAGAATGGTAGCTAGTAAACAAACAGGATGTGGAGAAATTGGAACACTTATGCACTGCTGGTGGGAATATATAATGCTGCAGCCTCTGTGAAAGACAATTTGGCAGTTCCTCAGAAAACTAAATATCGAGTTGCCCTATGACCTGACAATACCACTCCTCGGTATATGCCAATAAGCTCTGAAAGAAGTGTCACGAACAGACATTTGCACACTGATGTTCACAGCAGCATTTTTCATAACTGCTAAAAGATGGAAGCAATCCAAGTTGCCCATCAACAGACAGGTGGATTAACAAAATGTGGTGTGTTCAGATGATGTAATATCATGCAGCAGGAAGATGAAATGAGGTCCCAAAGCATATGACAGTAAGGATGAATCTTGAGGACATAATGCAGAGTGAAATAAGCCACACACAAAAGGACAGACACTGTATGATCGCGACTCTGGTAAAGATAACAAAAGTCAAGGCTCAGGCGAGCCCAATGAGCTGCTCTGAATAACAGGCCAAGAAGTGACCAGTTCCCAGATGGAAAGTCATGCAACTTCCTCTGGTATTTTCCTCTAGTGTGATCTGGATAATGACTTTAGGGACAGATGGGAATGTGGTGCTCTCCTGCCCGCGTTACCCCCCCTTCTCCCCTTCTTCTCTCTCCTCTCCCCCTTCTCCTTTCCTCTCTCTTTCTCTATTTCTCTTTTTCTTTCCTCCTTCATTCCCTAAATAAATAAATTTTTAAAAAGACGTCCTTCATCCAAAAAAAAAAAGATGGGTAATAATAGGGGAAACTGGCGGGAGAGGGAGGGGGAGAAGGGAAAATATGTGGGAACTCTCTAGTTTCTACACAATTTTTCTGTAACCCTAAAACAGCTCTAAAATAAAGTTTAAAAAAGTCTAAAATTACTGTTACCACCGTCACTTACGGCTAATTGGGGTGAGGTGCTGGTCAAAGGTGAAAGGGTTGGGAAATGGACGGCCCCTGGCATCTGGCTGGTACGGGGGCAATGACAGCGATCAGAAATGTGGAGAAGCACTGGATGAAAGAAAATGGCAGGCCCAGGGCAGCTAAGATCCAACTGAAGACATCTAAAAGCCACAGGGAGTTGCACGGCAGTTTTTAAGGGGACCCTCATCTCCTGCAGCTTCAGAGCAGACTGTGCTAGAACTCAGACCCAAGATATAAATGCAGAGCCTTGACAGATCTCCTGTCAAACTCAGGGCCCCTAGAGAAGAGTGGGTGAATGAGCCCCCCTGAACCCCCACATTACCCTGACCTTTCCTGGCCAGCAGAAGCAGCTCCTCCCCTGGCCAGAGGACAAGCGCCTCCTCTTACCTGGAGACAGTGCACAGATGTCATTGTCTTCCCTTGCAGGATGCCCTTTGCTTTCCTTAAAATCTGCTTTCATCACCACTGATTGCCTCCAGGCTGATAATCAGAGTCAGGTCTCACCACAACCTGCGATGAGGGCACAGTCCCCGCTCCAAGAGGGAGATGCACAAACCCAAGGAATTGCAGGGCCTGTACAGTCCGTATCAGCAGAGTGCGTTGACCCAGAGGTCTCCAACTGAAGGGAAGGCTGGGTGCCCTTGAACTCCATTCCACGTGCGTCTGTAAACAGTCCTCCAGTTCTTCTCCAAAGGGATCTATGGCCTTTTCACTGGGTAAGCACGCACTGCGGGAAAGGGACACCCAGAAATGTACCTGACCGTTGAATATGGGGCCTGAAATGCCGTCGTGGTGCCCCGATGAGAGTGGGCTCATGGCGGTCAGGCAGTAAATAGAGTAGTGATCCAATTCAGGCTTTCTGTGGATCCAGTAGGTCTGTGCAACTACCCTGTGGTCATATCCCAGTCACAAATTTATAATTTGGGAAGATTTATTTGGAAGCTGGCAGAACTGGACTTCCGACCTGGGAACAGACGGCCTCTGGTAGGAAGGGCCAGTGGAAGCTGAAGATGCTCCCTCACCCTGCAGACAATGCAGTGAATTGAAGGGACTTGTGAAAGCAGCATCATTCTCAAGGATTTAAGGGGCACAAGGATAGTAGGTCCTGCCATATCCTTCTTCAGTTCATCCCTCTGCCCCTCAAACCCACATGGACCATAGCAGATAAACTTAACCCAATATAAACCCCGTGGCAGCCATGGACATGTGCCACTTGGGTCTCCCTTCAGGAAGGAATTTACATTCAGCTGCAAGGAGTACAGTTATCGGAGAGCCTCCACCTGTTAGCAGCTGTAAGATCTGCCTCAACTTCAGGGTAGAGGCCACACTCTTCCTGTGCATCCCTTGACCAGTGATCGAGCCTCGTGGGGGTCCTGGGGCCTGGCCTTTGCTTCTCAATGCAGGACCCCTTTATAGCCAGTCTGTGCTCTGTTACTGCCCATTGGGTTGGCCTAGACCTTGTCAGATCTGCCTCACTCTCTGAGGCTCTCCCTGCCCAATTCTGCTCCCTCCCCCTTCCCTTTCACAGTGTTAGATCTGCACTGTGGTCTGAAGGTTTTGCTTGCCCAATCCTTCTTCCTTCACAGGTGTCACCCCCCACTCACCTCTTGCATTCCAAATGCCTCCTGGAGGACAGCCCCAGGCTCAGCTGCCCTGCTGGGTGTAGGATCTGTTCTCCTTCAGGTCAATATAACCTCTGGCCTTTCATTTGCAGCTATAGCGCTGATGAATGCATTCTTCTTGATCCCCATAAACTGAAGGAATCAAAAGCTGTTTGCCTTCATGTGGGAAAGACAGCAGTACACATGCACATTTTTCCTCTTGGGCTATGGTATCTTTCTTGCTCTGTGTCACAAAACAATCTCAGAGATCTCAGTCGCTTTAATATCCTACAGAACGTGGTCCACTCTGTTGATGAAATCATCCTAATGGGACCTGGTGAGCTCTGCTAAGACAAATTAGAGTATGACAGATTGAATTTTGGCCTCAATTTAGACATGTTCTTAATCTTAATTGCATTCTTGTTGGTGGGAACCCATTGTAAATAGGATCCCTGGACAACGTTATTTTTAGTTAAGGTGTGCCCAACTGAATGAGGCTGGGCCTTAATCCAAATTACTGGAGACCTTATGAAAAGAGGAAACCAAAAGCAGAAGTTGGAAAGGTCACGCAGGAAGTAGCTGGAAGCCCGTGGAAATGGAAAGGGCTGATGACAAAGAGAGGTCGGCAGGGCTCAGGATGTGTAATTTTATTTTCTGGCAACATGTTTTCAGTGCTTCTAATAGAGGAAATACATAGGCACTTACATGCATTTCCGCATCCACGCGTGCTTGTTTAGGTACACAGTATTTCTGGAAGGAGAAACAAGAAATGGGTGATGGTGGCTGCCTTGAGGGCTAGAGGGTGGGAAGGAGACTTATGTTTCACAGTGTATCTTTTTATGCTGTTTGATCTTTTTACCACGTACATGAAGTACTTTTCCAATTAAAAACTAGTTAATTTTTTAAAACGTGAAAAGAGCTTAATATTCAATCTCAGTTGTAATCAGAGAAATGCAAATTGAAACATCAGGGAAATGAGATTATTTTAGTAAGGATTTAAAAACTCATAATGCCCATAGCTGATGAGGATATGAGAAATACAGAATCACATGTTGTCTTTATATCTTATTTGTGGAACTGAGAATTGGTAAACCTTTCCCAGGGATCATCAGACTGTTTTGATATCAAAAGCCTTAACTATTTTAGTATATCCTTGCTTCAACCATTCCTCATTCCTGAATTTCCCCAAAGAAAAGAATCAGGGGCAGGTGCAAAGATTAAGCAACAAGGGTATTCACCCCAGCATGTTAACAATGGGGAAATTATAGGAACAATTTAAATTCTCACAATAGTCATTTATTTTAAAAAGCAATAGTAACAATAGATATCTATACAATGGAATACTATGATTCTATTTAAAGTGCTGTTAGAGAAAATTTAATGACAAGCAAAAATGTTATTGATTTAGTGTTAGGTGGAAAGCCAAGTTACAAAGGCACCTTTCCACAATCCCATTTTAATATAGTTATGTATATGTGTGTATATATATATAGACATATAATTGAAAAAATGGTAACAAGAGTTAACAAGTCATAGATGATGTATAGTATCTCCTTTTTATTTATAGTGCATTTTGAAGTGATTTTTCTTTTTTGGATCTCAAGTGCATGTAATTCGATTGATTGGAATTCTTAGTTAAAAGCACACTGTATCATGGATTAGCCTACACATGATCTCTTTCACTTTATTTACTCTGATTTGTTTATGTACGCAGCTATGTGTGTGTGTGTGTGTGTGTCTACTGAGAGAGAGGGAAGGATAAAGGGCTCCCACTGCTTCATGGCACACGCTCAGCCTCCCGAACGTCAGGGCAGGCGACAGGAAAACAGGACCAACACCTCGACCTGCCTCCAAATGTAAAGGCACATCTTTCATCAGAAGGTTGTGCCTAACCTTTCAGATACTGCAGGCGCCCGCAAAGCAGCAGCAGGTTCCTCAGTGTCCCCCCGGAAAGCACAGCGGCAGTGGGAACTGGACACAGCTCTGCATAAGGGAGTTCAGTCTCTGTGGTGGCCAGCCCTGGGCAGTACCTGCCGTTGTCCCCCTTTTTCCAAAGCTCCGTTGGTGGTGCTGCCCGCGCCCGGGTTTGGGGAGTGTTATCCTCCACCGGGTCATCAGACACGGTGCGGCAGGGATTTGGGGTGCCTTGGTTTCTCCAGGGCATATTAAAGTCCCACAGTTGGACTTCCAGATCCCTCCAAGCGCACTGAGGGTAGGAGAGCCAGGCTGGGCGCTTGGGGATGTCCACCGAGGACATTTTTGTGGGCTTTTCCCTTGGATGGTGAGAATGGCCATAGCAGAGTTCAATGCTTCTCCGAGCGTCAGGACCCTCTGGGAGGTGCTTGAAAATTCTCATGGGTGGGCCCCACATGGGGTGGGGGAGAGGCGGAGGAGACAGGCGGCATTTAAAAGTAACCCAGATGTTTCTAACGTACAAGCAAGGCTGAGACGTGAGGGGTTATTCCAACCCTTTAGCAAAGCCAGATGCGACAGGGACTGACAGTGATGAGAAGGGTGCCTAGCAGAGAGGCCGGGCCTGGTCTTAGGGCGCCTGGAGCCCAGGGATCACGGGGACAGCAGGGGGTCTCTGGGGGACAGGGCACACAGGAGAAGCAGCTTCCGCCTGGGTGACTCCTGGGCAGACCCTGGCAACTCCTTCTCTCTCGACTGTACTGAACCTACTGAAGGAAAGCGGCCCTCGATGAATGCGGGGAGCCACTGAGCTTGGTCTACTAAAGCCCAGGGTAGGGTTTTAAAATCCTTCATCTTGAAGGATCCATTTAAGGACTTTGGAGAAGGGGCACGGAGAGCCGGCGCCCTGGTTTCCGAAGCTCGGTCTGGCAGAGGGGAGGCGGGAGGGGGCGGAGGGAAGGGAGGACAAACAACCCGCAGGATAATGCTGGCCCAGACGAGGGGGGTGCACGCCTGCGTGTCGCCCCTGTGAGCCTGGGGCCGGGCCAGAGATCAGTGCCGGGGGCAGGAGGGGCTGGGCCACACTGTCCCCAGGGGTCCCTCACTGTCCCCGGAGTTGTATAATGCCCCCGAGCTCACCAAGAAAGAGCTGAACTTGCGCTTGAGGACGGCTCTGTACACACCTGTCTGACGGCCCGGAAATCCCCAAAGCAAGCTGCACCAGCAGGAAAGAGAAGGAAGCCCCGAAAGGCCATTGTTAGGTGTGAGGAACAGCGCCTGGAGCCCCCGGACCCACGAACAGCCTGGGGCAAACTGGAAAGCCGGTTTTGGATTGAAGTGTCGACTCTTATGAATTTCAACTGCTCCTCATATTTCCCCCCAATTAGTCATAATAGTTGGAACTAAATACAACCCCGAAAGGTTGCTGGAAATGCCAACTTTGTCATTCCCTAATTAAAATTTTATAGATAGATAGATAACTATACTTGTAAATATTTCTCAGCAAGTATTTTACTCTGGTCGGATGACCTGCATAAGTTCCCTGCTGTCTCAGTGTCTGCAGATTTATGATCTACTGCAGGAAGGGATAGGGCCTGTGATGGGTTGGGTGCTGTCTCCTAAAAAGGTGTGCTCCAGCCCTGCAGCCTGGTGCCTGTGACTGTCGCCTGATTCGGAGCAGGGGCTCTGCAAAGGCAATCGAGTTATAACGAGGTCCACCTGGACGTGGTGCCCCTAATCCAATGACTGGACACAGTCACATGGGGGAGAAAACCCTGCGGAGCTGGACGCAGAGACTGGCCGAGTGTGTGGTCACGAACCCAGGAATGCCAAGGAGCAGTCAGTGAGCTCTGAGGACGAGAGCTCCCGGGTGGGGGTCCTGCTGAGAGCTACTGGCTCTCACGCGAACGAGAGGCCCACACTGATGTGCTCAGGAAGTGGCTGGTGCTAAGGGAACACTTGGGAGAAACCAGGAGAAACGCCGCCTCTCTGGTTCTGCTTTGAGGGCTGCTTCCATACAGACGTTCTGTTGACTCTTCCCCAGAGACCATCATGCCTGGACCCAACACTGGGGAGCAGGAAGACTGCTCGTTCCCCACACTCTGTCCTTGGCAGGTCCGGTGCACACCATTTGCTTTCGGGTTAGGTGGATTTGAGAAGAGCAAAGGACTTCAGACATCTGTGTGTGACATTTGCTATAAAAGATTTTGTTCTAAATTTTAATATACATATATTCCAGATCTGTATGCTCATTGCAGAAAATCTGGAAGCTGTAGAGAAGTTTCAGGAACTAAAATCACCCCTACTCCATTCTCCTGTTAACATTTTGGTGAATTTACTCCAGCCTTATTTTTTATACATAAGTATAGACACACTTATCTCCTGATTTCCACTTACTGTATACTTAAAATTATTCATAAACATTATTACCTATGTAATCGCTGTTAAGCTATTTCCCTATTGCAGTACCTTGAAGTTGTTTCCAAGCTTTCATTTTCATAAATGAAGAGGTCTCAAAACGTAACTCGATTAGATCTGGGATGCGAAAATAAAATGTCGCTCATCTTGGTTTTTTGTTGGTTTTCCCCAGCCCCATCTGCTGTTAGTGTGGGGGAGAAAAAAATACTTTCAAAACTTTGTCCAGGTAGTAATCCTTAGAGACGAGGCTCAGACCCTGTAAAGTAACAGCCCTCCAGCTGCCCCCAGGCGGGGCGTGGGGCGTGGTAGTGCTGGGCGGGGCAGGGGAGTGCGGGGCGGGGCGGGACGAGGCGGGGCTCCTGTGGACACGGGCTGGAATCTTTGGCCGGGGTTTTCTCCAGGCCCCTTCTGGATCTGGGTGACGTCACCCCACAGTGACCCTTCCGTCAACCTAGCCCCCCAACCTGAACTACATGAGGACCCCTCCAGCCAGAGCCTTCCTCTTGGGGCTCCGGGGTGCAAGGCGAGGAGCGCCCCCTCTGTCACCTGGACCGTACTGATTTCTCTGGCTTGGGTCACGGGCTCTCTCCTCTTGGCCACTTTCCCGGAGACTGCGCCAGGCTCCCATCCATCCCCTTGCCAGGCGTCAGGACCTGGAGCAGGGCTCCACCAGCTAAAGGGTAGGGGCAGGATCGGGAGAAGAGAATTCAGATCTCTTAAGACAAATACCCTTTTTGCTAGGTTCATGTCTATTTTGAATATCAGACTCTAATTAGTGATTCCTCTTCTCTCAGTCACACTTTTTATAATTTTGCATTTCACTGCAACAAATGACATTAGTTTTAAGATGCACCATCATTTTCAGTACCCCCAAGAAAGAAAAACACGCTGCCAATTAAGCTTTGAACAAAGCTTTCTTATAATTTAGAATTCTGGTTTATACTTACTGAGAGAGAGTTTTCAGAAGAATTCTTTTTAGACTTATTTAGACATACATGTTCATCACATATCACTCTTGTGCAAATGCGAAGAGGAAAGAAATTGGAAGGTATTCTTAAAATACACAGAAAGAGACTGACTCCTCTAAATCCCTTACGAGCACAGTGAACATGATTTTTCACCCAGTGTTGTTGTTTGTGCCATTGAGAGAGTTGGTCAGGCAGGACCCGGTAAGGCAGTGCTCCACCATGGCCTTGGGATCTTCTTCCAGACTGAGGATGCCATCCTGCAAGTTTCAACGATGCACCTTCCTGGCCTTTTGTTGTTGTTGTTGTTTTCCCATCTTACAGAAGTTAACAGGTTTTCAGACCAAGTTTATACATGCACAACGACAACCTGTCATGGCCATCAGCTACTGTCAGCCACCATCGATTGAAGCACACGTCACCATTTCAAAGAGATGTGAGTCTTAGAAATGGTGAATTATGGGGATCCTCAATACCTCTCCTTCTTGTCTCTCCTCTTCCACCTCCAGGCAGGTGGATGCTTCAAGCCAAACAGGGAGACGCGGCCATGTGCTTGAAAAGTCTCTTTGGTACTTTCTGAGCTATTAATCCTATTATATAAACAACACTGGAAAAGACAACTTCGAGTATAAAACTTTGGCTACTTCTGTTATTTGTTTAGATAGTGTGCTGGTTTGAAAGGATGTATGTCCCCTAGAAAAGCCATGTTTTAATCTAAATCCCATTTCATAAAGGCAGAATAATTCCTATTCATTACCGTATGTAATTAGATCATCTCCCTGGAGATGTAACCCAATCAAGAGTAGTTGTTAAACTGGATTAGGGGAGATGTGTCTCCACCCAGTTGGGTGGGCCTTGATTAGTTTCTGAAGTCCTATAAAAGAGGAAACATTTTGGGAGATTCGGAGGGAGATTTCTGAAAGAGCAGAAAATGACCTAGCCACAAGAAGCAGAGTCCACCAGCCAGCGACCTTTGGAGATGAAGAAGGAAAATGCTTCCCAGGGAGCTTCATGAAACCGGAAGCCAGGAGAAGAAGCTAGCAGATGACACTGTGTTCGTCATCTGCCCTTCCAGATGAGAGAGAAACCCTGACTGTGTTCGTCATGTGCCTTCTCACTTGAGAGAGAAACCCTGAACTTCATTGGCCTTCTTGAACCAAGGTATCTTTCCCTGGATGCCTTAGATGGGACATTTCTATAGACTTGTAACTGGGACATTTTCTCAGCCTTAGAACTGTAAACTAGGAACTTATTAAATTTCCCTTTTTAAAAGTCATTCTGTTTCTAGTATATTGCATTCCAGCAGCTAGCAAACTAGAACAGATTTTGGTACCGAGAGTGGGGTGCTGCTGTGGCTTGCAAATACCAAACATGTTGGAACAGCTGTTTAAATGGATAAGGGGAAGATTCTGGAGGAGTTGTGAGAAGCTTGATAGGGAAGGCCTGGAATGCTTTGAAGAGACTGTTGGTGGAAATGTGGACTCTAAAGCTACCTGTCACAAAGCTCTAGAAAGAAATAAGGTATGCGTTCTTGCAAACTGGAAGGAAGGTGATCCTTGTTTTAAAATAGCAGATAATCTGGCAAAATTGACTAGTGACTTTGGCTGGAAGACAGATTTTAAAAGCCATGAACTTGGATATTTAGCAGAAGAAATTTCCAAATTAAATGTGGAAAGTGCAGCCTGGTTTCTCCTTGCAGGTTATAGTGAAATGCAACAGGAGTGAGATAAGCTGAGAACTGAACTCTTGAGTACTAAAAAAGCAGAAATTGATGTTCTGGAAAATTCTGGGCTTCCAGGAGGGGAGACCCCACAGAATGGTGCCCCATGTGAGGATTTGGCCAAATGTGAAACCAGTCAGTCAGTTCGGAGAAAGCCAGGATTGGACATGGAGTCATCCAGGAAGGATTTGTGGAAACTCCTTATGTCTGATGGGCATGTTCCGAGGCTAATGCATAGAAAGCCAACGAGAGTGCTGTGGGACCTGTATAAACAGAGCTGCTGCCAGTCAGGACTGAAAGAAACAGAGAAGGGACATAGCAGAGGAAAAATAACTTCAGAGCCAAAACCACTGAGGCTGGGGACTGAAGTCAAGAAGCCTCGAGCCAGGAGAGCGGACACGCCCAAGCCCATAGAGGGGTGAGTTTGCCCCAAAGGCAGAGGGTGGGCCTTCCACCTCGTTGCAGTGGAAGAGTCATGCCGCCTCAGGCCTTGGAGAGGGTGAAGCACATTCCTTGGGGTTTGGGGAGAACCTGGCTGCCACCACATGGAGGGGTTGAGCGTGTGCCCCGGAGATGGCAGAGAGCCGGGTGCAGCTTGGAGAGGGTAGAGCTGAGAAAAAGGTGGTCTCCCCAATATCCTCCAAGGTTGTATTCAGAGAGAGGCAGGGCTCTGCGTAAGCCTTTGGAAAGGGTGGGGCTGCTGCTTTCTAAGGCCCTGAGGATAAATGACTCTCAGACTTTGAAATCTGATGGACTTTGCCCTGCGGGTTTTCGAAACTGCTTGGGTCCTGTGACCCCTGTGTTCCTTCCTCCCTATGGAAATGTGTATATGTATCCCATGACTGTTCCTCCTTTGTATGTTGGCAGCAAATAACTTGTTTTGAGTTTTTATAGGTTCAGAGACAGAAGATAATTTTACCTTAGAACAGACTAAGCCTGTAAGTAACTTTGATAGGAGTTTGTACGTTTCTAACTTTGTATTTCATGTGTATTGCTACTGAAATGGTATAAGGACTTTTGATATTGTTATGAAATTAATGTATTTTGTATATGGGGAAAACATGTCTTTTTTAGGGTCCAGAGGGTGGAATGTGCTGGTTTGAAAGGATGTATGTCCCCTACAAAAGCCATGTTTTAATATAAATCCCATTTTGTAAAGGCAGAATAATCCATATTCAATACCGTATGTAATTAGATCATCTCCCTGGAAATGTAACCCCATCAAGAGTGGTTGTTAAACTGGATTGGGAGAAATGTGTCTCCACCCATTTGGGTGGGTCTTGATTAGTTTCTGAAGTCCTATAAAAGAGGAAATATTTTGGGAGATTCAGAGAGAGACTTCTGAAAGAGCAGAGAATGACCTAGCCACAAGAAGCAGAGTCTACCAGTCAGCCACCTTTGGAGATGAAGAAGGAAAATGCCTCCTGGGGGACGCCATGAAACTGGAAGCCAGGAGAAGAAGCTAGCAGATGACGCCATGCTCTCCATGTGCCCTTCCAGATGAGAGAGGAACCCTGACTGTGTTCGCCATGTGCCTTCTCACTTGAGAGAGAAACCCTGAACTTCATCGGCCTTCTTGAACCAAGGTATCTTTGCCTGGATGCCTTAGATGGGATATTTCTATAGACTTGTTGTAACTGGAACATTTTCTGGGCCTTAGAACTGTAAACTAGCAACTTATTAAAGTCCCCTTTTTAAGCCATTCCGTTTCTGGTATCTTGCATTCTGGCAGTTAGCAAACTAGAACAGATAGATTCCTAGAGGAGGATTTGGATACTTAAAAATGAGGTTGACTCAGGGGCAGGGGTTAGGAGGAGGAGTGGGAGTTGAGGCTTCCTGGGTGGTGAATTTCTCTTTGGGGAGATGGAAGACGTTTGGTAATGGACGGTAGTGAGGGCACCACAACATTGCGAATGTCGTTAACAGCACTGAATTGTACACTTGAAAGTGGTTGTTCTAGTTTGCTAACTGCCGGAATGCAATATACCAGAATCAGAATGGCTTTTTAAAAGGGGAATTTAATAATCCCCATCAGGCACGATGGGGGCCAAGTAGTTCTCTGCCACAGGAGGGAGTTACAGATAGGAAAGGAGCAGAGCCGCGTGCGCTCTGCGGGGCTGGAGTGGAACTGGAGAAACCCTGGGCGGTGCTGGGTTTCCATGTTACCTTGGCCGGGAGATGGTGGCCAGTTGACTGGTCAGGCCAGCAATGGCCTAACCGCTACTGCAAGGACGGTTCTTGGACTCAAATCAGCAGCAGGTGGATTGCATCTATGATTGATCCCATCTGCGGGCCACTAAGGAGCGTGTCTTCAGCAAGGAGGGCCGTTTAACCCAGTCAGTTGAGGGCTTTAAAAGGAGAAGTCAGAGGAGAGAGCTGTCGTCTCCACTTGGGCCAGCCTCTCCTGGGAGTTCACGGAAGAGCATCATCGGAATTTGGACTCTTGCAGTCCCACAGTTGCATGAGACACTTTTATAAAATCTCATATTTACAGTTCTCTCCTGTAGGTTCCGTTCCCCTAGAGAAACCTGACTAATACACCGCGTGACGCAGGAAAAAATACATAGACATAAACATGTGTGTGTGCTTAGATGAATACTCTCTAGCTCTGTCCACCGAGAAGGGCTGGGACAGGCGACACCCCAGAGCTAAGCGCCTTTCTAGTGTCCAGACATGTAAGGCGGGCAAAGAACTGCAATGCCCCAGGGCCTCCAGGGCTCGGAAGGGTTTGCGTCCTCGCCGACCCGAGTAGAGGGGCCTCCAGTGAACACCCAGGAAATTCCTTGCAAAGCACAAATTACCAACACCGGCATAAGAGGAAGTAGACACTGAATATCCCTGTTATTAAAGAAATTGAATTTGTAATTTAAAAAAAAGAGCCTTCACACACGCGCGCACACACACACACACACACACACACACAGAGGCCCTATTTTACAGGGAAATATATAGCTATGCACATATTTGTATTGGAAAAAGAAGAAATTTCTAAAATCAATCTTCCACTTTAAAGTAACTAGAAATAGAAGAGCAAGTTAAATCCAAAGTAAGTAGAGGGAAGGAAATAAGAAGAGAAGAGCAAAAATCAATAAAATAGGAAACGGATAAACATTAGAGAAAATCAATGAAGCCAAAAGCTGAAAAGATCTACATAATCGACAGCCCTCTAGCTAAACTGAGCAAGAAAAAGGAGAGAAGAGACAATTGCCAATACATTTTGATTTGATTTTTTCTGTTATGTTAAACATTCACATGATTCTAGCATCAAATCTACGTAAAATAAGATAAATTCAGAGAAGTATAGTTCTACTGCATCCTTTCCAGCTTCTTTCGTTTTTCTCCGATAGATTATCACTTTATTTTATGCTTCATTCTTCCATTTTTTAGCATAAGAATACATATACATTGAATGTGTTTATATCATTGTTTTAAGGAATGTTGTATCTCTCAAATGGGTCTCCCATAGGGTGGGGTTTTAGTAATATTCTTTAGGAATGTAGTCTTATATTCAAATATAATTAATATATTCAAAAGTACATCCAGGAGTACATTCAAGGATCAATGCATATCATTACATTCAATAACCATCCGTGGAGAATATCTGAGGGGTTTACCCTGACGCGGCATGGGAAATTTCCCGTTTTTTGACAAGACATCTGCCCATCAGAATTAGGTTTCTATGCAAAAATGTGTCTAGCTTATTCTTCCAGATTTTATTTTGCATTCCAGAAGTCCCTGCTGGTTCTGAGTGATGTGCGCCCCTTTCACAGTTTAGCCTCCTGACTCGGGGGATGGGAGCTTTCTAAAGTCTCTTGTCGAGGGTGTCTAAATGCGTTACGCCTTTTCTTTTTATGAAATGAGGGGCCCTCACTAAAAATCGTGATTTAAACAGTAACTACTTATTTGTTTTATCCTAAGATAAGCTATAATATCAGCACTGATGATATAACCCATGAATGTCTGATGACATTGACTATCGGAGCTACCCTCGGTGACCATCTGGTAAATCTATCCCCTTGATGCTTGAGTGCGCTGCAATAATTCTGGATTCTGCTGTGGTTAGAGAAACACTTGTATAGTTTGATCCAGTTATTTAAATGTAAACTTGTTCCTCGCCTTGGCAGCTGTGGTTGTCTTTGTGAGCTGGGTGGAAGGCGTGAGGCGTCATGGAGAAGAGGTAAGCTCAGGAGTTGGGATCAGTCTCTCTCTGGTTCAAGGCTGTCACAAGGACAAAGCTCTGCCCAGGAGATCTTGTTCGGCGACCTCCATTTGTCCTTGGCTGTCTACAAGAGGAAGCTTTGCATTTATTTTTTCTCCCTTCTGAATTTAAATAAGGACTTTTTTGTTTTAAGTCCTATCTACCTCTGTGTAAAACATGGTATATTAAACTTAGTAAAGGACTGTGGTTATGACAGAAATTTTTTAAAAGGAAGGAGAAAAGATCAATGTAAAATAAGATTATTCTCTCTAAATAGAACATGCATACGCATATATAAGAAAGAGTTAAGGCAAACTATATTAAATGAGGATCTTATTTAGAGCTTTAAAAACCTTAATTCAAAACATAATTAAATTATATGGGACGACTATAAAATCAAATCTACAACACATTAATTACTTTTCGAGTAGCTGATAACAGGTTGGGCTTGAGAAAAGATCAGTGTGTTTTACAGCCAGACAAAAATATGGAGTTAGAGCACACATGGGGGTTGTGCTGTGGCCAGGCATCCTTTTCCCTTTTCTTTTAGGCTCAAATGTAGAAGTGACTTTCAGTATAAAGGTGCATCTGATCCCCTCGTTGGCATCAGTCTAACACAATACCAGTTGTTTTAAAAAGAAAAGAGTCTTCATCTAACCTTAGGGACACATTAGGAAGGATATCTATTTGATTAATAAAGCTTTATTTGATTAATAAAGGTGAGAATATAGAGAAACACACACTTTTGAGGTAGAGACAAAGTTCTCCTTTTGCTTCCCAGGTTTGATAGCTAAATAGAATCCAATTTTAAAAATTTAACATATGTATGTAACTTATCTATGACATTATTTATCTTTTATAGCAAACAATATTTTGTTCAACTTCAATTATTTATAAGTCTTTGGATATTTAAAATTCAATATTGTTTTTTTTCCAATGTCCCCAAAGCATTAAATTGTCAAAAAATAATATCAAGTGAATATTCAAATACAATTAATAAAACTGTCAACGATACTTTTTACAATCTCACCAAGAAAGTTTAAGTAGAAAACGTCTACATATCTATAAGATTTACAATACCATTTGAGGCTTATAGAGACCAATTTATTAAAAACATGATTGGATTATAAAGTGATTGACTTTTAAGTCCGTGTTTATTTATAAAATATATGTATTTATAGGTACATTTCCAAATTTTGCATTCTGTTGTATTACAAAATGATCCCACTTTAAAAAAATTAATGTTCACAGCCCCACAAATCTTAATTTACCAATGGATATATACTGTTAACATTCATAGCAACTTTATTTGTAATCACAAAAAATTGGAAATAATCTAAATGTCCATCCATACATGAATGGACAAACAGTGACACGTCACACAATGCAGTGCTGCCCAGCAATAAAAAGAAATGAACTAGTGATAAGTGTAACAACCACAGTGAATCTCACAACAGCCATGCCAAGGGGAAGGAGCCAGACAAAAAAAGAGCATGTACTGCATGACACCATTTATAAAATATAAATGCGACAAAAAGGCACATCAGTGGTTGCCTGGGGGCTGGCGTAAGGCCTGCACATGAAGGAGGGACTACAAAGGGGAAGGGGGAGCTTTTGTGAGTGGTGAATATATTTGTTCATTATCTCGATTTTGATCACTGCTGCATGGGTGTATGCATAGGTCAAAACTGTTCAAATTCGTAGATTTTAATATGTGCGGTTTGTTGTATGGCATTTATAGCTTGATGAACAGTTTTGAAAAAGAGGGCAGGAGTGGGCCTTGGCTGTAGGGGGCCCACCGGGAGGGCGAAGGGACTGGAGAGGGATCAATTGCAAGGCAAGACCAAATCTAGGTAACCCTGAGGGAAGGGGCTATGGGAGCCATTATCAGCAGAATTACTATTAGTAATAGCTATTATCAACTTTCACTGGTTTGAAAATGACTTTGATTTTTTTCTTGGACCAAGAACGATGTTGAATAACCTCCTTTGTGCCGGGCCCAGCTGCAGGCTCTCCATCCGGATGGCTAAGGAAGAACTTGGGGCCACGTGGGCTGAGACCCCAGAACAATGACTGAGTCCCCTAGATCCCATCGCGTAGGTCTTCCACTGGGCAAGGCTGCCTCCGCCGCAGCAGCCCCCGAAGGGGTATATATCGGCGCCGGCAGGCTCCAGGACTCAAACCCGGGTCTCCAGCATGGCAGGCGAGAGTCCTGCCACGGAGCCACCGTTGCACCACCCTGGACATTCTTTTGAAGTTGAAGTGGGGGTATTAAGTAAATGCCCAAAGTAGTATTAAATGTCTTCGTGATATTATACACTGCATTTTATTCCTGCATTTAGAATGTGTAACATGTAGAAAAAGGAGAACTCATATATAATATTGTTTTTTTTCTAAATGAAAGAAGGAAGGGAAGTGTTAGTTCCTCTTTCCT
Source organism: Tamandua tetradactyla (assembly GCF_023851605.1). Lineage (NCBI taxonomy): Eukaryota > Metazoa > Chordata > Mammalia > Pilosa > Myrmecophagidae > Tamandua > Tamandua tetradactyla. The sequence goes on from NC_135338.1 coordinate 97,976,426, forward strand.
TTGCTCAGAAACCATGGTCCCAAAACCAGGATTTAAAGGAATACTTTTTTCCATTTTATTTTTGGATCCTAGTTCTAAAGGAACTTATTATAATTTCTCGTGATTTTTCTCAGTCTTTAGTGGTACAAAAATTGCTTTTTTCATATTTTGAATTAAAAAAAAACTTTATTAAAATAATACAACTAACTAGTTCCTTTTGGAGACCCATGATGGAAAACAGCAGTCCCCTGCCTCACCCTACCACCCAGTCCACAGCTGAAAAGCAGCCACTTTTAATTCCTTTCCTTTCTCTTCATGCTCTTTAGAAATTTGCCATCCTTTTTGCCATCCTGTTTCTAAAGAGCATGCAAAATCAACCATTTCTTAATTTTTGACTTTAGGACGTTATCATTTGATTTCCGACTACAGAAGATTAGGGCTGGATATCACACAGGCCCACGGCCCCCCTCCCCCACCACACACAACCCCCCTCCCCCACCACACACAACCCCCCTCCCCCACCACACACAACCCCCCACACACCCACCACTGAGCAAACACAGCCATGCCGCACTTTTGGGTTATATCATACTCAGTGTTTACATTACTGGGCCTAAATAAACATTCCTGGCTGAGGCATGTAGTGGTCTGTAATTACATTTCTTTTCTGGAAACAACTTTTTGTTTTCCTGAAATAAATAATTGCTTCATTTCTTTACTTGTTGGGTTTTCTATGTGCCAATCACTAACTGCCAGAACTCCAAAAATCCCTCTTGGCATTGTCAAGTATATTAGACAATCTACCAATCCTATTTCTCTTTTACTACTTTGGTGACATCCATCCCGGAGCCCTCTATCATTCATTCATTTAAAGAATCATTACCAGGTGCTTCCTGTGTGCCAAGGCTGTTTTACGTGTGGGGACACAGCCAGGGACAGCATAGGCAAATAGTTTTTACTGAGCTTCCCTTCAAGTTGGAGGAAGGTGAGGATAAACAATAAACACGCAAATATTATGTAAGGAGATGATACATGCAGTGAAGAAAACTACAGCAGGAGAATGGGGGTGGATAGTGCTAGAGGGAGGAAACTTTATATAATACGGCCAGAGGGGCTGTCCTCAAGAGGTGACGGGACCTCAATGAAACAATGGATTGAGCTGTCGGGTATTTGCTGTAAGAACATTACTTGCAGAAAGGACAGTCAAGTAGGTCATTTGGAATTTATTTTAAGACCGGTGGTGTTTTAGAGGTTTTGAGAGGCAAGGGTCTTGATTTCACGTTTTAAAAAAAAGAATCCTTTTGGCTGCTGTGAGGAAAACATCCTGTGTATTTCCTGGGTCAGTGGGGAGGGGAGGAGCAGAGGGTGCAGCTTGGTGGTGACGCAGGCAAGAGATGAAGGCGGCAACTGTAGAAATGGTGAAAAGTGGACAGTTTCAAGGTATATTTTATGCAAGTATATCTATTAGAGAGTCGTGACATGTTTTGAAGTTAGCACTGATGGAAGCTGTTGTGGTAATCAATGTGAAGAGTGAAAGAAAGGTCAAATGTATGATTTCAAGGTATTTTGCCTGAGCAACGGTGGCAAGCTGATTGTGGGATGGGCCCCACACTCCCCACTCCTGGTCTTCAAGCTCTGTGCCTTCCCCTCCCGCTGAGTGCAGGCTGGCCCAGCAACCTGCTTCTAACCACTATATCGCAGAGAAGATGACAGGATGCCGCTCCGGTGATGAGGTCATAGGAGGTTATATTGTCTGTTTTGCTAGGCAGACTTCCTTTGACTCTCTCCCTTGCTGGAGATGAAGCAAGTTGCCATGATGGGGAGGTACATGCGGCAAAACTTAGGACAGCCTCTGACCACCAGCCAGCTAGGAATTGAGACCTTCAGGCCAAGAGCCCACAAAGGAGCTGAATTCTGCCCAACAACCACATGAACTTGGAAGCAGAGCCTTCTCTCATCAGGCCTTCGGATGAGACCGCAGCCCCAGCCCCACCCCGATTACAGCCTGGTGGGAGGCTCTGCAGCAGAGGCCCCAGCTAAGCCGTGCCAGGATTCTTGACCCAGAGAAACTGTGAGGCAATCGGTATGTGCTGTTTTAAACTGCTAAATTTGTAATAAGTTATTACCCAGCAATAGATGATCAACACAGGAATGAAGTGAACGCTGGTGCCAATTTACCAAGATGGGGAAGCCCAGAGGAGAAGCAGGTTTGAGAGACCATAATGCAGTTGTGGATGTTTTAAGGTTGAGATACTTATTATACATCCAAGTAAGGACGTCAAGTGGACAATTAAATATGTGAGTCTGAAGTTCAGAAGAGAGGTCTCAGCTAGAAGTACAAATTGTGGAATCACCATCTTATATCTAAGTATTTAAGACCTTGGGATTGGATCAGCTCAGCTGCGGAAAGAGCAGTCCAAAGGCCAATTCTCTGAGCATACTGACATCAAGGGCCTGGGAAGAGGTGAAGGCAGTCTAAGGAGGAGTTATCAATAAAAGGAGGAAAACTAAGACATCATGAAGTCCCAGAAGCTAAATAGAGAGAGTGTTTTCAAGAAGAGAGGAAAGAACTGTGTCAAGTGCTGCTGCTATGTCAACTGAAATGACAACCGTAAAATGACCGTTGGTTTTGGCAAAGTGGAAGTCTTTGGAGAACCTGAAAGAGTACTTATTGTGGGAGCATAGGAACAAAATCCTGCCTGGAAAAGACTCGAGAGATTGCAGGAGAGGAAGGAGAGGTTGGGATATCAACAGGTTTTTCGAAGTTGGGGAGAAAAGGAGAAAAGAGGAATAGAACAGTGGCTGGAGGAGCCCTTTTCTAAGCAGGAAGGTATCCGGAGTTGAATTACGTCCCCCAAAAGGATACATTAAAATTCTAATCCCTGCCCCCATGTAGGTGACCATATTTGGAAGTAGGGCTTTGTGAGATGTGGTTAGTTAAGACATGGGTAAACTGGATTAAGGTGTGTCCTAATCCAATATGGCAGTGTCCTCACAAGAAGAGGGATATTTGAACACAGACAAACAGAGAGAAGACAGCTATGTGGAGCCAGGCAGAGCTTGGGGTAATGCTACCACAAGCCTGGGAATTCAGGGCTGCCAGCCCCCACCTGAAGTCAGGAGAAGAACAAGGAGCTGAGTCTCCCCCAAGCCCTGAGAGCCAGAAGGAGCCTTCCCACACCGGGACTTCAGGATTCTGGCCTCCAGCGCTGGGAGACAAGGAGTTGCTGTTGTTTTCAGCCACCTGGTTTGTGCAGCCCTGGGAAACTAAGACAGAGGATTATAGTATGATGTACACAGATGGTAAGGTTCCAGCAGCCAGAGAAAATTGATGCTGCGGAAGGCGAGGAAATAATGGCTGGAGAGAAGTCCTTGGTTGGGGAAGGGGACAGGCACCGTGCACAGTGAGGAAGTTGGCCCGGGACGGAGCAAGGAGTTTGGCCCCTGTCCCTTTTCTTAGGGTCTCAGGGCCCCTCCCCTGGGCCTCCCAGCAGGATAGCCACATTTCTTACCTGGCAGCTCAGGGCTCCAAGACAAATGACTCAAGAGAACGACGGGGAACTGCAAAGCTCTTTGCAACCTAGCCTTGGAGGACCTGCAGAGTCACTGTCGCCACAACCTACGGGTTCCACGTAATTCACAGTGACAGCCAGATTCAAGGGGAAGGGAGAGCAACAGGGTGTGGTGACCAAGATGCCTGAGATATCATTGAGATATCATCTATGACATATGCTGTGACAAATGTAGAATAATTCCCAAGATACCTTGTTAAGTGAAAAAAAGCAAAGCACAGAGATTGTGCAGAGTATGACACATCAGTGTAAGAAGAAGAAAAAATCCATGTTTGCCCCTGAATATATTTATGCAGGGAATACCTCTGAACAGGCACACAGGTGTTGATAAATGTGGTTGCCTGTGGGGAAGGAAAATGGATCTCTAGCAAACCTTGTTGGGAGGGACAGTTAACTTTTCTGTGTATCCTTTGGCACCTTTGGATTTTTGCATACTCCTAGGCATATGTATATATTTGTAAAAAATTAATTTAGGTGTATATATATAACCAAAATATTAAAAATTGGATTGGTTAATTAAATTATGGCCATCTATATAATGTGAACTATTATGAAATTGTTAAAAACGTATTCACAGATTTCTACTTCTGGTTATGTCTCCCACTTCAGAGGTAAGGAAAAGCTGAGTGGCATGTAGAAACCATCTACCTGAAGGTTCTGGGGAGCTAACAAGGCAATGAAGACTCACCAAGCCAAGATCTGAAGAAGACGGAAGCCCAGGGGTGTGAACCAGCCTTTGGGGTCACTTTTCTCCTGGGGGTGTTTGCAACATCTAACAGACTGACAAACTGAGAGACACTTTTGTCAGCATCAGTTGTTTTAGAGGATAAGTTCTAGAGTAAATATAAACTCATTAAATGCTCCAAATTAAAATATGCATTTATCACTAGACTGAGGGATAAAACAACTAACTCTATCAAAACATATATAACTCTAAAACACAAGGATACAGAAAGGTTGAAAATAAAAAGATAGAGAAAGATATACGAAGCAAACACTAATCAAAAGAGAGATGGCGTGGTTGTGCTAATATCACACAAAGTGAACTTTAAGGCAAGAAGCATTTCTAAAGATAAAGAGGGTGTTCTAGTTTGCTAGCTGCCGGAATACAACACACGACGGATTGGCTTTTAATAAAAGGGGATTTATTTTGTTGGTTCTTCGGAGGAAAGGCAGCTAACTTTCAGCTGAGGTTCTTTCTTATGTGGGAAGGCACAGGACAATCTCTGCTGGCCTTCTCTCCAGGCCTCTGGGTTCCAACAACTTTCCCCAGGATGATTTAAAGGCCTGGACTGAGCTGCAAGTCCTGAGATGAGGTATGCTGAGCTGCTTGGGCTGTGCTACCTTGAGTCACTCATTTAAGCCCCAGCCAATTAAGTCAAACATCATTCATTGCAGCAGGCACGCCTCCTAGCCAACTGCAGATGTAATTAGCAACAGATGAGGTTCACATACCATTGACTCATGTCCGCAGCAACAAAACTAGGTGTCTTCACCTGGCCAAGTTGAGAACTGAATCTAACTACCACACTGGGCTATAAAGCAAGTCTCAACAAAGAATACATAATGTTTTCTGGCCACAGTGGAATTAAGCTAGAAACCGATTACAAAAGATAGCCAGGATACTTCTGGGAGACCTAGGTTCAAATCCTGGACCATATACTGCCTTCACCCCCCAAGGAAAAAAAAAAGATAGCCAGGATAAAGACACAGCACTGCCTCAGGGCTCTGGGGACAGTTAATTGAAGGGCTGCATTTGCTGGGCAGGCCAGATTTGGGGGGCCATCAGAGAGGTTTTGGCACCCTTCCTGATCTCCTCCCCAGGGCAGTCTGGGTTTTATCCCAGTTAGGCAAGGGTGGATCAACAGAAGAAAATCAATTAATGTAACACAGCATATTAACAAAATGAAAGAGAAAAAACACATGATCATCTCAACTGACGCAAAGACATTTGACAAAAAACAGCATCCTCTCTTAATAAAAACACTTCAAAAGAAAGGAATAGAAAGAAACTTCCTCAACAGATAAAAAGCATATAGGAAAAACCCACAGCTAATGTTGCATTCAATGGTGAAAGACTGAAAGCTTTCCCTGTAAGATGAGGAACCGGTCAAGGATACCTGCTGTCACCACTATTTTTCAACGTTTTGCTGAAAGTTCTGGCCAGAGAAGTTAGGCAAAAACAAGGAAACAAAAAGCATCCAGATTGGAAAGGAAGTAGTAAAAGTTTCCACATTTGTAGTTAACATGCTCCTATATACAGAAGGTCCTGAAAAATCTACAACAAAGCTACTAGAGCTAATAAACGAGTTAAACAAAGTGGTAGGATACAAGATCAACATGCAAAAATCAACAGTGTTTCTACACACTAGTAATGAGCAATCTGAGGAGGAAATCAGGGAAAAAATTCTATTTATAATAGCAACTAAAAGAATCAAATGCCTAGTAATAAATTTAACCAAGGATGTGAAGGACTTGTATACAGAAAACTATAAAACATTGCTAAAAGAAATCAAACAAGACCTAAATAAATGGAAGAACATGTCATGTTTATGGATTGGAAGACTAAATATCGTTAAGATGTCAATTCTATCCAAATCGAATACAGATTCAATGTAATCCCAATAAAAATTCCAACAGCCCATTTTGCTGAAATAGAAAATTTCACATTTATTTGGAAGGATGAGGGGCCCCAAATAGTTAAAAACACCTTGAAAAAGAAGAAATTAAATTGGAGGACTCACTCACACTTCTTGATTTTAAAGCATATTACAAAGCTACAGTGGTCAAAACAGCATGGTATTGGCATACAGACAGATATTTTGACCAGTGGAATTAAATTGAAAGTTAGGAAATCAACACTTTCATCTATGTCCAACTGACTTTTGTTGAGGTTGCCAAGTCTCCTTGACTGGGTAAGAACAGTCTCTTCAATGAGTGGTATTGAGAGAACTGGATTTCCATATGCAAAAGAATGAAAGAGGACCCCTATCTCACACCATATACAAAAATTAACTCAAAATGGATCAAAGGCATAAATATAAGAACTAGGACTATAAAAATCCTAGAAGAAAATATAGAGAAGCATTTTTACGATCTTATAGTAGAAAATGGTTTCTTAGACTTTACATTCACAATACAAGCAACAAAAGAAAAAATAGATAAATGAGGTCTCCTCAAAATTAAAAACTTTTCTGTATCAAAGGAATTTGTCATGAAAGCTGAAAGACAACTTACTCAGTGGGAGAAAATATTTGGAAACCATATGTGGTAGTTAGATTCAGTTGTCAACTTGGCCAGGTGAAGGCACCTCGTTCTGTTGCTGTGGACATGAGCCAATGGTACGAACCTCATCTGTTGCTCATTACATCTGCAGTCAGCTAGGAGGCGTGCCTGCTGCAATTAATGATGTTTGACTTAATTGACTGGTGCTTAAATGAGAGAGCTCAACATAGCACAGCCCAAGCAGCTCAGCATACCTCATCTCAGCACTCGCAGCTCAGCCCAGGCCTTTGGAGATGCAGAAAGAAGTCACCTTGGGGAAAGTTGTTGGAACCCAGGGGCCTGGAGAGAAGGCCAGCAGAGATCGCCCTGTGCCTTCCCATGTAAGAAAACCTCAGTTGAAAGTTAGCTGCCTTTCTTCTGAAGAACTAACAAAATAAATCCCCTTTTATTAAAAGTCAATCCATCTCTGGTGTGTTGCATTCTGACAGCTTGCAAACTAGAACACCATATATCCAATAAGGCTTTAATATCCAGAATATTTAAAGAAATTCTACAACTCAATAATAAAAAGACAAACAACCTAATTTAAAAGTGGGCAAAACCTAGGAATAAAAGGGAATTTTTTGAATAATAAAATATATCTATAAGAGAAAAAATTTATTTAAAATAACTCCAGCAAATTTTCAGTAGTAAAACATTGAACACTTTCCTCCTGAGACCAGGAACAACCACTCACTATTATTACTTCTATTCACTTGTTCTGGGAGTCCAAGCATTGAAATAAAACAAGACAAAAAAAAGTTATGAAGACTGGAAAGGGAAAAATAAAAAATTGTCATTATTCACAGAAAACAATAAGCATGGGTGTAGAACATCCCCACCTAAGAAATCTACAGAAAAATTATTAAAAGTAGCAAATACATTTATCAAGGTTTTTGGACATAAGGTCAATATGCGAAATTACTTTTTCTTATGTGCTAGTAGCAAAAAATGACAAAATTATAAAAAATTTTAAAACTTACAAAATTGAATCTATAGATTCAATGCAAAGTTTTTTTTTTTTGCAAAATGTGAGCGACATACCAGAAAAAAGCGACGAGCTAATTTTAAGTTTTATATGAAAAATGCAAAGTACAAAGAGTAGCCAAGATAAATTTGAAGAAAAACAAAGTTGAAGTACTTATAAAATAGCAGTTATCAAGACTTATTATAAAGCTAGAGAAATAAGGCAGGTGGTATCGGCACAAGAAAAAATAGACTATGGAACAGAATAAAGAATTCAGAAGCAGAAAGATATATGGTCACTTGATTTATAATAGAGGTTACACTGCAGACCAGTGGAGAAAAGATAGTCCTCAATAAATGGTGTTGGATCCATCAATGCCTAGAAGGAAAAAACAAGGAAACCCGACCTCTTCCTTACACAATACACAAAAATCCATTTCCAGAGGATTCCAGATCTAAATGTGGACAGCAGGACAAAATTGCTTCTGGCCACTTGCTACATGATGACTGAGCACAGGAACGTGGCTTCTGATTGGAGATGTGCTCCAAGTGTGGTATACACCCTGGATTTCTACGACATAAGTACAAAAAAGAATATGGACGATCTCAATTATTTTATATTGATTACATGCATATTTAAAATGTTTTGATCTATTGGGTTAAATAAAATATGTCTTTTAAAATTAATTTCACCTGTTTCTTTTTTTTAATGTGGTTGTAGAAAAGTTAAATCTACATGTGACTTGCAATCGTAGCTTGAATTATATTTCTATTGCACATGGCTATGTACTAGAAGACAGCATAGGAAAACATATTCATAACCTAGGGTGTTCTAGTTTGCTAGCTGCCGGAATGCAATATACCAGGAACGGAATGGCTTTTTAAAAGGGGAATTTAATAAGTTGCTTGTTTACAGTTCTAAGGCTGAAAAAAATGTCCCAATTAAAACAAGTCTATGGAAATGTCCAATCAAAGGCATCCATCCAGGGAAAGATACCTGGTTCAAGAAGGCCAATGAAGTTCAGGGTTTCTCTCTCAAGTGAGAAGGCACATGGTGAACACAGGGTTTCTCTCTCATCTGGAAGGGCACATGGCGAGCACAGCATCATCTACTAGCTTTCTCTCCTGGCTTCCAGTTTCATGAAGCTCCCCAGGAGGCGTTTTCCTTCTTCATCTCCAAAGGTTGCTGGCTTGTGGACTCTCTGCTTTGTGGTGCTGCAGCATTCTCTGCTTTCTCCAAATCTCCTTCATTCTCCAAAATGTTTCCTCTTTTATAGGACTCCAGAAACTTCTCAAGACCCACCCAAATGGGTGGAGACATGTCATCATCTAATCCAGCTTAACAACCACTCTTGACTAAATCACATCATCTAGGGAGATGATCTGATTGCTGTTTCAAACATGCAGCATTGAATAGGGATTATTCTACCTTTATGAAATGGGATTTTGATTAAAACATGGCTTTTCTAGGGGACATACATCCTTTCAAACCAGCACATAGGGATAAGCAAAGATGTCTAAAACAGGATGCAGAAAGCACTAACTATAAAGGAAAATATCAGTAAATTGGACTTCATTAACATGAACAACTGCTGGTCACCAAAAAAATGCCTTTAAGAGAGTGAGAAGTATCAACATGAAAAACATTTGGGCTTCAAATGACACCATCAAGAAAATGAAAAGTTGCACACCAATGTTTATAGCAGCATTATTTACAATTGCAAAGAGATGGAAACAGCCAAAATGTCCATCAACAGACGAGTGGCTAAACAAACTGTGGTATATATATATACGATGGAATATTATGCAGCTTTAAGACAGAATAAACTTATGAAGTATGTAACAACATAGATGGACCTTGAGAACATTATGCTGAGTGAGACTAGCCAAAAACTAAAGGACAAATACTGTATGGTCTCACTGATATGAACTGACATTAGTGAATAAACTTGGAATATTTCCTTGGTAACAGAGACCATCAGGAGATAGAAATAGGGTAAGATATTGGGTAATTGGAGCTGAAGGGATACAGACTGCAACAGGACTGGATACAAAAACTCAGAAATGGACAGCACAATACTACCTAACTGTAATACAATTATGTTAAAACACTGAATGAAGCTTCATGTGAGAATGATAGAGGGAGGAGGGCTGGGAACATAAATGAAATCAGAAAGGAAGATAGATGGTAAAGATTGAGATGGTATAATCTAGGAATGCCTAGAGTGTATAATTATAGTGAAATGTACAATGTACAAATTTTAAAAATGTTTTTGCATGAGGAAGAACAAAGGAATGTCATTATTGCAGGGTGCTGAAAATAGATGGTAATTAATATTTTAAAATGTCACCTTATGTGTGAGACTAAAGCAAAAAAAGTTTGTTACAAAATTTATAGTTTGACTAGTGCATTTCCTAATATAACTTAGGTAGATAGTTTGATTGAACGCCATAAGTACTTGGAATCTCAGGTAGGACATGAGATTTTGTTGGTTTGTCCAGAGTGGTGCCCCGATGAATCCCAGAGTGATTTGATCAGTAAGTGGGAAAGTATTTGCAAAGCCCCCTTTGGGGAATGGTGAGAATGGGGAGAAATTCAACTTCCCCAAGTTGAATTCTTGATATTCTCACAAGCAGTGTGGACAATCAAAGCTATAGGCTGAGCCCCCAGTCTTGGGGTTTGTTCATATGAAACTTAACCCCACAAAGGATAGGTCAAGTCTACTTAAAATTAGGCCTAAGAGTCACCCCCAAGAGAGCCTCTTTTGTTGCTCAGATGTGGCCTCTCTCTCCAGCCAACATGATGAGCAGTCTCACCACCCTCCCCCTCTCTGCGTGGGACATGACTCCCAGGGGTGTGGACCTTCCTGGCAACATGGGACAGAGATCCTGGAATGAGCTGAGACTCAGCATCAGGGGATTGAGAAAAACCCTAAAATGAGCTGAGACTTAACATCAAGGGATTGAGAGAACCTTCTTGACCAAAAGGGGGAAGAGTGAAATGAGACCAAGTGTCAATGGCTGAGAGATTCCAAACAGAGTTGAGAGGTTATCCTGGAGGTTATTCTTACGCATTAAGTAGATATCACCTTGTTGTTCAAGATGTAGTGGAGAGGCTGGAGGGAACTGCCTGAAAATGTAAAGCTGTGTTCCAGTAGCCATGTTTCTTGATGATGATTGAACAATGATATAGCTTTCACAATGAGACTCTGTGAATGTGAAAACCTTGTGTCTGATGCTTCTTTTATCTACCATATCAACAGATGAGTAGAACATATGGAATAAAAATAAATAATAGGGGGAACAAATGTTAAAATAAATTTAGTTTGAAATGCTAGTGATAAATGAAAGTGAGGGGTAAGGGGTATGGTATGTATAATCTTTTTTTCCTGTTATTGTTTTATTTCTTTTTCTGTTGTCTTTTTATTTCTTTTTCTAAATCAATGCAAATGCTCTAAGAAATGATGAATATGCAACTATGTGATGATATTAAGAATTACTGATTATATATGTAGAATGGAATGATATGTTAATGGTTTTGTTTGTTGTTAATTTTTTAATAATAAATAAAAAGAAAAAAGAGTTAACAAATAGTTAACTCTTTGTTATAAAGAAAAGTTTATAAATCATATACCTGGATAAGGGATTTGTATCTAGAATATATAAAGAACTATTGTAACTTAATAATAAAAAGAAAAGTAACATAATTTTTAAATGGGCAAAGGATCTGCACAGACATTTCTCTAAAAAGATGTACAGATGGCCCATAAGACATGCAAAGGTGCACAGCAGCATTGAGCATTAGGGAAACTGAGGTACCACTTCATGCTCACTATGACAGCTGTGAGAAAGAGAGACTGATGATAAAAAGCGCTGGTGAGGCCACAGGAAGAACAATGAAACCCTCACTGTTTCTGGTGGGAATGTAAAATGATGCAGCTGTTTCGGAAAACATTTTGGCAGTTCCTCAGAAAGTTAACCATGGAGTTATCCTGTGACCCAGCAATTCCACTCCTAGCCATTTAACTGAGGGCCATTAAAATATATACCCATGCAAACACGTGAGCGCAAATGTTCATAGCAGCATTGTTTGTAATAGCCAAAAAGTGGAAACTGAAATGTCCATCAACTGATGAATGGATAATTAAACTATGGTATATTTGTACAGTGGGATAGTATTCGGTCATAAAGAGGAATGAAGTATTGACATATGCTATACCAGGATGAACCTTGAAAACATGATGCTAAGTGAAAGAAGCCAGTCAAAAAGAACATATATTGTATGACACCATTTATATGCAATGTCTAGGATAGGCAAATCTATATAGAGAGAAAGGAGATTAGTAGTTTTCAGGAGCTGGGGATAATGGGCAGATTGAGGGGGTCTCTGTTGATGAGCAGAATTTTCTTTTTGGGGTGATAAAAATGTTCTGAAATCGACCCCAGTAACAGTTGTATAACCCTCTGAATATACTAAAGCCATCAAATTGTGCCCTTAAACTGGTTGAATTGTCGAGTATGCAAGTTACATCTCAATAGGGTTGGGAAAAGAGTTGAAAGCAAACCACAGAGGGGAGAAGTTATTTGTGATACCTATAATTGAGATAGCACTCATTTCCAGGAAATTAGTCAATTAGAAAATAAAAACCATCCAACAGAAAAGAGAACAGAAGACTTGAACAGATATGTCACAAAAGAGAATATCCAAATGGTCAACAAACATATGAGAAGTGCCCAATGTCAGAGATCATGATGAAAAGTGTATTCAACGCTGATTGCATAAGTAGAATGGAATGATTTCTAAATGTTGGGGTAATTTCTTTTTTTTTCTTTAATTAATAAAAAAAAAAGAAAAAAAAAGTGTATTCAAACCACAATGAGATGCCACTACATACCTATCAGAATGGCTAAAATGAAAACTAACAGATCATACCAAGTTCACAGGGTCGTTGAGCAACTAGAATTCACACACAGCTGGCAGGAGAGCTCAGTCACTTTGGAAAGCTCTTGGGGGTATCTATAAAAGCTGGACATCTGCACACCCTGTGATCCAGCTATACACGGACAACAGAGATGTGTACACATGGACACCAAAAGACAATAGGAAAAACTATAGCAACAATAGTCATCATGGTTCAAAACTGGAAACAACCTACATGTCTATTGAAAGTAGAATTTATTTAAAAACCGTTATATGGTCTTATAATGGAATACTATACAGCAATAAAAATGAATGAACTACTGCTACTTGCAACATAGGGAAATGCATTAGTTGATTAATTAATTAAATAGATCGTATAATTCCATTTATACAAAATTCAAAAAATGAGCATGCAAGAAAATGATTGCCATAAAAGTTCAGATAGTGGGTACTTTTGTGGGGGAGCCAGTAATGATTGGGAGAGGATGTGGGATGTGAGACAGATTTCCCAGGTGCTGATGGCGTTGTATTTCTCACCATAAGTAATGTTACATGGGACTCACCTTGCGTTAAATCATCGAGCTAAACATGTCTGTTTTGTGTAATTTTCTGCATGCATGCTATATATCATGAAATGAAAAAGGGTTACAAAATGATTTATATGGCATGTTCTTAATTTTACTTTATATACATGCTTATACACATTCACATAAATTAAGTGATCTGGAGTGAAATACCGCAAGGTAAAATCGGTAGTTATCCCTGGATGAGACACAAATGTTTCTGTTTGTTTGTGCCTGTGTATTTTCTACTCTTTCTGTAATAAGCCTTTATTGCTTTTCTAATAAGGAATAAAGTCATTTTGTATTGCTGGCCCAGGAATAAACCAACAGATCAATAGAACAGAACAGAAAACTGAGAAAGAGATGCAACAGACGTAAGAATTTGGTGTGTGATGAAGGTGGACTTTCAAATCAGTGGGAAAAGATGGAGAATCCAACTGGATTCTTCATTGGTTCAACTGGCTACCAGCCTGGAAGGTAAAGTTGAGCTCTGCCTCATACCATATACTCAGTAACAGCCACATCATTTAAAGCAACCAAAAAGCCTTTTAGCCATACTAAGTAAAATCATAAAAACTTGAGAAGAAAATATAAGCACATAATTCCATAGTCTTGGAGTGGGGAAGTCCTTTCTAAGCATAGTAACGGAATTGGAAAGAACAAAGGAAAAGGTTGACAGGTTTGACAGCAGAAAAATATAAAACTATACTCTATTTTTTAAAAAAAAAAAAACTATGTATTTCACAATAATAACTGCTATAAAATACCTAAGAATAAATTTAACAAAAAAATGTGGAATGCCTATACGACAACAACTGAAGAGATCACTGGAGGACAGGAAAGAAGAACCGGGGAGAATGGAGAGCTCTGTAGAGGGTTGTGGAATTCACTCGCTGCAGCTTTGCTTAAAGTGAAAAAATAAAGGAGACAGCCTGGTGGTTCATGAATAGATGAATGCTTCTGCTTGAGTGCCCTGCACTGGTTTAAAAGAATGTGCTTGCTGTGACTGCACTTCCATCTTTTGTCTACCCCTCAGCGCCTCCCTTACCCCACGCCTGGACAGGGGGACGTGGCTAAGCTTTGAAGGGATCCTGTTAAGGAGGGGGTGGAGTCGGGGTGCTAAAGGGGCATGGCCCGTGCTGGGTTCTCCTTACATTGCCCCTCCACCCAGCACCCCGCTGTTCTCGAAGACGCCCAGGCTGCTGATGGACCGAGGAGCTGGCACTGTGGTGGGCCATGGGGCAGGCCTGGCACTGCTGGTGGGTGACCGCACAGGCCTGGCACTGGTGGTGGATGATGGGGCAGGCCTGGCACTGCTGGTGGACTGAGGGGCAGGCCTGGCCATGCCTTACCTTGTATCCTCTTGCTGGGATCTTCTCATCTTTAAGTTCCCATACCATGGGGCTGGCCGGGCTCCAAGACTCAGCCAAGCTCTGAGCACTATCCAGCTTCCATCCAGAGGCCTGAGGGAGGCTGTGGCAGACGTGGCCGGGCCTGGAGTCTGAACCATCTTGGCCTCCTGATGCAGATGACAAGTGACCATGCCTGCCTGCGTGGTTCAGTCTGACTGCAGAGGGGACGCCTGTGGATAATGCAGCAACATGACATCACGCTGTAGGAAGAAGTTGTCTCATGCGTCCAGATGTCCAATCTGGATGACATGGGTAGCCAAATGCCATTGCAAGCTAGCTAGGGCATTGTGCTGGTTTGAAGCTGTTATATACCGCAGAAAAACCAGGTCCTTTTTCCTGATCCCATCTTGTGAGGGCAGCCATGTTTGTTTTTTAATCCCGATTCAATATGGTAAAGTAGAATCTTTTTTTGGATTGTTTCCACAGAGATGTGACACCCCAATTGTGGGTATGACCTTTTGATTAGATGGGGATGTGACTCCGCCCATTCAAGGTGGGTCTTGATTAGTTTATTGAGTCCTTTAAAAGAAGAGAAAGCTCAGAGATGACAGATTCGCAGACATTTGGAGATGCTTGGAGTGCCGATAGAGCAGACACCAAGGTTTGGAGATGCAGAGTCCAGCAGACGTCACCATGTGCCTTCCCATGAGATGCTGAGCTAAGTGAAGGGCCACAGACACTTAGAGAGGAAACCACTGGTATCAGAAGCTGGAAGCTGTTTAAACCAGAAGCCAAAGGACCAACAGATGCCAGCCACATGCCTTCCCATGGGACAGATGTCGGCCATCTTTGAGTCAAGTTATCTTTCTCTGGATGCCTTAGTTTGGACATTTTTATGGCCTTAGAACTGTAAACTTATAACTTAATAAATTCTCTTTTTAAAAGCCATTCCATTTCTAGTATATTGCATTCCAGCAACATTTAGCAAACCAAAACAGGCACAGTAATGAAAAACACAGGTTTTATTTTTCAGACTAGACAGACTGTATTCAAGTCCAAATTCTACATTTGCTATAGCTGTATGACCTGTGACCTCGGACACGTTATTTAATTGCTCTGTGCCTCAGCTTTGACACCTATAAAACACTATTAAAACGCTGTTACAATCGTGTCTGCCTTCCCAGGCCATCACGAGTTAGTATAGCAGCAATACACTGAGAGACATGCCTGGCGCCACAACTACCTAAGTGACAGCGGTTGCCATCCACTACAGTGGATCCAGGGGACACAGAAAACCTCTGCACAGACAGAGCTCCACCAGACAGCTGCTCTCCCAGCCCCTCTCCTGAGGGGGACAGGAAGACAGAGAAGCTACCTCCTAACACCCGGGCCTCATGGTCCAGCAGTGGCGGCCAAGACCCACGTCCTGGGCACTGACCACAGTGAAGGGCACCGCATGGACGCCTCAGAGCACTCGTCTGTACTGATCCTCAAACCCGGGCATCTGCTGTCCCACAGTGAACTGGGGCTCTGGCCCTCATTGGGCTGCTGACCCGTGTCCGTGAGCTTCTTTGGGAAACTTTTGGCCAGTTGGCAAGGGTGGCCTTTTGGGTTTCCCCGGCTCAGGCCTCAGCCCCATCCCAGCTGTGGTCCCCTCAAAACTCTGCTATCCAGGGCTGGCTTCCAGAGATGACAAGGTATGGAACCGTGTGTCTAGGACGATTATTTAAAATATATATGGAAATGCATTTTAAAAAATTGTATGCTGCATGGCGGGGATCACATTTCATTCCTTTTCCACATGAGTATCACGTATTGCATCACCATTTGTTGATTTTTGTTTGTTTGTTTGTTTTTGTTTGTTTGTTTGGGAAGTGCATGGGGTGGGAACTGAGCCTGGGTCTCCTGCATGGCAGGCGAGAATTCTACCGCTGAACCACCCTCGCCACACCCCCTAGAAATGCATTTTTATAGTCTAGGATATATTCTAAACTCAAAGGGGTGGGGTGAGATTTTTCCAGAGACAGGAATATGGGAGCTGGGGAGAGGCCATATTTCCACTCTTTTCTGTAGTCCTGTCAGTATTACCTGATGTTTTCATAGCAAGCTTTTGTTGCTTTTGCAACTTAGAAAAATAAACATTTTTTTCAACAAACATCAAATCATAAGAAAATATGTACAACACATGTATAAGTGGTTATGAATGAAAAAGCAGTTGAAGAAAACTGAATTAAAGATCAATAGTGGTTGTGCCTAGAGCATCATTTAAGTGGCTATTTTTTTTACCATAGTTTATTTTATTTTATTTATTTTTTTATTAATTAAAAAAAATTACAAGAAACACAAACATTCCCAACACATACACTCAGCAATTCACAATATCATCACATAGTTGCATATTCATCACCATGATCATTTCCCAGAACATCAGCATCAATTCAGGAAAAGAGATAAAAATACAACAGAAAAATATAACAAACAGAAAAAAAAATCTTACAGGCGATACCCCTTACTGATCCCTTTCATCGATCACTAGAATTTCAAACTGAATCTATTTCAACATTTGCTCCCCCTATTGTTCATTTTTATTTCATATGTTCCTCTCATCTGTTGACAAGGTAGATAAAAGGAGTATCAGACACAAGGTTTTCGTAATCACACAGTCATACTGTGAAAGCTATATCATTATACAATCATCATCAAGAAACATGGCTACTGGAACACAGCTCCACATTTTCAGGCAGTTCCCTCCAGCCTCTCCATTACATCTTGGATAACAAGGTGATATCTACTTAATGCATAAGAATAACCTCCAGGATAACCTCTTGACTCCGTTTGGAATCTCTCAGCCATTGACACTTGTCTCATTTTATCTTCCCCTCCTTGGTCGAGAAGTTTTCTCAATCTCCCGATGCTGGGTCTCAGTCTATTCTAGAGTTTTTCTAAATCCCTTGAGCTGAATCTCAGCTCATTCTGGGATTTCTGTCCCATGCTGCCAGGAAGGTCCACACCCCTGGGAGTCATGTCCCACGTAGACAGGGGAGGGTGGTGAGTCTGCTTGTTGTGTTGGCTGGAGAGAGAGGCCACATCTGAGCAACAAAAGAGGTTCTCTTGGGGGTGACTCTTAGGCCTAATTTTAAGTAGACTTGACCTATCCCCTGTGGGGTTAAGTTTCATATAAACAAACCCCAAGACTGGAGGCTCAGCCTATAGCTTTGGTTGTCCACACTGCTTGTGAGAATATCAAGAATTCAACTTGGGGAAGTTGAGTTTTCCCCCTTTCTCACCATTCCCCGAAGGGGACTTTGCAAATACTTTTCCACTCACTGATCAAATCACTCTGGGATTCATCAGGGTATCACCTGGACAAACCAACAAAATCTCATGTCCTATACAAAGTTCCATGTACTTAAGGTGTTCAGTCAATTATCTACATAAGTTATGTTAGGAGATGCACTAGTCAAAGTATAGATTTGTACCAAATAAACATTTTTTGCTTTAGTCTCACACATTAGTTGAAGTTTTAAAATATTAAGTACCATCTATTTTCAGCACACTGCAGTAATGACATTCCTTTGTTCTTCCTCATGCAAAAACATTTTTTTAATTTGTACATTTAGTCACTATCATTATACACTCTAGGCATTTCTAGATTACACCATCTCAATCTTTATCATCTAGCTTTCTTTCTGATTTCATTTATGCCCCAGCCCTTCTCCCTCTATCATTCTCATATGCAGCTTCATTCAGTGTTTTAACATAATTGTATTACAGTTAGGTAATATTGTGCTGTCCATTTCTGAGTTTTTATATTCAGTCCTGTTGCACAATCTGTATCCCTCCAGCTCCGATTACCCAATATCTTACCCTATTTCTATTTCCTGATGGTCTCTGTTACCAAGGAAATATTCCAAGTTTATTCACTAATGTCAGTTCATATCAGTGAGACCATACAGTATTTATCCTTTTGTTTCTGGCTAATCACACCCAGCATAATGTCCTTAAGGTCCATTCATGTTGTTACATATTTCATAACTTTATTCTGTTTTACAGCTGCATAATATTCCATCTTATGTAAATGTCACAGTTTGTTTAGCCAACTGTCTGTTGGTGGACATTTTGGCTGCTTCCATCTCTTGGTAATTATTAATAATGCTGCTATAAACATTGGTGTGTAAATGTCCATTTGTGTCCTTGGCCTCGTGTCCTTTGAGTAGAGACAGCGTATGGATGGGTCCCGTTTTTTAATCCATTATCCCAGACTATGTGTTTTGATTGGAGAGTTTAATCCATTAACATTCAGTATTATTACTGCATGGGTAGTACTTTCTTCTACTAGTTTGCCTTCTGGATTTTATATGTCATATCTAATTTTCCTTCTTTTTACCTTTACTCATAGTCTTCCTTTCTATACTCTTCTCCACACCTCTCTCTTCTGTCTTCGCATCTGTCTCTAGTGTTCCCTTTAGTATTTCTTGCAGAGCTGGTCTCTTGGTCACAAATTCTCTGTGATTTTTTTTGTCTGAAAATGTTTTAATTTCTCCCTCATTTTTGAAGGACAATTTTGCTGGATATAGAATTCTTGGTTGGCAGTTTTTCTCTTTTAGTAATTTAAATATATTATCCCACTGTCTTCTCGCCTCCATGGTTTCTGCTGAGAGATCTGCGCATAGTTTTATTGGGCTTCCCTTGTATGTGATGGATTGCTTTTCTCTTGCTGCTTTCAAGATCCTCTCTTTCTCTTTGACCTCTGACATTCTGATTATTAAATATCTTGGTCTATTTGGATCTATTGTCTTTGGGGTACGCTGCACTTCTTGGATCTGTAATTTTAAGTCTTTCATAAGAGTTGAGAAATTTTCAGTGATAATTTCCTCCATTAGTTTTTCTCCTCCTTTTCCCTTCTCTTCTCCTTCTGGGACACCCACAACACATATATTCATGCGCTTCATATTGTCTTTCAATTCCCTGAGTCCCTGCTCATATTTTTCCTTTTTTTTTCCTATAGTTTCTGTTTCTTGACGGATTTCAGATGTTCCGTCCTCCAGTTCAGAAATCCTATGTTCTGTCTCTCGAAATCTACCATTGTAGGTTTCCATTGTTTTTTTCATCTCTTCTACTGTGTCTTTCATTCCCATAAGTTCTGTGATTTGTTTTTTCAGACTTTCAGTTTCTTCTTTTTGTTCTTTCCTTGCCTTCTTTATATCCTCCCTCAATTCATTGATTTCGTTTTTGGTGAGGTTTTCCATGTCTGTTTGTATATTCTGAATTAATTGTTTCAGCTCATGTCTGTCATTTGAATTGTTGGTTTGTTCCTTTGACTGGGCCATATCTTCAATTTTCCTAGTGTGATTTGTTATTTTTTGCTGGCCTCTAGGCATTTAATTACCTTAATTAGTTTATTCTGGAGATTGCTTTCACTTCTTTTATCTAGGGTTTTCTTGCTGGATGAATTTGTTGTCTATCTGTTCTTTGACATTCCGTTCAGCTTTATTTGGACCTTTAGCTTAAGTTTTGTTTAACAGAGGAGAATTTTTCAGTTCTTGTTTTCTTGTTTCTTGCCCTGCTTGTGTGGTGCCTTTCCCCCACACACACTTAGGAGGATCTACTTAGATATTATAGACCCCAGCCAGATTTTCCCAGACCAAACTGGCCTCCTATCAGGTGGAAAGAGTCACCTGCATCGGTTTTCCCTGAGGGTGAGACCCAGCAGGTTGAAAGACTTTCCTGTGAAGTCTCTGGACTCTGTTTTTCTTATCCTGCCCAGTATGTGGAACTTGTCTGACTGCAGGTCCCACCAGCATAAGATGATGCGGTACCTTTAACTTTGGTGGACTCTCCCTGCTGGGGTGTGGTGGAGATGGAGAAGAGGTTGTAGGCTAGTTTTAATGGCTTCAAATTACCAAGCCCTGGTGTCTGAATTCCTTGATGGAGGGATTCCACCTGACTGGGGCTTCACCCCTCCCCTGGGGAAGGCACAGGCTCCAGAGAAGCCCCCAGAAGAGCTCACTTCTCCCTATGCCTGGGGCAGTTGCAGCCTGAAAAGTCCTGCTGCTGTATCCAGAGGCAGTCAAGCCTTTGTAGATACACAGCCACAAAAACCTCTGTTTCCTTCTTTTATCCCCCTTTTTACTGTCAGTCCTGTCCCCTTGGCGCCAGGGCAAAAATGAGCAACCTCCGCTTTGATCAGGTTCACCTAAGCTGGGGACCTATTTTTAGTAGTCAGAATTTGTTAATTAGTTCCGCAATTGGCGTTTGATTGTGCCCAGTCCCTGCTGCTGGTAAAGTCCTTTCCTTTCCCCTCTGGGAAGCGGCCTGTGGGGGAGGGGCGCTGGCCGCCACAGCTTTGGGAACTCACGGTTTTGGGGGGTGCTCGCAGCCGGTCCAGCTGGTCCAGACTAGGGTATGCTGTGTGTCTGGTCACTGACGTGGCTCCAGGAGCTGTTCTGTACTGTTTCTGGTTATTTAACAGTTGTTCTGGAGGACGAACTAAAATGCGCACGTTGTTAAGCCGCCATCCTGACCTGGAAGTTGCTTAAGTGGCTATTTTAACCCCCTTCTTTATACCCTTCTCTATATTGTCCTAATATTTAGTAATAAAAATGCATTATGAAAAAAATGTGTTAAGCTTTTCCAGTCAAAAAATATAATTTTTAAAACTGAATGGAAATATGACAATAAAAGAAGAGGATTAAAAAGAAGATCTGAAAGAAAGCCAGGAAATTTGGAAGTATCGAATTTAAAAAGGAAAAATAAAAGACACCAACACAAATCAGGATGCTAAGCTGCACTAAAATAACCGAAAAGAAGAAGCCGAGGCATTAAAACTTAACAACCAGGACAAAAGTTTAAGGTGAAATGAAGGGAAGGTGTGGTCTTGAAAAGGTATATTTAGACTAAGCAAAACTTTAAAGTGGAAATAAGAAAAAGCTTGTAGTGAAGGGGGGCAAAGAAAAGAAGCCGGTTCTGAAGTTCACCCTTGACTGCACCCACCCTGTGGAAGATGGGATCATGGATGCTGCCAATTTTGAACAGTTTCTTCAAAAGAGAATCAAAGTTTTTCTCACAAGCAGTGTGGACAACCAAAGCTATAGGCTGAGCCCCCAGTCTTGGGGTTTGTTCATATGAAACTTAACCCCACAAAGGATAGGTCAAGTCTACTTAAAAATTAGGCCTAAGAGTTACCCCCAAGAGAACCTCTTTTATTGCTCAGATGTGGCCTCTCTCTCCAGCCAACACAACAAGCAAACTCACCACCCTCCCCCCTGTCTACGTGAAACATGACTCCCAGGGGTGTGTGCCTTCCTGGCAACGAGGGACAGAAATCCTAGAATGAGCTGGGACTCAGCATCAAGGGATTGAGAAAACGTTCTCGACCAAAAGGGGGAAGAGTGAAACGAGACAAAATAAAGTGTCAATGGCTGAGAGATTCCAAACACAGTTGAGAGGTTATCCTGGAGGTTATTCTTAGGCGTTAAGTAGATGTCACCTTGCTATCCCAGATGTAATGGAGAGGCTGGAGGGAACTGCCTGAGAATGTAGAGCTGTGTTCCAGTAGCCATGTTTCTTGAAGATGATTGTATAATGATATAGCTTTCACAATGAGACTCTGTGAATGTGAAAACCTTGTGTCTGATGCTCCTTTTATCTACCTTGTCAACAGACGAGTAGAACATATGGAATAAAAATAAATAATAGGGGGAACAAATGTTAAAATAAATTTAGTTTGAAATGCTAGTGATAAATGAAAGCGAGGGGTAAGGGGTATGGTATGTATAATCTTTTTTTTCTGTTTTTATTTCTTTTTCTGTTGTCTTTTTATTTCTTTTTCTGAATTGATGCAAATGTTCTAAGAAATGATGAATATGCAACTATGTGATGATATTGTGAATTACTGATTATATATGTAGAATGGAATGATCATATGTTAATGTTTTTGTTCATTTGTTAATTTTTTAAAATAATAAATAAATAAATTTTAAAAAGAATCAAGTTAATGGAAAAGCTGGTAATCTCAGTGGAGGGGTTGTAACCATTTAACGGAGCAAGAGCAAGATTACTGTAACTTCAGAGGTGCCTTTTTCCAAAAGGTATTAAAATATCTCACCAAAAAATGTTTGAAGAAGAACGTGATTGGTTGTGCATGGTTGCTAACAGCAAGGAAAGCTATGAATTACGCCATTTCCAGATGCACCGGGATGAAGAGGAGGAGGAAGACGAGGATTGGAACTCGCTTTTCCTGGAATACTTTATATAAATCCTTGAATAAAACTTGGGAACCAAAAACAGAACAAAAAAATCAACAGCCAGAAGAACAGGAAGCAGTGGCTGGACATGGGCAGTGATGCGTACGCAGCCAGGCTGTACAGGCGGGAGGCCCCAGCTGTGGCCCCGGGGCACCAGTGACCGAGGGAGATACTGTCCCTTTGCAGTCATTTGTGGCCGCCAGGCAGCCAGAGCCCCCTTCTCGGCGTCCAGCCCTTCTCAGTGCTGCGGGGCATTTGTCCGACAACCCCTGGACCGCACACTCCCGGAGGGCTGCGGCTCAGCTGCCACCTGCAGCGGTGCCTGCAAGGGTCATGTGGGGAGGGCCCCCTGTAGCTGCCCGTCGCCTGTCCTGGACCCCCAGGAGGCCCTTGGGCCCCCAGGCCTACGGCGTCCCCTCCCCAGCTGAGCCTCAGCCCCTGCCCCACTTGATAGAGTTTGTTGCCCAGACCATGTTGGTGAAGTGCCTCTCGCACAGCAGGTGGTTAACAAATGCCTTCTGCACAGGTGAGAGGGGGCACCCAGCCCGTGATCGCAGCCCAGAAATTCACAATCCTGGCCTGCCCGGGCTCCTAGGGACCGCCCCTCTGCCCTGCCCCAAGGGCTGACCCTTCCTAGCCAACCACAGAGACCCCGTGTGCAGGCCAGGGGGTGCCCCACACCTGACCATGAGAGTTTCCAGCCTCCTCCTCTCCTAGAGCCCAGACCACAACCCCCAGCCTGAGCAGCATCCCCAGAGCCCTTGGTCAGCAACCTAGACCCTGAGCTGCCCTCTGGGGTTATTTGAAGAGGCTGGATCTATGGTCATTGGTTAATTGTAGGCTGGCATTCCTCCCTAAGTGACCAATAAGCCCTTAGACCCACAGCCGCGCACAGCCCAGAGCTGATGTCTTGCTGGAAGAGCGATGAGGCTATGGGTGGCAAGGTTTCTCCAACAGCAGTGTGCAGATGAGTCATGGGGGATGTACTAGCTAGGGTTCTCTAGAGAAACAGAATCAGCTGGAGATACCTGTAAATGTAAACTTTATAAAAGTGTCTCATGTAACCATGGGGATGTAGAGTCCAAGGTCTGTAGGGCAGGCCACAAGCTGGCGGCTCCAATGAAGGTCCTCAATGAACAGGAGAGGCTGGCTGGCTGAAGCAGGAAGGGTAACTGTCTCCTCTGCATCCTCTTTAAGAGCCTTCCGGTGATTAGATTAAGCAGCACTCATTACAGAAAACACTCCCCTGAGCTGAGCGCCAATACGACCAGCTGTGGACACAGCCTATGTGGTCATGATTTAAGTCCATGAAATTTCCTCATAACAACAGACAGGCCAGCGCTTGCCCAACCAGACAACCGGACACCACCACCTGCCAAGTTGACACATGAACCTGACCGTGACAGGGGTTGTCTTGTGAAAAATGCAGATTCAGATTCCAGGGGCCCAGGGTGGGCTAGAGAATCTGCATTTCCAACAGGTTGAGGAAAGCTGCTGCTGCTGGCCCAGGGATGGCGCCTGGAGTGGCCTGCTGGTGGCAGTAGTGAGCCCATACCTGTGGAAGCATTAAAGGGAAGAGGGCTCCAGGGGTCAGGGCTTCTGCTGTCCCCAGGGAGGACAGGCTGTGCCTTCAGCATTTGTGATGGGAGAGGCCTGGCACGTACCAGGTGCTAAATAGATGTTATTTGGCCGAGATGACATTGTTTCTAGGAACAGGAGCTCTTGTGGTGGAGGCAGCTCTCCCATGCTAGAAAGCGCCTTCTGTTGAGCAGCATAACCTCCCCGAAATCGCAGCCCACTGGCCCGGGCACACTCCTTGGCGCTTTGCTTGCTTGGCACCAAGGCCCAGGGCTGAGGCAGAGAGGAGTGTTTGCAACCTGCAAAACAGACAACAAGCAAACAAAAAGAGATTGGCTCCAAAACATTAAAAGAGCACAATCAAAATTAATAAGCATCTGCAAAATGTAACATTTCACCCTGGGCCACTGCAAGGCAATGCTCACATACTTAGATAGAAATTATATTTAATTGTAGATGCAGACGCATTTGAATGAGTTCCACCTACTCTAGGGTGGTGTCTCCAAAAGTAAGCATGTTGCTGCTCCACCTTCCTTGGACTGTCCCCACATAAGAAGTCATGTCCTCCCGAAGCCACGGATCCCGAGCTAAACCAACGGTTTCCAGACTCCATGCAGCTGGGAATTACATCTCAAAAAGAGTTCAGGACGCCTGTTCTTTTTTTCTGTTAAAATTAACAGTGGAATAATACCTTTCATGCATTAAGCCTTTTTTTATAGTTAGGATTATTTCACTAGCTTACAGGCTCAGAGTCAGGACGTCGTTAAGATGCCACTCTCTTTTACCTTCTCGTCTAGTTGGTTACCAAATCCCATCAATCTTTTCTCTTTAATATCCCTTCAATGTACCTACTCTTTCCAAATTCACGCTGCCAGGATTTCTGGCCCAGATCCCTGCCTGGTCTCCCTTACCATGCGCCGTGTTCCTCCAATTCACCATCTATGTTGCTGCTTGAAAAATCTTTCTAAAATTAAACATGAGGGAATCACTCTCCCTCTTAAATCTTCTATGGCTCCCCACTGTCACCAGAACAAAGGCCTAACTTGCTAGCCTCGTCCACAAGACCGTTCATAGCCAAATGACTTGCATCACCCCCCACCCCACACCAACAACAACAGAAAGGAGAGTCACACTGTGTTTTACTCTATGCTTTCGGGCACACACTGGTTCATCTGCCTGAGATCCGTTTCCCAGATTCTCCGCCCGTAAAACACAACTATTCTTCCAATCTCAGTGCACGTCTGATGAGTGAGTGATGCATATGGATGAAGACATTTAAAACACACTTGACAGGCGCTTGGAAGGATTTTGAGAAAACATTCTTGGAATCCCGAATGTCGGGGCTGGAGGGAAGGGGCGTCTATGAGAACATCTAGTCCAACGTCTTCACTTCATGACCAGGAAACCGAGGCCAATGAGCAGTCCAAGTTCCAGAGGGACTGGGGTCCGATCTGAAGAGAGAAGCCCGGTCCCTCCCCACAGTGCGACCCTCTCTCCATCACACCACACCTCCTCCTGACCATGGGGTGCTGCCCCAGGGGCCTCGGATTCTTTGAACATTTTTGTCGCTCGAGTCTCTATCCTGACTACCCCACCCCACTCAGCACCTTAGTCCTTTTCAATAAAATCTGAACCTATTATGGTGGTGATTATACAACTACGTGATGACATTGCGAGCCACTGGTTGTATGCTGTGGACGGACTGTACGCGAGAAGATGTCTCAATAAAAATCTACATTAGAAAAGTGTCTGCACCACATGCATTTACTTGACAGAGGATTAAAACAGTAATCCCCAAATCTGGACTAAGAATCACCCAGAGAGGAGGTTTATTAAAAACACAGCTTTTCTGGGACCTACCCAAGACCCACTATAGCAAAAACTCTGGAAAAACCCCAAGAAATATGTATCTCATTTAAAGCTCCCCCCAAAGTGCCAAGAAACTGGGAACTCTGGGTGTCTCTGGGGAGGGGAAATGGGGACTGGAGACAAAAACGAAAGGGAGGCTTTTTTAGTCCTTTTGTTCTTTTTAACACTCGGAGCCATGAAAAAGCACTGCCTGTTAATGCAGAGGATAATGTTGCAAAGGGAAGCAATGAAAATCCTCCCCCAGTGATTCTGAAATGGGTGCCCCAGGTTCGGGACCCACGGACCCAAAGTGACCTTGGCAGGCTTCTTGGAGAAGCAGTGACGTTGGGCTGCGAGGGTCAGGAAGGTGGTGGCCTTGGAAAGATGGGGAAGGGGCTAGTCCCCCTTCATCACCATGACCTCCACCTTCCTTTTAAGCGTCTAAGGGGCCAGGCCTGAGGTTCAGACATGCCCTTTCCTTTAGGGCCCACTCTGGCCACTCTGTGGGGTTGGCGCTGCCAGCACATTTTATAGGAAAGAATGAGGATGGCAGCTGGGGACCAGGCGACCTGACCACCTAGGGCAGGCACTCGTCATGCGGACGGGGAGGGAAGAGCGGATCATCTCAGGCTTCGCATCAGGCAGAGGCGCCCACGTGAGGTGCGCAGGAGGCCCCGCAGTTCCCAGGCTGAGGCTTGCGTGGCATTTTCAGCAGATGAGGCCAGCAGCGGCAGGTGGGAGGGTCCCGGCTGAACTGCTGTGCCCTGCCCTACGGCACGAGCCCAGTCAGTGCCACGTGGGTGACAGGTAGAGGTGCAAATTGAGGGTCAGAGAAATCAACCTCTAAATTCAAAGCAAACCCACTAAGTGAGAGGCCACACGGCACCCACTAGGACGGCTCATCAGAAAATAGCAAACGGTGGTGAGGAGAAATTGGAGCTGTCGTACATTGCAGGAGGGAAGGGAAATGGTGTCGCCGTGGGGAAAACAGTTTGGCAGTTCCTCCACAAAGTAACACCGAATCACCGTATACCTCAGCAATTCCGCTGCTGGGTACATACACCAAAGAAACAAAAACAATGCCAACGTCATTATGCCACTGAACTGTGCACTTAGACACGGTTAAAAGGACAAATCATGCGTTCTATTTCACCTCAATAAAATTTAAAAAGAAGACATCACCCCCTAAGCGGCTGCCCCACTCTCCACGTCCCCCCAACATCCCCAGGTCTCCCCTCCGAATGACTCACCCCGGGTCAACAAGTCCCCTGAGCAAACGTGCGGGGCAGGCTGCATCCTGCAATCAGGAGGCTGGTGGGGGGGCCCTCGGCTGGCATGTGGGGGCTTGGACCTGCGCAGGGGGCCTTGGCTGGCACAGGGGGCCCAGACTGGTACAGGCACCTGCCCTCCCCATGAGCAGCCCCTGCTGGAAGCTGCCGGCCTGGGCAGCATCTGCAGGCTCTGGGCACCGGGCCCGGTCAGCTTTCACGTTTTATTAGGATGATGGCTGTCTTTCAGATTCTCCACGATATTAGTTACAGCCTGTTGTGTAACAACCTGAGGTTTCTCAGAGGACAGAGCTCACTGTCCGGGGGCCTCTGGCCCCTGCGAGCCACCCCTGCCCTGCCCCCACCCGAAGGGTCTGGACTGGGTCCCCCTCCTGAGGCTCGCTTGTGCTGTGGCGACCCCATTCCACCCCTCAGCAGGTGGCTGCGCACAGCCCTGGAGCTCCTAGGTTGGCCGTGCTGGAAAGTTCTAGAAATCCAATCTAAAAAGCTGGATACAGATGGCCATGGCAGGGCAGTAGAGTCCTGCTCCAGTAAAGAATGGACTTGGCACAGATGGTACTCTTTGAAACTAGAGAGACCTACGGTCTCAGGATCATTCTAGAAGCCTCAGCCTCTGTGAGGGGAGCCACGGTGATTCCTGCACGCAGCAGTGCGGTGTCCAAACTCCTCTTAGCAACTGCCCCCTCGGAACCCTGCCCGGCAGCCACGGAGGCAGCATGCAGACCCGAGGCCACAGCCACCCGCCCCGCCTAACAGCCCTCCCAGCAGCAAAAACCCACACCCCGGCCCTATCAGCCAATCAGTTAATGAAGACAAGTTCATTCAAAAACCAGGTCCCCCGAGTGGTCAAACGTTCATTTCTGAATTAACCCAGGCTGCATGCAGGGATTCCTGAGCAGCCAATTCGCTTCTCCTCTTTGGATAATAAGACTCATGGAGACGTCCAGTGTGCCAGGGACCACACCAAGTGCTCGAAACCCGCTTCCCTTTTGACCCCCACCATGATGCTGTCTTCCCCAGGGCCTCGTTGCTGGAGCCAGAAGCCAAGGTGGGGCCTGTGTCCAGGGCAGCCCACGCCACCCCACCATTCCATCCGCCCCGAGGCCCAGCCCACCCCACAGTCCCTGCTGCTCTCTCCCTCCCCAACCCGCCCACTAGGGGTGAGACAGACAGGAAGAGGGGGCTAAACAGCATTTGCTGCACACTGGGAGATGGCCAGATGGGTGGAAGAGGATTCCAGACCATTTTAAAAGTGTTCTCACGTCCCGTCTCATCCCCCATCGAGAGAGACACCTTCACCCCAGATCACCCCTGAGGCAGGGTCTCAGCCAGAGCCTGAGGCGGGGTGCGGGCCGCTGGGAGCCCCAGGGAGCTGCTTGCTTGGCTGTCACCCCACAGCCGGAGCTGCAGGAGACCACGTGGGCCCAGCCTCAAGGCAGCTGCCCAGCTCCTCCTCACGCACAAGCCAATTCCTCATTAGTCTTCTTCTTCTTCCTTCCTCTTCCTCCCACCCTAAATTGTAGCCCCTGTCTAAGGGACAGATTAGCTCAGTTAGAGAGAGCTGACAGCAGCCTCGCTCCAGTGGCGTAGCTGGGGACCGCACTGGCATAACTGGCCAGGCCTCCTACCCTGACCTGCCCCTGAGTCCTCAGGCCTTTCCCAGCGTGGCCTGCAGGTGGGGACCCAGCTCACCACACCCGCAGGTCTTGGACACAGGTTTCATTTTGTGAGCTTTACAGTGGTGGCTCGGAAAGGTCACACGTGGCTCGTTCAAGGTCACAGAGCTCCCAACTGACAAGAGCCAGATTTGAGCTGAAACCTTCCCAAAGCTGAGGCCCCTGCTCTTCACCCGGGTTCCTATTTCACTTTTGCCGTTCCCAGCTGTCCTAGTTTGCTAGTGGCCAGAATGCAACACACCAGAGACGGATTGGCTTTCAATAAAAGGGGATTTATTTAGTTAACGTATTGTTCTTCAGAGGAAAGGCAGCTAACTTTCCACTGAGGTTCTTTCTTACATGGGAAGGCACAGGGTGATCTCTGCTGGCCTTCTCTCCAGGCCTCTGGGTTCCAACTTCTTTCCCCGGGGTGATTTCTTTCTGCATCTCCAAAGGCCTGGGCTGAGCTGCGAGTGCTGAGATGAGGTATGCTGAGCTGCTTGGGCTGTGCTATGTTGAGTCTCTCATTTAAGCACCAGCCAATTAAATCAAACATCATTCATTGCAGCAGGCACGCCTTCCAGCCGACTGCAGATGTAATCAGCAACAGATGAGGTTCACGTACCATTGGCTCATGTCCACAGCAACAGAACTAGGCGCCTTCACCTGGCCAAGTTGACACCTGAACCTAACTACCACATCAGCCTTAGAGTCTTTCCAATTAACAGGACAGCCCCCTGCTCTAACAGGCTTATAGCTAGTCCAGACTTGGACATCCAATGGCGATAGTAATGATAATTAATACTATTAATTCTCCCGTGTAGTGGAGCTTACTCCAGTCATTATGCTTTTTACCCACATTACATCACCCAGTCCTCACAAATGCTCTGAAAGGTAGATGCCACTATCCCATTCTACAGATGAGATACCTGAGGCTCCGGACCCGGTAACCTGCCACTGGCACACAGCTTGTGAGTGGCAAGATGAGGTTTGACCCCAGATACAGCTGACCCTGACCCTTTATCCCCCTTGGTCCCCTCCTTGCCTGCGAGCTTTGCTGACCTTTCAGACACGATGTGAACTCTCCCTGGCTCCAGGGATAGGCCAGGAGGGGCAACTGGCCAGTTTGTGGTCACCATGTCAGGAGACTGAGGACCCCCTGGCGTCCCCATGACCTGGGTTCCGCCTGAGGCTGGCTGCTTCCCCTGCAGGACGCCTGCCCTAGGTTTTGGGACGGACGCCAGATGCTGGTGAGAGCACCTGCTGGGAGGCCGGGAGCAAACGTAACTCACCTATTTGGAGGTACAGAGGAGACCAGAGCTCAGACTGTTTGAAAACTGTTCCTTTTCTTTCAGCGAGACGTGAGTGCTCACCCTCCCAAAAGGAGGAGCGTGGCTGTTGGGGTCAGCAGCAGGGAGCCGTGACTCTGCTCACGAATGCAGGAGTAGATGTCCATTAGGTGGAAAGGGAGAGAGACACTGAGGGCTCTTTTC
Organism: Tamandua tetradactyla; assembly: GCF_023851605.1. Lineage (NCBI taxonomy): Eukaryota > Metazoa > Chordata > Mammalia > Pilosa > Myrmecophagidae > Tamandua > Tamandua tetradactyla. The sequence continues at coordinate 98,007,152 of NC_135338.1, forward strand.
GTGGCAAATGACAGAAAACCCACCCCAAACTGGCTTAAGCAAAAAGTAGATTTATGGTTCCTGCGGCTGAACAGCCCCGGCACGGGCCGGGTTTCGGGGGCAGCTGGGTCAGGGGATGGGAAGACAATGCCAAGCCCCAGCTCCCGCGCGCCACGCTCCGCCACGGAGCCCCATGCTCTGGCCATCGCAAGCTGGCAGCCGAGCTTCGACCCTCCTGCTGTCCGGGAAAAGGGAGGCCCAGGGACTCCGACAGCGAATCTTCACGCTGAGCTCCACTGGCTCTGAGCTGACACAGGGACACGCGACGCTCTGACGTCCTTCCTGAGAGCGGGTGCCACGCCACCCCGCAGCTGGGCCTCGGGGAAGGAGGGACAGAATCCTCGGGCAGTACAGGGATGCTATATGAGAAGCAGGCAGGGGGTGCTGTGCATCAAACAAGGGAAAACGAAAGAGAACAAGAACCCAGAAGTCCACTTGGGACAAATGGAGTCACACACACTTCAGTCTTTCCACACAGACGTGCTGAATCGCTCACAGACAGGTTCAGCTCCCAAAGTTCATTTGCAAGTCAGTTTAGAAGTCAGAGCACATTTTTACCTATGTGGGGAGAGAAGGAGTTTTTAATTATAAAATTCCCGGGCTAGTGTAAAAAAATTTATTTAATCCACCATAGAGTGGAATTTGCACTGAAAAACAAGAGCAATACTTGCAACCAGGGATGATAAGTAAGACAGAAAAAAAAAAGAGAGAAAACTTTGGACCTGAAACCTTGTCTTTGTTTATTATAAATGCTGGTGCTTGAGAAAAGGCAAGTTTAATTACCGAGCATGAGCTGGCAGATGGAGACGTCAGTGGGGCTCTGAAGGGGGCCCCTGAGCATTTCCAAGGACTCAGGACGTTGACAGCAGGGCTCTCTGTTCTGTCTAATTTCCCTCCACATGTTATGGTTCTCCTTTTTCCTCATTTAGGTGTATCAAAGAAAATGCTCCTCTTGTATTTTCTTTTTGCAAGTGTATAAAGAAGACACGAGTCTTGGCAGCCCCAGCACAGTTCTGGGCTCACAAATGGAATGCGAGGGAGGGAGAGGAGAGCAGGAGACTTTGTCCCACAGCACCTGGGCAAGAGAGGGTTGGGGGGGTAGCAGGAGAGAAGCCGAGAGCAGGGAGAGCTGTGGGCAATGACCTGAGCCTGCCAGAGGCATAGAGGAGTAAGCTGCAAGCCTCCTGCCTTGTCTTCCCTGAAGAGAAACGTGGTCTGAAAGCTCCACGTTTCTCCAATCCTCAGCATTTCACGTCTCAGAGCATCTAGAAGTCTCCGAGCAGCAACTAAGCTATGCCGAGGCTGAGCCCCCGTTGGCCAATGTGGGCCCTTCTCTGCCGTGCATGTGCCTCACTCCCTGAAGCAAACAGGTTGTATCTGCGCCTCCCTCTCCTTTTCTCCTGGGCCTTTCCACCCCACCCCCACCCCCACCCTGGACAGTGGGGCCAACGACCTTTTATTATCCAAAACACAAATCTGATTACATCTCTGCACCCTCAAAACCATCCCCACCTCCCCAGGGTACTTCTCCAAGGCCATCCCCTAGAGCTCTTCTCATTCTTAGGTCAAACACATTTAAAAAATCCTCCTCCATTCAGGAAATCCCCTGTTCTTGGAGAATCCCGATACAACATGACTAATTCAGGGTTCCAAAGAAGTTTTGTGTTAAATCACCTGTTTCACTTTGTTTATTCCATCAGCTCCCAGCCGTATTTGACAGGAGAGCCCTTTTTCACGTTGCCATGTGACTAGGGTTCCTCTACAGATGCTCCTGGGTTCCTGCCACCTGACTGCCCGCAAATGCACTGTCATTTCTCACAGGAGTCCTCCTTCCTTCCCTTTTCCAGAGAACAAGTCAGCCTTTCCCAGGAGCTCCATTCATGTCATCATTGTATTATTGACGTTAATGACCAACGCTTGTTGAGCACTTACTCTGAGCCAGGCGCTCTCCACTCAACTGTCCCCAGGCCACCCCCGAACCCAGGAGCCTGAGCAAGACACTGACAATGACCCTGTTACCTTGTGCGCTTTGAAGTCTACCTCGCCTGGCACCTGCACCCCTTGTACCCAAGGGCCCTGTCTCCCACCTTGGGGACAGGAGGGTCTCCATTCAAATCCCCCCTCATCAGCTCCTTCTCTCTTAGAAAACAGCTTCAGGTAGCCTCTAATTGACAGGAGTGATGGAAGCCTCCAGATCCATCCATCCATTCATTCTACAAATATTGACTGAGCGCTAACCATGCCCAGGTGCCCTCTAAGTGCCCTGGGGGGCATTGGGACTCGGAGGTCTTAAGGCAGATGGTGTCCTGCCTTCGCGGAGTCACAGGCCATGGGGAGAGAGACAAGAAACAGTGTCATGAACAATTAAATAGTTGCTAGAACACAAAGTGCAGCCAAGAAGTTTGGGGGACCATGGGAGGGGTTTACTGGGGACTTAGCCTGGCCTGGGGGTTCAGGGAGGGCTTCCTGGTGGAGATGAAGACCTGCAGGACAGAACAGAATCTGCTCAGACAGACAGACAGGCTTGTGAAGATCAGAGTGGGGTGCTGAACCTCCTCCAGGAGCTGCAAGGATAGAACACAGTGAGCCGGGCAGGTGAGGGTGGCTGTGGGAGAGGCTGGGAGAGACCTGCAGGGCCTGGGGTCTCATTGAAGACTTAGCTCAGAGACTGGAGTCAACAGGCTGGGCTGTGAATCCTGCAGCCATTTGCTCACTGCGGGAGCTTGTGTCAGTCTCTTGAACTTTCTCTGTTTCCCTTTCCCTATCAAAAAAGACAAATATGATCTCTCTTCTCCAACTCCTAGCTAAATTTAACCAACATTTAACTACATGCCAAGCACTTTTCTGCAGTATCGATAACTCAATCGTCACAACAACCCTGAGTTAGATAAGCCATTATCCCCACTTTGCAGATGGTGAAACTGAGTCACTAAATTAACTTGCTGAAGGTGCCAAGCAGGCCAGAAGAGACAGGGTCTACATAACAGGGCTGTGGAGGCTGAATGACAGGAAGCATATAAAGCACTTAACCCCGTGTCTGGCACAAGCTAGTTGCTCAAAAACCTTTGCTATTTTTTTCTTTTTTTTTTTATCCAGAGGGCAATGGGAAGTCATCAAAAGGCTCTGAGCCATTACAAGGATATTTTTTAAAAGAATGGGTCGGAGGGGCCCGGCGTGGGTACAGAGAGAGCAGCTAGAAGGCTCCGGGAGGGGGGCTCTGGCAGCTGGACTGTGGGTGTGGGGCATGAAGGAGAGGGACTGCCAAGCCTCTGCTAAGCCCTGGATGGGCAGAGGAGCCAGTGGCTGGAGCCCTGGGTTGGGACAGGTTTGGCCCAGCCGCCAGGAAGGGGATGAGGTGCTGTGTTCCCGACAAGTGGCAGGCGATGGGCCTGGGGACATGTGGATGGAAGCAGCCAGCAGCGAGGGGCACAGGCTAGAAGGCTGAAGGGTCGCCCTGGAGATGAGAGCACCAGCTGCCATTTGCCTGCCCCTGAGCTGTGTGCTCAGCTCCCCATTTAACCCCCCAACAGCCCTCTGGGGAGCGCTGTTAGTGCCCTCGATTTAGAAAAGTGAAAACTGAATTTGGAGGGGCTGAAAGACTTTTCTGGTGTCAAGTAGGTAGTAGGTGAAGCTAGAGGGCATCTGAATGCAGGAACTGAGCTCAGTCATCTGCAGCCATTGCCACGCTTGGCACCAACACACACTGGGGACTGGGCAGCAAAGGGCAAGGTCGCAGGCTGAGGGCCTCCACTGTACTACAGATTTTTCAAAATCCCCTTGTCTTCATCAGCCCCGCCTCCCTCAGCTCATCACTTCCTCTGGGCTGAAGGGAGCTCTAAAGGCAGCCGAGCCCTGTGCTCTGGCCCACGGGTCCCAGCAAGGACCCCGGAGTGGGTCGTTAGACAAAACACCCCTGATTTTGTCTGCAGGTCAGGCTGCTGGAGGCTGCCATCCCTTCAGACCCAACTACCAGCTCTCTGCAGTCTTTATATCTATATCTAACATAGTTATATGTAAATATTATATTGTAATATAATATTTATTTCAGTAAGCAGTAAGCTATATATAAGTAACTGCAATTTTGAGACCAATCTTATTTACTGCACAGCATGCCGTTGTACAGATTTACCATGAATTTCACCACTGTTGGTCAAATAAGTTATTTTCATCCTTTGGCGATTATCAATAAATCTACGCTGCAGTCTTTGCCTCCCCACACTGCACCCCGGTTCCAGAAAAGGCCAAGGGGGTGAGGACCAGGGTCGGGGAGGGGCAAGGTAAGACCGTCGTTCCCCAAGAGGAAGGGACAATTTTGCCTGACTGGGTCCAGTCCTGGGGCCCAGAAAGGAAGGCGGAAGGAGAGATGAGAGCAAAGCTTGGGCTCCCCTTCGGATGTACTGACAGGCCTGCTGAATGCACACATTTCCTTGTGGTTTCATTCTCTCGTATCTGCTCTCAAATGACCCAATTAATGAATTCATGTATCCTTTGACCATGTATCTATTGGGAGTCACAATTTCAAAAAATCATTTATACAAACTCTTTTGACAATAAAGAAATGGCTTTTGAAACTTTTAGGGCAGTCTGCCTTTTTTATTTTGTTGTCACATTCTTTTAAAACTACACGAGTGATACACGAGTGCATTCCTTTTGTCAAACACAGAAATAACACATGCTGCAGGTAGAGGAAATGTCCCCTCTGCCCACCCTCTTGTCCAGTCCACACCATCCCAGTTGTTACTATCATTTTGTGGGTATCCCTTCTGACCCCTTTCAAAGTATTCACATATAGAATATATTCACCCCAACAATACAGTTTTGTTTTGTATACATTTTTCTTCCTTACATAAACAGTATTTTAACTGCAACTTCTTTTCTTTGCTTAATACATATAATGGTAAAGTTTGATCTATTTATGTAATGAAAATGTTCTCTTGTCCCTTGTTGATTTCTTGGGTTGGTACTAAACTTAGAAGGTCATTCCCTCCTTCCAGATGTTCAAAAAGTTTATTGTCTTTTTCTCACAGCCTTTTTATGGCTTGATTTTTAAAAATTACCATAAATCCAGATGGGACTTATTTGTGGTGTTATGAAAGTGAGGGTAGAAATTTTTTTCCTAAATTGCCACCCAGTTAGTTCAAAGTATTTTTCAAATAACCCTCCCATCCCTTGTGATGATGCCTTTAGTACATATTAAATCGGTCATTAAATGTGTATGACTGTCTCATTTTGAGCTACCTCTTTCAATCTATTAATACAACAATGCATTTTTGTCCTAACGCCATACTACTTAAAATTTTATAACTTTCTAAAAGGTTTTGTATCTGGAAAGTCTATTCCTGCCCTCATTCTTTTTCTTATAAAATTTCTGATGTAAAATAAGTTTCATAATCCTTTTGTACAAGGTTGAAAAGAAATCATATTTGGGTCAGTACAAAACCTGTAAATTAATTTGATCGCTCCATCTTTACATTATTTAATCTGTGCATCCAGGCACAGGATATGTCTTGCCATATTTAGGTTTTCTGTTACAGCCCTCAGAAATATTTTATAATTTTCTTCATATGGAAAATGCTGCATTCTGGATTAATTTATATAAGGTGGGGTCACCCATGCCTCGAAACATTAAAAGATCCACTCACCCACTCAAGTAAAACCATCTGGACTCACAGCTTTTGGGGGACAATGTTCTTTATAACTTTATTAAATTCTTCTTCAATTCATTCATTCATTAAACTAGTATTTATTTTAAGTACCAGTTATACACAGGCTCAGTCCTGTGCAGCAGGGATACAGCAGTGAACAACATAAAATAATTTCTCTTACAATGATCTAAAAATCAGTTTAATTGAAAAAAAGAGACAAAGTTCGCTTTTCTCAGGAAGTTCATATTGTCCGAGGGAAAGAAGAAGGGAAACAAGTAAACAGACAAATGTCACATCAGATGGTGAGAAGTGTTATGGAGAAACATGAAACAGGAGACAGCTGATGCTTAATGGGTACCGAATTTCTGTTTGGGGCGATGGAAAAGGTTTGGAGATGCAGCCCAATGCTGTAAATGTCATTAACACCACTGAATTGTGCGTTTGAAAGTGCTCTGTTGTAAATGTGCTATAAAAGTTAAAAAGAAAAAGCAGCAGAGCAGAGGGCAGCTGCTTTAGAAAGCTGGTCAGGAGAGGCCTCTCTGTCCAGGGAGGGTAGTTTGAGCAAAACCGAAGGAGCTGGTTCAGATTTTCTACTTCTGATTCCGTCACACTTAGAAACTTTTCTATTATTTTTTTCCAGGAAAGTATCTATTTCACTGAAGTTCTCAAATTTGTTTGCTAACTAATTTCAAATTTGCTTACTAAATTTCGCATAATATCCTTTTCTATTTTTAAAGCCTCTCTATTTCTGCTGACAGTCCCCATTTCAATTTAAATTATGTATGTTTCCTTTTTCCCCCTTCAACTTTGTCTATTACGTAGACCTAGCTGTTACAAAAAGAACCTGCTCAACTGTTTTTCTATTTTCTCATTTAATCTTTCCTGCTTTTTTCCTTATTTTGTCCTTCCTCATCTTTATCTGGCATTTTGTTATATAACATTTCTAAAATATCCAATGAATGATTATGTTGTTTAACTTTTTCTAAGTTTAATAGTAAAATAATTTAAAACTCTAAATTAAAGTGTCAGTTAGGCTTTGCACGCATACCATTGGTTTTGTGTTATTTTCTAAACGGACACTTCAGCTTTGATTTCCTCCTTTATCCAAAAGCTGTTTTGACGAGTTTTAAATATTTGATTTCTAACATTAATTTCTAGTTTTAACATATTGTGAATAGAACACGTAGCCCTGATGACATCTGTATTTTCACATTTATTGTGATTTTCTTTGTAATGGAAAATATAATCAATTTTTAAAATTATTTTCTGACTCCTTGAAAATAGGGGAGGCCACATAAAGGGGACCAAGCCAGCAGCGGGGATATCTACGGGAATTGAGGGAAAGAGCAGAATGCGAACCGGAAATAAGCTTCAAAGAGGAAATGAATTTGATAAAGAAGGGACAGAGAACCAGCTTTTTCCCGTCCAGTCGTGGTCCCGACCGTGGGGCACTCTACCTGGTCCTCTTATCCTCAATGGTGAGGACTCCTAGGTCCAGAGACCAAGGAGGGGAAGCAACTAGTCTTGCAGCTGCTCCCCCTGCTAAATGCCCTTGCTTTGCCCAGCAAATTCCACTTCTCCTTCAAGACTCAGCTTAAACATCACCTCCTTTGGAGGCCCCCCCACCCCGAAGGCCTCCTCTAGCCTGTCTTACATCTGTCACTCCCGGTTGCCTGGGAGACCCATAAGGGTGGCTGGCACATTTTGGGTGCTCAATAAATGTCTGTCGATGGAATGAAGGAATAGAGGGTGGCAAAGGGAGGGACCAAAAAGACAATTCATAGTCGGAGGAGTGAAATGGCAAAGCCCTCACCCTATGGCATGTCCCCCCTCCCCCAAGCAGGTGACACCTGGGGGCTGCAGGTATAATCCTAATCGAACCTGCCTTACCATATTTACATGCATCATCCCAACCACAGATTGCCCCAAGCCCGCTGTGTGGCCAGTGAGACATCCAGAGACTGAGTCCGGTCGGGGCCTGACCGCCAAGCACTGCTCAGACCCCAGCGCTACACTAGAACTTGAACCCAGGCCCCTCCTGGCGCCCCAGCAGGTGCCCTCGCGCCCACCCCTCGCTGCTTTGATGGAAAAGACTAAATGCTCATCTAGACTTGCTTGTCATCGCCGCGTCACGACACTCTCTCTTTCCCAGGCTGTTTCATCAATGCTTAGAAGGGAATTGGCAAGCGTGGCCCCTGATGTTAGGGACTTCCATTCATCCGTGAGAGGGACAGAGGCACTTACCCAGCCCCCCCGCTAGGAACGTGGCGCCAAGCAGTGGCCCATGCCTGGACACTGCAACCAGGGGTGGGCTGGGGGGACCTCCAGGGCTGCCCATCCTCAGCCCACCAGAGACAACTGGCTCCCAGGGATCTGCCGGACCCCTGCCTGGCCCCCTGCGGCTGAACGTCCCCCTCGGTTCCCACCCCACACCCTCTCCCTCTTCCTTCACAAAAAGCCCTATTGTCTTTTTTGCACAATGCACTTCACAATGGCCTATTCAACCCAGAGTGGAATCATCAGCCACCGAAAGGCTGGTTCCTCTTTCCTCGAGGCCCACAGACGCTTCCAGAAGAATGAGAAAGGTTCCCTTCTGCCGCCTAACTTCCTGTCTGCTCCCGCTTCCCCATGGCCTGGAAGCTCCCTGCAGGCCTGGATGGCTCTTTCCACCACTGGCCAGGCAACGAACATGAAACTTTGGCAGTTTTAATACATATTCGTTTTGAGTAAAAAACAATACAATCATTATAAAAATTTGGCAAATACACTAAGGGACAAAAAAGAATAAAAATCACCTCTAATCCCAATGAACGGAAATAACTTTTTTCTTTCTTTGTATGCCGTTTGGTGGAGGTCACATTTCATTCTTTTTCCATGTGAGGATCCCCTTATTGCAGTACCATTTGTTGAATTTTTGTTTTTTGTTTGGCTTTTCGTTTGTTTGGGAAGTGCATGGGCCCAGAATCGAACCCGGGTCTCTTGCATGGCAGGCGAGAATTCTAGCACTGAACTACCCTCGCACCCCTATAAATAACTTTTTAACACATTATATTTCCTTCTAGATATTTTATATCTACATTTTTTCTGGATAGATATATTTGTTTATACATATAATTCTGATGCACATACTTTCATATCTTGCTCAGTGTATAACAAGCATTTCTCGTCATTAAAAGTCCTTCAAAAACACGATTTTTTAATAGTTGTATGGTATTACATCAAACATGCCTACCATAGCTGTAACATTTCCCTATTGTTGGATATTTAGGTGATTTCCTTCCTTCCTTTCCTGTTGCTTTGTTTTTTAAAATTTTTGCCAATATAAACAATACTTTGATAAACATCCTTCACATACATCTTTGTTCACTTTGCTGATTATTTCTCTCTAATTGATTTCTAGAACTAAAGCTCCTGAATCAAATGGTATAAACTTTTAAACTCCTTTTGATCCACATTATCTAATGATCTTCCCGGGCTTTGTACCAATTTGCCTTCCCAGGGCAGAGAACAAGAGTATCTATCTCGTCACTTCTTCACCAGCAAGGAGAATCACTGCTGTGGTTTTTATTTATTTTCAACTGTTTTGTGAAACTGGAAGTTGCCTGTTCATGGTTGAAGGTCTGTTTTTCCTTTAGTATACTTATTATTCTGTTTATGCAGACAAGGCCAGTTACCTCGTAGGTCCAGGCCTTGATGAGAATAAAGTTATGCAGATATGCACCCTAGGGCACAAGGAGGGGGTCAGAGGAATGGGTTACTTGATGTACCCCATCATTACTCTGGGAAAAAATACTTTGTAAATGTCAGACTTTTACTTTCTCTGGGTTTTGCCCTGCAAACCCTGAGTATTTCTAAGTTGTTGCTATACTTCTGAGGACTCTGAACGGCTGCCCAGCACCTCTTCTGTGGGACTTCGGTCCTTCACTTAGTCCTCGGTGGCCTTCGACCAGTGCCCATGCCCGTCCGCCTTCAGCACCCTATCCTTCCAGGAGCCCTGAGGCCACCCAGACTCTCTGCAGCCCTGTCTGGTTTCAGCGTGGACTTCTCCACCTTTCATCGGCTAGATTTAGGTGGTTTGATGTTAAAAACTGAATATTAGATGTTGCAAAATTGCTGGTATTTAAAAAAAAATTTTTTTTGTTTGGTCTGTCAACAGAAGAAACAGATTTTAATAATCACCTGCTAATCTCCCAGCAGAGTTATTCTGGTGAACCTGTCAAATGAAATGTTGAAGAGCTGTATTTCATCCCTTTTCTCAGCTTACAAGATTCCTCCGATTCTCAGAAATGGAAATGAATGTTTCGGAAGGTCTGCAGCATGAACGCCTCTTCCCGCAGGAAAATGGCAAGGATTAATAAATCTTGTAATAACAAACCTACCATCCCATCTTGGCTCTGCGTGGGAGCAACCGAGGAGCTTATGAAATGCCCAGGAGAGGCCTACGCCCGCTGCTCCTGCAGCAAAACAGCTGGTTACTTACTTTTTAGTAACGATTCTAGAGTATTCCCCCACGGGTTTGGGCAGCTCAGAGGATCAGTCCAAGCGGCGGGGCCTGAGAGTGAGCCGAGCTCCTGTGGCACCTTCCAACGACAATCTGGTGGAGTTCACAATTTACTAAAGGCACCATCGTGTACTGCCCGTCGTACATTATCCACTTTCACTCCTCCCGACAACCCCAGGAGGCTGGCATCACTGAAGCTAAAAGGTGTCAGAGAAGACAGTGGGTTAACGGACCAGACAGGTCTTCTCGGGCAGGTAATTTCCAAGGGAGAAAGTTGGAGGGGAGAGGAGATCATCCACAACTGCTCTAAAGAAAAGGCATGAAAAAGAGATGCTGAATGGGAACTTCCAGCTGGAAACTTGGGGTGCAAATTCTGGCTCAGCAACTCAAAAGCTGTGATCTTGAGGTGTTTTTGTGTTTTCACTTCCCTTAGTCTCCTCATCTGTAAAATGAGAATGCTCAGGGTATGACCCTACCGCATAGAAAGCACTTAGCAAAGCCTGGCACACAGGTGAGGGTAAAGGATGTTTAATAGAATGGGTTCACAAAGGTGAAAAACTGGAAGCATCCCATGAGTCCAACGATTTGGTTAAATGAATTAAGATAGAAGTATGCCATGAAAGAATTCACTCATTAAGAATGCTAATGTGGATACTGGTAGACAGAGAAAGATCTCTGTGACGTGTGCTATGTGGGCCACTGGGGGGAAATGGTTACACCTAGGTAGGCATAGTGTTATGCCATTTCTGCTAATTTCGTAAGAAAAAAATTTAGGTGTCTCACTCATTCAACAATATTTACTTTGTGTAGTTTTATTTCTTAGGTGTACTTATGTGTAGATAGGAGGATGTAAAACGTCTAAGATATATGCTAACAAATAATATCTTTACATAGGGTTCTCTTTAATTTTTGCTTAGTTGATATTCAAATTCTTTTACACTACACTTGTGTTATCAAAAAGCTCATAGAAGTGCACAGTGTTTTTGGTGCAGGGACTAGAATGCATGTGCTGGACCCAGGGGGCACTTCCTGGTGTCAAGTTCACCTGCAGATTCCCTGGAGAATGGGGGACCCAAGAGAAGGACCAAGTGGTTTCCAGAGATTTCCCTCGGGCTCTGCAGGAGTCAGTAACCTCTGATCCCCTCCCCCAGGGGCTGCCCCTCAGGTGCTCCTGCTCCGGACTCCACCCGGCTCACCCTCTCGGGACACCCGCTTGTCCTCCAGGCAGGCCACAGCCGCAGCCATCAGTCCTTGTCATGGTCCCTGAGATGACACCGGCCCTCTTGACCAGAAGTGGGTGTCCCCACTTTGAAGGAAAGCCCCTCCATGGCGCCTCGCTGCATTTCTGGCACGATGAGTCACTGGTTTCAACCCAGAGCAGAATCTGATTTCCAGGCTGTCAAGGGCACCTCCCTGTCACTCCCCACGTACTGATTTATGACAGTGAGTGAAACCAGCGTTGATTGGGGCTGAGGCACACACCACGGTAGGCTCTGGCTCACTTAAGCCTCCCCAGACCCTGTGAGGTAGGTATTTTCATCCCACTCTCCAGATGAGAAAATGCAGCTTACAGAGGCTAACGTGCCTAGGGACCTGCCGCAATTAAACCTGGGCCCTCAAACATGAGAGTCTCTGCAGCCTAGAAGTCATCTCACCCCATTTTATAGGTACAGAAACTGAGGCTAAGCTATTCATCCATGTTCACACTGTTAGCAGGTAGGTGAAGCGAAAATGTGACCATCACCCTGACACCCTTCTCATCCCCGTCCTTTCCTCTTGTACCCTATACTTTAGCAGCACATGCTTGTGGCAGTTCCAAGAATCTGTTAACTTGCAGGATTGTAAGAATATCTCTCGTACACACTGGGGCCTGTGGACAGTGTGTTCCCGCCCAGGCATTTGCCCAGCACAGACCTACTCATCTAGATGCAGCCTCCTCCAGGAAGTCATCCCTGACTACAGCAGGCCAAGCACGGTCTCAGGTGCTTCCTTGATCCACCCTTGCACACAGAGCATGGCATTGGGTTGCCTGCCTTCTCGCCAGTTCACAAAGCGAATGTCTTGTCTTGGTGGTTAGATCCTCAGCACTCGGAACAGTGATGGCACAGAGTGGGTACTCAGTAAGCTTATGATGAATGAATGAGTGCTCATGCTTTGCCTCGGCATGCTAAGAGAGACTGGACAGGTAGTACAGAAATGTGACTTCTGGGCATACTGGGAGAATGCTCAGGGGTCCTTCAGGTTCCAGTGTGCATGCTAAAACCACGCTGTCCTCACTGCTGACCTAAACTCTGAGGGTACTGTTTTTTCTCACTCCCAGTCAGAAACAAATCATGTTCTGAGTGAAGTGGTGCTCCCTGCAGGGCGAGGGCGGAGGCCTTAGGGCTCCAGCCTCTAAAGGCCCAGGCTGCCGGGCTGGGGGGAGGGGGAGGGAGGCAGCTCCTGTCCCCCGCAGCTGCAAGCACTGGGGTGAAGACAATGGGGCTCAGCATCTGCTTCGCTGGGAAGAGGGACCCTCCAGTGAAAAGCCGGGGAGAGCAGGGAAGTGTGGGAGGAATTGATGAGGAGAAGGGGTGGAGCCAAAGAGATGCAGCCGGAGGAAGGAAGGGAAGGGAAGGAAGAGAGGAGGGAGGGGAGAGGATCCAGGATTTCCTTCCCCTCGGTGACCCGGTCCCGGGCAGCAACCTCCCCGGGCGCTGTTTCCTGCGGAAGCTCTCGGGGGTCCGCCAGGTCCGGGTGTTTGTCCCCAGACGCTGTCAGCAGCCCCAGTCCGAGGGCCAGGCATTCAGCAGGTGCTCAAAACCGACTTGGCAGAATGAGAAATGTAGCCAACTTCGCTTTGGGAACTTTCCCCCTGTCTTGAACCCACTCCTTCGGAGAAGCCGAGGGCAGACCCGGCCTCGGGAACCCGCCCGGGAGCAGCTGAGCCTCCCAAGCAGCTCCGCAAAGACCCGGCGTCCGGGCCGACAGGGGGCCCGGGAAAGCGGGGGATGCTGAGGCGGTAGGCCGGGGTCCGGCCTGCCGGGCGCTGGGAGGAGCCAAGGCGGTGCCAAGCCCCTGAGCAATGCGGGGAGCCCCGCGCTGTGAAGGGCAGCGCACCCCGGGGCCGAGGCTCGGGTCCTGGGCTTGGGGAGCCCGCGGGGACCCGACCCCAGCGGCTGGGCCGGGCCCCTCTCCAGTCCCCGGCCCCTCGGGTCTGGCCGTCCAGGGCTCTGCAAACAGCTGGTAAAAGCCCTTCCACTGCTCAGGGCTCTGCGGGCCCGTGTGCTCCCAGCCCATCTGCCCACTTTAAAACGTACATTAGCCAAGCCCACGGCCGGCCTTCCGCCGCTGGACCGGGTGGGGGGCGGCCCTGCGGCCCCCGCCGCCCTCGGGAAAGAACCAGCGCCCAGTTCCGCACCCGCACCCCCAGCCCCGTCTCTCCTTTCGGGAGGGCGCCCCCCGGCTTCCCATGGGGAGGGGGAGCGGAGACCCCGGGCCCCTTTTGTGCCGGGCAGGACCGGGCCCCCCATTTTCAGGCGCGGTTCCGACGCTCCCCCTTTCCCCCGCTCCAGTTTATCTTTGTTCCCCTTTTCTGCTGAGAGGAGAAAAAAAAGAGAGAGAAAGAAAGAAAAGGAGAAAAAAAAAAGGCGTGACTTGATTTTCAAACGAAACTCCCACAGCAAACAAAACCCTTTTAGAGAAATAAGAAAGGAGGAAGAAGGAAGAAAAGAGGGAAGGAAAAAAACGGGGGGAGGAATCCCTCCCGGCTTTCAATTCGAGTGGGAGAGTTGAACCGAAAGAAAGAGAAAGAAAGGAAGAAAAATCCTCTCTGCGGCAGAGAGAGAAAAGAAAACTTGGGCTGACAAGAGGGGGGTGCTGGGGGGGGCTGGAAGGAAGTGAGAAAACAAAAGAGAGATAAAAGGGCTGCTCTTCGGCGTCCCTCTTCCTCTGCGAGCTGGCTTAGGAGGAGCTGTTTTGCATCCCTTCACGTCAGCCCTGCCTCATTCCCTTCTTCCAGGGAGGGAGAGCGAGCGAGCGGGAGCGCGACGAGAGAGGGGGAGCGAGAGAGGAGCGAGAGAGCGAGGGAGAGAGAGAGAGAGAGAAAGAGAGGAGCCGGAGGGCGGGCGGCTGGAGCCGGCGGCGGGCGCGCGTGGAGGCGGGCGGCGGGCGCGCAGCAGCACCCGGGCGGTGGGCAGCCAGGAGCCCCGGCCCCGGCCCGCCGAGGGCCCCAGCGCAGGAGCCGCGCCCGGACCCAGGGTGAGTGTCCCGCGCGGCCCGCGGCGGCCCCGGCCCCGCAGCCCCCCGGGGCGGCGCGCCGGCGGGGGCGCGGGGAGCGCGGGGGTGGGTCGCTGCGGCCGCGGCCGGCCCGCCCCCCGCCTCTCCCCGGGGACGGCGGCGCGCAGGCCCGCGCCGCGCCGCCAACATGTCGTCTTTTCCTTTCACTTCCACATTCCCTCATGCCGGCGAGCCGGAGGGAGAGAGGGAGAGCCGGAGAGAGGGAGAGCCGGAGAGATGGCGTCTGGGGGGGAGGGGGAAGGGAAGGAGGGAGCGAGCGAGCGAAGGAGGGCGAGAGCGAGGAGCGCGCGAATGAGAGAGAGGGAGCGCGAGAGGGAGCGAGGGAGGGAGCGAGGGAGAGGGAGGGAGAAGCAAAAACGAAAGCGCCGCGGGGCCGGCGGCGGAGCGCGAGGCCCGGGGGGCGGCGGCGGCTGCCGGGCCCGCACGTGGGTGTCCCCGCGCGCTCCCCCCCCGCCCGGGGCCCGGGCCTCAAAGTTTCCCCCCCCGGCCGGCCCGCCTCTGCGGCTGCCCACAAACTTTACTCCCCGAGCGGAGGGGGAGCTGCGCGGCCCCGCGGGCCGGGGACGGGGAGGGCCGAGCGCGCCGCTGGGGGCGCCCCCGAGGGCAGCCGGGCGCCCGGCCGGTGTCGGGGGCACCCCGTGGTGGGCGCTGGGCAGCCCGAGGGCCGCGGGTGGGGGTGGGGGTGGGGTCCTCTCGGGGTGTCCTGAGCCCCCACCTTCCTGGCCGCCCGCACTCTCGCTCGGTCTCCTCGCGGTCATTTTCCTAATTGGACGGAACTGTGGGGTGTGATCTCCGGCGTCATCTCGGGGTCCCCCAGGCGGCCGAGTGGGCGCGGGGCCCCGCCTCCCCTCCCCAAGCGCGCAGATGCCACCGAGCCGGCCCTGGTGCCACCGCCCCCCTAACCGCTGACTTGCTAACTAGTGCGTGTCGGGTTTTTTCCAACTTGCTTTTTAAGATGACTTTTGCGGTCGCGGTGACTGCTGCCCCCCAGACTGAGCCGCAGTTTGGGAAGATTGAGGAGGCCGGGGAGGTGCTCGGGGTGGGGTGGGCTGGGGAGTTAGCTAACCCCAAACGGCCCCCCCGTGCCTCTCTCACTTACCCGTGTGCGCCCACCCACTGAGGCGCCAGCCCGTGGCCCACCCTTGAGCTCAGGCCAGCGCCCCAACCGCGAACGGCTTCCCAGCGCCTTTATTTCTGTGTCAAGTGGAAGTTCCCAGCCGTTGGCCATCTGGAGGGGACGTAACCAGTCCCCATGGGCACCTGGGAAATTCACCACATTGCCCCACAGGTCCGGTCCGCAGCGCTTTGGGCTTTGGGGTCACCCGGCAGCCCTGTAGCTGCTCTCTCGTCCCGCCTTTGTACAGTGTAAGTAAAAGCAGTCAAAGGTCACTTCAGCCCAGGGCCAGGGCCTGCTTCCTGGTTGAGTCCTCACCACCCCGGGCAGGACCTGTGGGCCAGGTGGGGGGAAGAGAAGAAAACTGTCCCCAACTGTCCTAAGACATTGGGAAATGTATTTCTAGTGTTTGTGAGCAAAGTTGTTGGGGCCTGTCTGGTTTTGGACTTTTGAGACCTAACAGCCATCAGTTTCTCATTTGTTTCAAAGAGAATGTTCTTTTCCAGGGCTGACTCTTGGTTTTATCGGCTGGCCCTTGGGCCACTTGCTCTCACCTTGTACCTGGACCTGCCAGTCCCCAACCTGGACCTCTAATTGCTCACCCGTTGTTCCAGCTGCACTGGTGCTCCGGTAACCCCCCAGGTCCCAGCTTTCCTGCACGAGGGCAGTGGGGCTACAGCTGCTTTCTTTTGGGTAGGGGGAGCTGGACGTTTGGGCCACATATTCGTTCTTGCAGACTTACCTGGTTGCCCATAGGCCTATGAAAGAAGCTGCAGCGTGAGCCCAAGTGAGGCCCATGCTTTTGCTCATTTCTCAGAGCGACCCCTCTAGGTGAGCCCTAGTGCCTTGGTGTGTGGCCTGCAGACCATGGGTTCTGGGTTGGGGCCAGTTCCATTTCAGAGGCGCTTCCTATCCGGGAGACTTCTTTTCGGCCCCCTGCCTGGAGACATGAAGACACCCAGAGCCTGGGATGGTTTTCCAGCCTGGAGGAAGGGACCCTAATGGGACCACCAGAGATTTTGAGCAACTTCTGTTTTAGGTTTGCCCAGAGATATTTCTAGCAGAGTGGTGCTTGGAAAGGTCAAGTTTGAAGTTTAAAGGACATAAATAACTAGATAAATGGAAACGTGCAATGCATCAGGAGGAGACAGGTGGGAGGATGCTGGCCCTCGCTTGGCACAGGGCCGTTGTCTGGCTTGCTCACTGCTGAGTCCCTTGTGCCTAGCCAGGGGTGTGTGTGTGTGTGTGTGTGTGTGTGTGCGTGTGTGTGCGTGTGTGTGCGCGCGCACACACACATTTATTTTGTTGAATTAACAAATCTGAATCTGCTGGGTCTCAGGTTAATGATGTCTAATCTCAGCCCTTGGACTTCAGAGGTGGAAAGGGGCCTTAGACAGTGTCTAAAAGAAACCAAAACACGAGAAAAGCCCCTTGCCTGTGATCACCCAGTGAGTGGCAAATTACTGCTCAGTCAGACTCTGTTTCCAGTGCTCTTTGCACAAGGCTGCTTCCTCTGAGGTGGCTGGGGATCCCGAATCGAGCTGTGGTTTGAGAACAACAGGGCTGTGAGACCACGAGACTTGCCCACGCCGGAGGGAAAATGGAGCGCTGTATTTTCCAGGTGTGGTTTTGGGGGATTTGACCTGCCTGTGTGATGTCTGGGTTGGAACCGGTGCTTCTGGCTGTTGGAGCGCCGTCTTCTTCAAAGTCCCACAGGCCAGTGGGGCAACGATAGTCATTGGGATGTCACCAAATCATACTTAGCATTTTTTGATCTGGAATGTTTTCTTTCCGCTTTGTAGTGGTGCGTAACTTATATCTAAGATTGGTCCCCAGAGAAGAAAAGGGATGTAAGAAACAGCCAGAGACATGAATGATCTCCGTTTGTGGATCAGACCCTGTCACTGGAATGTCCGCTCCACGAGGGCTACGGACATTGCTTTGTTTGCCACAGAGCCCCCAGTGCCTTGAACAGGACCTGGTACAGAGTAGGTCCTTGATAAATATTTGTTGAATGCAGGTGCTGGGGATTAGCGAAAGGGTTTCTCTCCTGGAAGGAAACTATGAGTGAGACACAGAAGCACAGACAGGGAAGTAATGGGAACTAGAGTTGTGTCATGAGTCATTGCTTCAGACAGGGCAGGAGAGGCCTGGGAAGGGTAGGTCCTGGACGGGGTGGGGCCATTGGGTGGAGACGTGTGCAGAACAATAGAATCTGAGGTAAACTCAGATATGGGGAGAAAAATAATAATGTCGTGTAGGGGCAGGATTACACTGGGTGCGTTGTCTATGTCATCTCCACTAGGCTCACAGAAGCCAGTTCCTGCACTGTTATTCCCATTTGACAGATTTGGAAACTGAAACACAGAGAAGTTAAGTAACTTGTCTGAGGTCACAGAGCTGGTAAGTGAGAAAGCTGGGATCTCAAGCCAGGCAGACTGACTTCAAAGTGTGCCTCCCTAGAGTGAGGATGCATTCGGACATCCCTACCTGCACCAAGAAACTGGGGCTTGGGAGTTCTGGGGTCCTTCAAAAGGACGGCAGCAGAAGAACTGGAAAAGAAATCACTTGGTCTGCAGCTTGCCCGCTGCTTCCTTTGCCTGGGCCCAAACAGTGTCCAAAGATGCTTCAGCCATGGAGGAATGTAAGACAATGCTTATGTCCATTCTTAGCTCTTTCCAAGCAGGCTTGTACTAGGTCAGGGCTGTATCACAGACAGTGATGGTTTAGGAGACCTTTTTCGGAAAGGCTTCCTTTTCAGCTGAAATTTTGGTTGGCGCATATTTGGAACCAGTTGGAATTTTAAAGCTGGAAATGTCAGTGTTGGCCTGAGGCCTCCAGAAGTTGTTCAGCATGTGTGTGAACCTTGCCTCCCCACCCCAGGCCGGTCCAGCCACGGCGGTCACGCTTTTATTGAGAGTCTGTGATTTAGCAGGCAGGGTGTGAGTCCCGTCCTCGCCGAGCTTGCAGTCTTCTGGGAGACGGACATTAAAGTAATGACACAAATACTCCTTTAATTATAGTTGTTATGAATGCTTCAAAGGAAAAAGTACAGGGGACCATAAGTGGATAATCAGGTCTGGGAGGACGGGAGATGGAAGGCTTTCCTGAAGAAAGGACATTTAAACAGGGCGGGTGAAACGGCCTTAATTAACGAGGGCAGTATTGCTGGGTGAGTGTGTGTGTGTGTGTGTGTGGCCCCTGGACCAGCACTCCGCACACCCGGGAGCTTGTCGGGCATGCAGGATGTCGGGCCTCTCAGCAGACCTGCTTGGAACTGCGGTTTAATAAGATTCACCTGCCTGGTGAAGTGTGTGCGTCACTGATGGAATCAGGTGCTGAACTTGGAAACTCCACTTCCCGGCCTCGTCGTGGGGGAAGGGGCTCGTGACCTGGGGCAAGTCACTCCGCTTCCCAGTTGGTCGCAAGGACGCTGACCCTCACACAGGCTCCTTCTGACCTGGCGGATCTGGGCTTTGGTGTGTGCCGTGGAGGGCGGGCATCTGGGCTAAGCAGCACCCCCAGTGCGCACGCACACACACACACACACACACACACACACACCCCGCAGGGGGCTTTGGTGTGTGCCCTGGAGGGCGGGCATCTGGGCTAAGCAGCACCCCCAGTGCGCACACGCAAACACACACACACACACACACACACCCCGCAGGAGGCGCTGTGCATGCTCGCTCCAACATCCCTGAGCCCTGAAGACGTCCTGGCCGTCAGGGCTTTTGAGAGATGAGAATAATGCCCAAAAAGTGTGTGTGTCTTTGTTGCACATAGAGAGATTGCCTTAAAGTGAACTGGGGAAGATTTGGCCTGGAATAAGAGAAAAACTGGCAAGGGGCAAATGCGCTTTGGGGAAAAAAGGTATAACTTTTGGCCAAAAGTAAAAGCTGGAACGAGGGGAGGATGGACTTCAGGGGGTCAGTGCACCTGAATCGGCGGGCACAGGCTTACGTGGGATGTACTTTTGGGGGGAGAAGGCCCAAAGCTTTCTTCAGCCTCCTAGGCCTGTGGCTCCCTAAGGTAGAATGTCTTTCTTGGCTAGCCTCAGCCAGCTCTTTCATACTGCCCCCACTGCATGCCGGGGCTGCTTTGAGCACTGCATATATGTCAGCTTGTTTAGGTTGAATAACTTTGCTGAGGTCACACACCTAGTGTCAGAGCCAGGATTCGAACCCAGCAGTGAGGCCGAGCGAGCCTGCTCCCAGAGCTCCCCTCAGTGCCAGGTAGCGGGCCGAGCGAGCCACGAGCTTCTTTGGGTAGCACAGAGGCTGAGATGACAAAGGCCCCACTTTACAGGTGTACCCCAGCTGTTCACGTGTGAAACAGCAAGCGTTTTCCTATGGAAACGTGTTCCGAATCGCAGTGAGGTTGCCAGGCCAGCCTGCAGAGCCTGTGTCATGACTGGGTCCAACTCACGCGCGGGTGCAAAGGAGAGAATTAGAAAACAAGGCCACTGCAGCACTAAAGGCTAAATTAAAAAATTCTGGACTAGGAAAGGAGCTGCTTGAAGAGTTGTACCCTTTAAATAAGGGGGGTTAGAGGTGGCAAGAAACCGGGGTAGATCCTGACAGGAGGGATTAGGGGTGCTAGAAACTGAAGGAGGGCCTAGTATATGTCAAATCAGCTTCCAAGTGTTAAAACAATTGGTTTTTATACTTGTTAATTAATGTGTGTAGGTCACATGCCCCGACCCTGCCTCCATCCCTAGTTCCCTACCCCAAACACAGAAGTTTTTTGTCTTCTATCTTATTCATTTCTGTGTTATTTGAATTTTTAGAAGTATATGTTATCTTTTATATATGTGTATATATGTGTGTGTGTATGTGTATATATATATATATATATATGTATATATATTGCAAATGAAGTTTAAGGACTCTTAGAAGCCGGTTGACCTCTCAGAGAATTAGTTCTGTTCTCCACAAGAGATTGTCCTTCTTTATAAAAGAGCTTCTGATATTAGATACACATGATCTACTGCGTGTGTGTTTCTGGGAGTACCAGGAGGACTGCTGGAAAGGGGAGGCTTTTCATTGCAGTCAGGGGCTGAGACCAGGGATCATGTTGTGGCCGGAATATCTTCCCTTTCTTTCTCCTCTATCTCCAAGTGTGTGACATGTACAGAATCCGAGGAAGGTTAGAATGATTACTGCGCGAGCAGGAGGGTTTAGATGGAAAGCTGCAGCTTTGGGGGTGACTCTTGTGCAGTGTGGTGTGCCTTCGGGGGGGGTACCTGAATGCCATCCTGGATCCCATCCCACTCCCCAGTGGGACACAATGGAGTGGGCTTTTCAATAGGGAAGACTGCATATTTTTCATTAAAAAATATATATATATATTTATATATATCAAAAAACATATATATATATCAAAACTTTGGTGGTTATCTGTGTGTGCCTTGTCAGTCTGTCCTCGCGAGGCCCGTGTCTGAACCCGCCTCTCGACGAGTGTCATGTCCCCTCGGAGGCTGCTGGTGCTGGGTGGCTGAGCGTACCCTGCGATGCCTGACCCTCACCAGCCCTCCCCTCCGAGCCCCTCCGCTAGCCTCAGGCCAACAGGCTGCTCTGTGGACTTGCCGTCACCCAGAAAATCTGCCCGCTGCCTCCTGGTCCACCTCTGAGCAGCCCTCCCACCCCTGCTCCACCCCGGGAAGCCTGTGCTTACCTGCCTGGGCCACTCTTTACCTGCTGGTCACAGCTCCACTCCTTGCTCTCTGTGTCCTGCCCCGGCTGCCGCGGGAGGACTAAGCACCTGCATCCTTCCATGTCCGAAGGCCCCACCCAAGCCTGTGGACCTACTGCCACCTCTCCCTCAGACCTGTGCCTTTCCAGCCCCCTCCCACAGCACTTCTCGTCACCCCAGGACTTGGCAAAGAAGAGGCCACCTTTTCTGTCCCCATTTCCTCTCTCTCAGTCCCTTCTCCAGCTCTGCAGGCGGCAGAGAGGATTTCACCACCTCTTCCAGAGGTCCTGGGCCAAGTCCTCATCTTAGCCAGTGGCCCATTTTCTGACCTCCACTTACCCAACTTCTTCATAGCATTTACTGTCATGGTAACAGCCCTTCTTTTTGGAAAGTCTCTCTTTCTCACACACGCACACGCACACCCCTTGGTTTCTGGCTCATCACTGTCTGGATCCTCCTCCCAGGCTCACCTTGGTGCTGTGGCCACAGTTCTCTGCTCTTCCCCTCCGTGCCTGTGATTTCAGTTTGCACAGCAAACTTGGCCTACATCCCTGTCCTTGTGTCTCCTGTAAATGTCCTAGAGCTGGATCTCTTTTTGTTTTTAATCCAGTCTGACATCTGTACTCTTTAGCTGGAGTGTTCGGGCCGTTTACATTTGTTATAGTTTGGGATATGTATGGAGTTCTTTCTATATCTTATTTTGTGCTTTCTGTTTGATCTTTTTCTGATTCTTTTTTCTCTGTTCATTCTTTCTTTTGAATTGGTTGAGAGTTTTTTTCTTCCCCTCACTTTATTTTTACCCCTTACTGTTTGGAATATATACATACTCTTTCTGTTCTTTCAGTGCTGCAGACGGCATAAAGGTTAAACTTAGCTGGTGCCTACATCTTTTTTCAAACAATGTAAGGACCTTGGAATGCTTTATTTAACGTCGCCACTGTCTCTGCTCATATTCAGTTGCTGTATAATGTTTTAGCTCCTTCTTATTTTTCTTTTAAACCCCACAGTTGAGCTTTATTTTTAATGTTCTATATGGTCAAACTTTTATTTACCCATGTATTTACCATTTTATTTACTCACATTTCTCCTGGCATCTTAGGCCTTCCTTCTGGAATCAAAACATCATGTAGCAAAGGTCTTTTAGTGATAAACTTTCAGTTTATGTTTGGTTGAAATTTTATTTCATCCTTATTCTTAAAAGATAGTTTTACTGGGTATAATAAAATATTAGCTTGGGAGTTATTTTCTTTTAATATTTAAAAGGAATTTTCCCCAGTCTTCTGGTTTCCATTGTAACTGTTGAAAAGCTAGGAGCCGGATTATTAGTCTTTTTTAGGTAATCTGGTTCCACATGTATGTGTTTTGCGTTTTGCAGTTTACTATTAAGTGCTATTCGTTGTGTTTCCTGAACCAACGAATTTAATCAGTTCTAGAACAATTTCAGCCATGATTTCTGATTCTTTCCTTTCCATCATTATCTCTCTCTAGTCTCTCCTTTTGGAACTCTAGTTAGATGTTTGGATCTTATACTATCCTCTGTATCTCATAACTTCTTTTTCATATTTTCCTTCTGTTTCTTTGTTTTGTTTTATGGATTATTTCTTGTCTGTCTTCCAGTTTACTAATTCTTTCTTTGTCTCTAATCTTATATTTAACCCTTCCATTGAGATATTTGTAAGATCACTATCAACTCAGAGATTTTTATATATTTAATATGTTTTAATCCATTAAATTAATATTCCTTCATGAGTTTAATTTTAAATATTTTTATTGTGGTAAAATATACATGACATATAATTTGCCATTTTAACCATTTTTAAGTGTACAGCTCACTGGCATTAGGTACATTCACAATGTTGTGTAACCATCACCACTATCTATTTCTAGAACTTTTTCATCACCCTAAACAGAAACTCTATACCCATTAAGCAACAACTGCCTGTTCCCCTCTCCCCCCAACCTCTGGTAACCTTTAGTCTACATTAAGTCTCTTTGACTTTGCCTAGTCCAGATATTTCGTTATCCATTGTATTTTTTATTTTTTTAGCATGAGCAGGCACTGGGAATCTGTCCATTGGATTTTTAATCTAGATGAGTATTCTTTATTTCTATATTTCTATTTTATTGCTTTCCAAATATGCATTGTCTTTTAAAAAATTAGTATCTTATGCCTCCGTTTTATATATATAGTTTTAATTTTTATTGTGGTGCCATAAGCAGCCTAACATTTCCCATTTTAACCACATTCAAGCATACAGGTAGGTGTGTTACTCGCATTCACAGTACTCGGCTACCCTCACCACCGGCCATTTCCAAAACTTTTCAATCATCCCAAACAGAAACCCTGTACCCATCGGCACTAACTCCCCATTCCCTACCTCCTGTGCTCTAATCTTCTTTTGGTCTCTATGAATTAGCACATTCTAATAATCTCAAATAAGTAAGGTCACACAGTATTTGTCCTTTTCTGTCTGGCTTATTTCACTCAACATGTTGCCTTCAAGGTGTATCCACGGGGAAGTCAGAACTTCATTCCTTTCTATGGCTGAGTGACATCCCATTGTATAAATGTGCCTCGTTTCGTGCATCTTTCCTTCTGTTCGTGGGCACGTGGGTCGTTTCCCGACTTTTGGCTGTAGTAAATAATGCTGCTGTGAACGCTGGTGTACATATATTTCTGCTCTCAGTTGGGTTTTTTTTGCAAATATATCTAGAAGTGGGATTTGGTATTGCAATTCTTCATTTATCCTTGTGAGGAAATGCAAAGCTGATTTCCGCAGTGGCTACACCATTTTACGTTCCTGCCAACATTACACAGGGCTCCTATTTCTCTGAATCTTCATCAGCATTTGTTATTTCCCTTTTCTGTAACTAATAGCCATTCTGGTGGGTGAAGTGGTGTCTCATTGAGGTTTTCTCTTTTTTTTCATCCAAACTCTATTAGACCAACAAAGAAAATAGTTGCAGGGGAAATGGGACTGGAGAGAAACAGAGAGATTAAGCCACTCACAACTCATTGCTTTATGCCATCCTTCGGGGGTATAAATATCACGGGGCTCTGGCTCTGATGTGCATGCGTTTTAGGTTTGCGCTGTGTGTGTGTGGGCCTTGTGGGGATGTCCGCTTTCTAGGGTGTTGCTCTTTCATTTCTTGACAGATGACGCCTGACTTTGGTGTCTTGCAGCGGACTCTGATGGGGCACTCTCGCTAAGACTGAGACCCAGCCTTTTCCTTCTGGAATTTTCTGAGCTGCAACTGAATGGCCAGCACCACGCATTCTGCCTCTGGCACATCCATGTCTGGTGTTGAACTCTTCTTGACCATTCTTCTGCCTGTCATTGTCTCCAGACATCTTGTCTTTTCCATTGGCTGCCCCAGTGCCTTGTCGCTCACTCATGTTGGCGTTAATGACACTTCCCAGATCTCTGCTGCTTGGCACAGGAGTGGTTCTCTCGAGGTTTTGATTTGCATTTCCCCGTGGCTAAATGATAAGCCTCTTTTCATATATTTATTATTGGCCATGTGTATATCATTTTTGGAGAGATGTCTTTTCAAGTCATCTGCCATTTTTTAATTGGATTATTTGTCTTTTTGTTGTTGAATTGTAGGAATTCTTCATACATTTCTGGATAGTAAACGCTTATTCGGATATATGGTTCCCAAATTTTCTTACGTGTGCTTTCAATTTCCCTATTTTATTTCCTTAATCATAAGCATTCTTCTTTTGTGTTCTGTATATGATAACACAATGCTTCCAGCATCTGAAATATTAGCAGATATGGTTCTGTTGTTTGATGCCTCTGCAGTTCCCCCTCATGAGGGCTTATTTCCTTATGTGTTTTGTGATTTTTGATGTGAGCTTGTGTTTGTTAGAACTCTTACCTGTGGGGATTCTTTGAGCGCTGGGATAAGGGCACATTCTGCCAAACACCTGGAAGACACACGGATGAATCCGTTGTGTTTGTAATTCTTACCTTGCCGTTTGGGGGAGCAGGGCCCAAACCCACATGAGGACCTGCCAGTGACCACAGATTCTTAGAGGAGCCCTTTCTTTTTCTTTTTTTTTTCTGTTTCACCAGTGCCAACATTAAGTTCGATCACTTTCTTTGCGCCTGTACACCACCAGACACCCTGCTTTGTCCCACTGCTTCTCTATTGCCAAATGACTTTTTTTGGAAAAAACTCTAGTAATGTCAGGCCCAGTTTGAAGTAGTGCATCTTCTGAGCCTTTTCCAAGCCATCTCTTGCAGAATTAACTGGTTCCTCCATACTCGTAGGCAGCTGTCACCTTTGAGTTGGTCTCTGGGTGACTGTGTCCAGACCACACAATAGGCACTGAACTTCTCAGAGGCTCAGAGCTGTGTCATTTATTTCTGAAGCCCCAGCGTCTGGCTCAGTGTTGGACAGAGATGTTGCTTAATAGATATTTATTGATTGAACAGAATTTATGGCAAAATCAATACTATTCTTAAATGGTAATAAAAAAAATCACAAGCGCTCACCAACCTTGTGATTTTGGATAAGTCCAGTTCACCTCAGTACCCTTAGCTGTGAAATGAAGGGATGTGAGTGGTGCAGTGGTGGCTCTGTGGTAGAGTTCTTGTCTGCCATGCCAGAAACCCGTGTTCGATTTCCGGTGACTGCCCATGTAAAAAAAAAAAAGGAAAATGAAGGGACTCTTCTGAGGACTCTCCTTGCTTTAAGATACTGAGATTCACCGTAAATTACATGCCTGTCGGCCCTGGTACCATCATCCAACTGACAAATGGAATGAAATCATGGAGAGGAAGATGGGGATTCCCAGGTAACAGCATGAGGTGCAGAGAGAAGGGAGATATGCTGGTTTGAAGCTGTCCTGTCCCCCAGAAAGGGCCATGGTCTTTTCATCCATTCCTGTGGGTGCAAACCTGTTGTGGGTGGGACCTTGTGGTTAGGTTATTTCAATGGAGATGTGACCCAGCCCATTCATGGTGGGTCGTAATCCTTTTTCTGGAGTCCTTTATGAGAGGATAAGAGCCCAGAGAAGCAGAGAAACGAATTTAAGAGAAGCTCATACAAAAAAGCCCTGGAGAAACCAAAAGAAGACCCACAGAAGTTCAGAGAGGAAGGCACTGGAACCAGGAGCTGAAAGCAACGAAACCTGGAAGCAAACGACAGGTGCCTTCTCACATGACAGCGGTTTCCAGATGCCAGGAGCATATCTTCCGAGTCCGGGTGTCATCCTGCGACTGCCTGGAGTTGGACATTTTTATGGCCTAAGAACTGTAAATTGTAACTTAATGAATCCCCATTGTGAAAGCCAGTTATATTGTATTCCAGCAGCTTTAACAAAACCAAAATACGAGAATGCAAAGATAAATTAGTATTAAATAAAGATGGCATATTGAAATTTATGCCATTGAGACAACTAGGTAGCTATCTAAAAAAAGAGAACATCTAATAACAAAATAAATTTCAGATGGATTAAAGATGGTCAAAAAACTCCCAGGGGTCTCAGTCTCCCTGTCAACGTGGGACATGACTCCTGGGGATGAGCTGGGACTCGGCATTGGGGATTGAGAAAACCTTCTTGACCAAAAGGGGGAAGAGAGAAATGAAACAAAATAAAGTCTCAGTGCCTGAGAGATTCAAATAGGGTCAAGAGGTCATTCTGGAGATTATTCTTATGCATTGTCTATAGATATCCCTTTTCAGTTTTTTATATACTGGAGTAGCTAGAGGGAAATGCGTGAAATTGTTGAACTGTAATCCAGTAGCCTTTATTCATGAAGATGATTGTGTAACTGTAAAGCTTTTAAGATGTGACTATATGACTGTGAAAATCTTGTGACTGACATTCCCTTTATCCAGTATATGGACAGTAAGAAAATAAAGACAAAAAATAAATAAATAATAGTGTGGGGGCGGGGGAGGGGTATGGGTTGTTCTGGGTGTTCTTTTTCATTTTCTTTTTTTTTTTGATGTAATGAAAACATTCAAATATTGTGGTCATGAATGCACAGCTGTATGATGACACTGTGAACCACTGCTTGTACGCTTTGGGTGATTATACAGTTTGTGAATATATCTCAATAAATATGATTCAAAACTCAGAAGCCATTAAAGAAAAGGTTAATAGATTTAACCCTAAAAGTACAAAATTTCTGTATGGCAAAATCATCATCAACAAAATCTTAAGAGTTTGTTTCTCAGTTGTCGAAAGTGAGAAAACATTTCTGCAATTTATGTCATGGATGGAGCTAATTTCCTTAAAATCTAAAGAGCTCTTACAGATCAATAAGAAAGAAACCATCAACCCAGTTTTTGAGGTGGTCTAAGTGGACAGTTCACAGAAAAGAAAATCCAAATGGTTCTTAACCACAAGCAAAAGTGTTGAGCTTACCAAAAAGGAAAATGCAAGCTAACTCTCTACCTTGGAGAGGTGGTGGAGGAAACAGGCACCATTCAGAATTGTTGACAACAGTAAATTGGTTCAACCTTTATTAGAGAGAATTTTGGCAATAGTTTTAAAATTGAAAGTGTACAAGCAGTTGCACTTCTGGGAATTTATCTTACTGATGGGTTCTTATATATGAAATTATGTATTTTCTTAAGATACCGCATTTCACATATATGATGTATTTTTTAAGGATCATTGCATCATAGCTTGTAAAAGAGAAGAAGAAAAAAAAAAAAACAACGTGGAACTAACCCAAATGTCCATCTGTAAAGCACTGGTAAATAAATTATCCTACAGCCATACAATGTGATTCTGTGCAGCTGTGGGAAAAGAGTGTGGACGCTCTCTCTGTGTCCATTTGGAACAGTTAAAGTATTTTCTTAAGTGAGAAAGTAAGGGGAGGAGTGCCTGGTGGTGCTAACAGCAGCTTCCCCGGGGGGGGGGGGGGCTTGGTATCTCGCTTTGTACCTGCACGTACATTCTGAATTTTGTACGTTGTGCATCTACTACCTCATAAAACATGTTTTTAAAGAAGGTGCAGAGGAGGTTGGGATGGAGGGGAGGGACAAAAGCTCTGCTCATCTCTGTTCTGCATTTTCACATAGACTATTCCCCCAGCTGCCCTGTGCTAGGGTCATTGTGGGTGCCATTTTCAAAGACCAAGAAACTGAGGCTCAGGGGTCTGGAGAGAACCGCTGGAGCTCTGGGAGAGAAGGAGCCTTGGGGCCTGGCTTTGAACCCACGGCCATTGGGCGCATCTCTGTAGAGCACTGGTTTTTTTCTTCTTTTTTTGATTGACATGCCACCTAACCACTCCCGTGCACTGGGCCTGGCCACCCCGAGGCGTCAGGGTCAGGTCCTACCCCCGTCCGGGCACCTCGGGGGCAGGGCTCCTGCAGGAGGTGGTGGAAGCCCAGAACTGGCCTGGTCAGCCACTGCAGACACAGCCAGGACGCTTGGGGTGGGGGTTTCCTGTCCCGCCTTTGAGGTTCCTAGCTGTCATCGGTGTCTGAATGTTAGCATTACTTACAGGGTGCTTTCGTGCCTGTCGGTGAACTTCTCTGGCAGGTCCCGGCCGGCACCAGGTGCAGGTGCTGCTTCCCGGTGCCCGCTGCCGATGCCTTGACTTTGTTTTATGGCATGGAAAGTTTTAGGGCTGAAGTCACTTTGGGCTTGGGAGATTCTGGAAGAATAATTTTTTTCTTTCCTATTTTTCTATCCAGAGGTGCAAGTGGGAGCATCTCTTTAATTAAAAGGGAGGGGTGCATTTCTGATTCTTTTCCAATTTTTAAAATTTGTTTTCCAGAAACACTGGTGCTGTTTTTCAAGGCAGGGTTTTGACTGCTTCCTTTTTGCTGAAGATCAGTACTGTATGGAGAACAAAGTGAGAGGTGCTGGCCATATGTACCAGGAAGCTGCAATTCATAGGCTATGGCTTACCCCGGGGGAAGAATTGCATGTCTTTAGGAGATACAGAGTCATCCCACACCGCTTGTCCTCGGGTGTGGTGGTGTATTTATTTTCTCAGCTGGACTCATCATTTCTTTTATATATATATATATTTTTTTTTTTTTTTTTAAAGGGTGGGTAAGGAAGGAAAGGACAGAGGGAGCAGCCCTGCTGCCCGTGGAGGAGAGGGGCTGGGAGCGGTAGGAGGTACGGGAGAAGAGGAGAGGGGCCAGGGAAAGGGGAAGACACACGCGCTAACCCGCGCACGCACTCACTGGACTTATCATTTCTTAAGAAGCCCTTTCAGGCTGAGGACTGCTCAAGGGAAGGAGTTTCGAGTCCGTCCAGCCCGTCACTGCCACTTGTCATCTCTGGGAGGGACGCAGCCTCCCCGCAGCCCTGCGAGTCCCCCCCCACCCCTGCCCCACTGTTTGGCCGGTGGCGGCCACAGTGCCTGGGCCCATGCTCCTTCCACCTGTGTAGGGTTCGTGTCCGTCAGTGCCCAGCTGTTTGCTCAATGCATGAATGGGTGGGAGGTATCCAACAGACATTCCCCAAATGGATGAGTTTTGATATATGTGAGGTAGATTTTAAGATTTTAAATCCTTTGACTTTTGATCATGAGAAAGACTGGAGAAGTCCAGCCGTCTCCCCATTGCGCCTCAGGTTTTCCTGGCGCTTAAATAATTAAGTCCAAGGCCGGAGGAATTTTTCCTTCCTTACACGGGGCATCTTTCGTAGGCAGAGACCTACTTCTTTAAATGGTACAAGTTAAGCACCGAGATTTCCCTCCCCGAGTGTTCCACTCCATTATCTTCTTGTGTTCTAGCTCATTGTCTCAAAAAACACTTGTGTAATGTCAGCTGAGTTCTTTTGCTTGCATTAGAGAGCTTGCAGAATTTCTCTTCCAAACCCCTGTTTGGAGGTTATTATCTGTTGGTTGTAAAAATTCATTCCCATGTCTAAATGAATGAAGGTCAGCTCAGAAACTGGGTTTTTTGTTTTGTTTCCTTCTCTCTCCCTTTGAATTTGCTGTCTGAAGATGGTTCCTTAAACAAAGACAAAGGTGATTCGGCATTTGCCTTTTGGCATCTCAGTCCCTCTGCCTCCTTCTCATCCCTCCAGTTGCTTAAAACACCTGTACAGGAAAGTTGGGTCCTAAGTTTTCAGTGGAAATTTCTGGTGTATTTGACTCCTACCCTTCCCACACGCGCGAGGAACTTCTGGAGGATTTTAATTCCTATTTACTGGGAACCACCTCTTAGTCCACCCTGAAAATATCCTGGGTGGCTTTAAGGTATCTCTGTCTGGTCTTTTTAAACCTTCAGATTTGAATGTCCAAGGAATGAACGGTCTCTTGGATCTTACTATATTTATTTTGTGTTTTAGAAAATAGCTTTTATTGATTTTTTTTCCTTGTTACAAAGCGATTCACTAGTATTGCAGAAAATTTAGGGAATATAATCAGGCAAAAAAAGGAAGTAAGAAGCATCTATAACTGCCAATATTTTAATATATTATCTTACAGCATACATTTTTTAAGTTTAAAACTGAGATCATATTGTACATGTCATCTTGTTAGTTTTTATTTTCATGTAACAAATTGTTACTAAAATTTCCATTGTGTTAAATGTTCTTCTCCAAATCTTTTTTTTTTGGAGGGGAGGGGTGCATAGTCTGGGAATCCAGGTATCCTGCATGGAAGGCGAGCATTCTACCACTGGACCACCCGTGCACCCCTTCTCCAAGTCATTTTAAAGGGTTTTATAGCATATTTTTGAACAGATGGGCCATAATTTATTTACACATTCACTTCCATTCGGATTGTGTCCTCTTTTTCTCTTATAAAGAATGCTGCGGTGGACATCTTGGGTGTTTTTGCACACAGCCTGATTATTTCCCTGGGACCCGTTTCTAAAAGAGAATCATCTGGGCCAAGGACATCTTCTAAAAGCTCATGATTTAGATGGCTAAATTGCCCTCCAGAAGTGTGGTATAGTATTTTGATTCCTTTTAACTAAAAACTAAGTCTTATTCTTTTAAAACATTATTGTGAGCATTTTATCTAACTTAAAGTCTATGGGCAGTTTATTTGAACACCATAATTACATAATAAGGCGTGTTGGTTGTACAGGTCAGTATGATGTCCCAGTACATCCCAGAATAATTTGGGCAGAGAATAAAAAAGTATTTGCAAAGTCCCCTTGGGGAACTGGGGAGAAAGGAGGAAAGATTCAACTTCCCCATCTGGGGAATTCCTGAAATTCTCACAAGCAGTGGGGACAATGATAGATTTGCCCCTATGAAACTTACTCCTACAAAGGATAGGCTAAGCCTACTTATAATTATGCCTTCGAGTCACCCCCCGAGAACCTCTTTTGCTCAGATGTGGCCTCTCTCTCTCATCCGACTGGGCAGGTGAACTCACTGCCCTCTCTACTTTGTGGAACATGACTCCCAAGGGTGTAAATTTCCCAGGCAGCATGGGACAGGACTCCCTGGATGAGCCAGGACCTGGCATCATGGGATAAAAAAGCCTTTTTGACCAAAAGGGGGAAGGGAAATGAGACAAAATAAAATTTTGGTGGCTGAGAGATTTCAGAGTGGAAAGGTTATCCTGGAGGTTATTCTTATGCATTCCATAGATATCCCTTTTTAGTTTGTGGTGTATTGGAGTGGCTGGAGGGCAGTACCTGAAACTGTTGAGCTGTATTCCAGTAGTCTGATTCTTGAAGATGATTGTATACCAATATAGCTTTTACAATGTGACTGTGTGATTGTGAAAACCTTATGTCTGATGCTCTTTTATCCAAGGTATGGACAAATGAGAAAAAAAATAAGGATAAAAAAATAAATAATGGGGGGAGGTGGATAACGGTAAAAATAAATTGGTAGATTGAAATACTAGTGGACAATGAGAAGGAAGGGTACAGGGCATGGGATGTATGAATTTTTTCTTTCTACTTCTTTTTCTGGAGTGATGCAAATATTCTAAAAATGATCATGGTGATAATACACAAGTATGTGATGATACTGTGAAAAAAAGAAGTACATGCTCTTCCCCTATCATGGAAATAAATATAAATCCAATTTAAGAAAAAGAAACACACTGTTGTGAGCTTTTAAGACATCTCTTTCCAAATGCTTCACACATCTTTATTAAGAGTAAATGCCCATGGGGTGCATGGGTGGTTCAGCAGGAGAATGCTCACCTGCCATGCAGGAGACCCAGGTTCGATTCCGGGCCCAGGCACCCACAGAGAAAAATAGTAAATGGGCAGGGAAAGGCCTGAGAGACCCAGGGCAAAGCTGACCCTCAAAGGAAGAGTCCTCCTTGCCGCCTTGATTATATAGGAGCCTGAGGGGACAGGGGGGCCCCTCCTGAGGCCACAGGAGCCTGTGTCTGGGGAGCCCCATTTCTCAGTGTCCTGGGGAGGCCAGAGGAGGTTTGATGGGATTCCTGAGGAAGTGACGCTCGCTTAGGCTAAACTGAGCCTTCCTGCCCCCGCTCCCACTTCCTCTTTTTCCGCTCGTCCTCCTCCAGTTGCCACCCTTAGCTCCCAAAGCCAGGCCGCCCTGGTGCCGGTTCTTGGGTCCCTGGGATCCTCCGTGCCTCTTCGCTTCTTTCTGTCCTTTTTGCCTCTGCTGCCTCCTCGGCGGGTGCCCACCTGTGCGGGGCGCGCCCAGGCCCTCCTGCCCTTCCACCCTCGCACTTTTTATTTCCCCTTCAGCTCCCAGCAGCACCGTCCCAGACGAGCCTCCTTCCTCAGGCCTGGCAGCAAGGCCACGGGGGCGGCGCGCCAGCTGCTGCCCGGGCGTGCTGCAGAAAACCAAACACAGGTCCCCGGCCCTTGAGACGAGGGACGTTTTGCTGCATATGAACCTGATGACTCCCGTGCTGGGAGAGGACACTGGATGCTTCCCCTGGGGTGGGCTTTGTTTAAAATTTAATATGCTCTTCCTTTCACTCACAGCTCCAGCAACTGGCGCCTGGCTCCTTTGTCATTTTAGCCCTGTTATCTGACTGATGGATGAGATCTCTTATCTTCCCTGAAGGCCCATCCCCACCCTCCACGCGTCCCCCAGCCCCCACCCATTGTTGCAGCTCCCTTTCTGGGCCCTACCTTCAGGTGAAACTCATCACTTTGCTTCTTCGCCACTAAAGATTTTTGGAGAAAGTGGGTCCACTTGTAATGGTGTTGGACTCACCAGGGGCACAAGTAGTGGACAGGGTTGGGGTCCCATGAGAGGGGGTGTGGCACCCTGCCCCAGGGTGGGATGCTGGGTCCCTGGGTGACAGTCTGGGCTCTGGGTGGTCTCTTGGGGTCAGTGTTTGACCCGGTAGGTGGTCCGGTTCCTGGCCCGACATCTCCTCGGCCTCTGGGAGCTCCGCCTCTGTTGTCCTTTGTGAGACAGAAAGGACATTGAACACCGAGCTGTGCCTTTCCCCGTGGGCAGACACTCCGAGGCCAGGGGAGCCCTGGCTTCTCACCGTGGCTCGCCTGCTCCTGGCCGGATGAGCCACAGCCCCCCCAGTCCTTGGTTTCACAGCCTGTGAAAGGGGGTCACAGGCTGCCCCTTGTAGCTGTGCTCCATGCCTTGCCTGGTCGCTGTGGCCTGTGCGTTGCAGGGGGGCTACATGTCCTTGTTCTCAAGCTGTCCCTTGTCACCCCTTCATCCATTCAATCAACAGATGTTTACAAAGCACCATGAGCGCCTCTTGGCTATAAAGCTGAGCGGCAAGGCGCTTGTCCTCAGGGAGCTTCCAGTCTGGGGAGGGGTTAGGGGGCCTGGGGGCGGAGCCCTGGGCAGGAAGGGCTGCTGTTTCCCCGAGACCCGGCAGACAAGGGGAGCAGAGGCGCGCCATTAGGGGACTAGGCTGTCCAGAGAGAGGCAGAGAGTCTGAGAGGTCAGAGGTGGTTTGATAAGGAGACGGCCAGGGGAGGGGGCTGGGGGTAGGTGGACGGTTGAAGATGGAGCTGGAGCTGTGAGTAAAGGTCCGTCTGGGAATGTGTCACAAAGCTGGAGCCTCGAGGTCTGGGGCCCTGTCAGTGGGTTTGAGCAGAGAATCAACAGTCAGCTCACTGTGGCATAAACCCGGGGATTTGGGGCTTGTGTGTTAAATCCACGTGGGGAAGGCCCCTTAGAAATGTGGCCCTGAGAATTGAGAAACCCCTTAAAGGAATAAGGATCGCACTTTTGTTTGAATTCCTTCCCATTGTCACTTAAGTTTCTGCTTTGCATCAGCTGTTAACAGTTGATTTTTAGAGGTATGTTTCTTGAGCTTGATTGTGTATCATAAAACTCACTGAGTAATAATCTCAAGTAAAATTTTCCAATGGGTATGTTCTTAATACATGTTTGTAAGGACCGAATTAATTTGCACACATACGAAGCTCCTCTGAAATGGGACGTGAGTGCGTGACGTCTCCGGGCCGGGTTTCCCCAAGTCCTGGCAAGGGGAAGAGGATGAGAACCCGTGTTTGTTGGGCCACTTCCACAGGCTGGAAACTGGGCTAGAGAAAAAGTCAGTGACCCAGCGAAAAACCGCATTCCTGTCCCCATTTTAGAGACAGGAAGACTGAGCTTAATGAGGACGGATGCTTTCCTGAGGCCACATTTGTAGTGGGGTTTAAGCCCAGGTGTGACTGTGTCCACACTTCATACTCCATCCATTGCCGACCCTGCAACCCAATTCCTTGGACATACGCCAAAAAGTAAAGCAGGAGATGCAGAGTGGCTCAGCTGAGCGACGGGACAGTGCCTTGACTTCTAGAGAAAAAGTAGAACTCGAAGCCTTGCTCACACCTGTTCTCCTTCAGCGAGGAATGGGCTGACTCCTTTGCTGGCTGCTGGGTTTGAAGCACCCCCTCCCTGGGGACCTCTCTTCCAAAGAACGGGGCTGTGGCTGCAAGCCCTTGGCTGCGCTCTTGGCTTGTGGATCGACGTGCTGTGTAGACCCTGTGTGGGTGTAGACTCTGCGTGGAGCAGATATCAGGAAGCTGGCACCTAAGGTGGCTTCGGGTTTGCACGTAAGCATGCGTGAAGGTCACTGTGCAGGAGTCGAGGTCAGGGGTGAGCCCGGCCTGGACACCAGAGACCTGGGTTGACCAGCACTGGGGGCACAAGGTTTTCAGAGGAAGGATGTCGGGGCTCTGCTCCCTGTGGCATTGTGGCCCGTGCCCTTTACCCAAGCCACACGCAGGCTGTGAGCATCCCCCAGGCAAGACTGTCCACTGGGGAGCAGGGCACACACCAGCCTCTCTGCTCAACACTGCCTTTGCCAAAATCCCTCGGCCCCCTTAATGCGTCCCCTGTGGAAAAGGGCCCCTCGGTCAGTGTTCTTTTCCCCTGACCTTCGGAGAGGGTTTTCCTCCCTCTGACCTGGGGTGAATGGGAACCCCCACCCATCTGGGCAGGAGCCGCTGGAAGCCACCCAGGCCCCTCATCCCGGGGTGCTGTTCTCCCTTCCCTCTCCTCCAGCCGGTGCAGAGGGTCCAGGTGAGAGAGGACGCGGGCAGGAGGCGCGAGGCCCCGTGCCCCATGACTCCTGGTGAGTGTGGCAAGGGTGGGAGGCGCGGTTAGTGCTGGTGAGATGGTGGGTGTCCAGTCCACCTCTGCTCAGTGCCCTCTGCCCTGCACCCCTCCTTCCTCTCGCCCCTCCCCTTCCTGCTGCCTCTCCTGCACCTCCTGCCCTTGTGGTCACTGAGCCATCTTCTAGATCTCCCTGGAGTTTGGGCCACACTGTGCTGGCAGCCTTGTGCCGGTACAGCCACCCCTCCTCTTGAGCTTCTGGGGTGGGCACAGGAGCTGGTAGAACATGTGAGGCAAATAGAAGGGTGCACGGTAGTTCCGTGGAAGAATACCTGCGTACGAACGCCCACCCACCATGCAGGAGGCCTGGGTTCAAGTCTCTGCCCTTGCACCCAAAAAAATAAAAATTAAAAGGCAAATAGCAGCTACCTTTGTCCTTTCCATGGGCCTGAGCAGGGGGGTTGGCCAGAATTCCCTCTACATTCAGGTGGTTTTTGACAGTTGACCTTGGGTTGAAAATGCAGGTTTTTGGGTGAGCCATAAGATTATGTTTTCAAATAGAGGAAGAAAGAAAATGAGAGCCTGCATGGGAGAGTGGCAGTTGTTGGATTTCACTGTTTTTCGTGGACCTACATTTCCCCTCTGATGGGAAGCCCAGCCCCCATGGAAATGGGGGCGCTGCTGGTTGGAGGGTGCAGAGTGGAGGGGCCCTGGCTGACCCTCTGGGAACAAACACCGTCGCAGGACCACTGCGTGAAGATGGCTCGCCCCACCGTCTTCAACTGTCCATGATGTTTTGGGTACAAATCCAATAATTTCTCAAGCCCGTTTTGATGGCTTCCTTAAACTCTCTGGCCAGGGGTTGAAACACCATTTCAACAGAGCATTTCTGTTTTACCAAACCTTAGGCAAATAAACATTTAAAGAGATCTTACTAGGAAAGTAGTAAATCTTATACATAGGGAATTTGATAAGGACAAAAAAGTATAAAGAAAGTGAAAAAATTGCCATAATCTCATCACTAAAAATCACCAGTTTAGTACATTTGTGTATTCCCTCAGTCTTTTCCTTTGCACATATGTGAACATACTGTATTTTAAACATGGGCACAAGCACATTGAACTGTATCTTTTTTTTTTTTTTTGACGTCACGTTATGGCAAGCAAAAACTTTTGAAAAGCGCTTGAGTTTGCAAGGAGCATATGCTTTGCAGACATTTCTGTCAGCCACCAGTAACCAACTGCAAGAACTCATGTTCTACCCAAAACAGGAATTGTGCCAGTTGGCGTGTCCTTTGATCACCATGCGGTAAACTTATACCAGTAATATTGTAAATTTAAATAAAATACAAAATAAATAAAGCAAACTTAAACTAAAACCTAGCCATCTGAAAAAATTTTAAAATACTCCTAAATCACTGTTGGGTCAAGAAAGAAATAAAGAATATAGCAACCAATATTTAGAAAGCATTGGAAACAGAATGCTACATAACCATACCTATGGAAGGCAGCTGGCCCTATTTGCAAAGCCAGCTTTATATGCTTTTATTATTAAAAAGAAGAGAAGCATTCAGTCCGAGCGCTTAGGGAGAGAGGAAAAAAAAAGAATAAAAAACAGCCCCTAAGGAAAACAGGAGGGAAAAAATTGGAAAGATAAAGACAGAAATAAAAGAATTTTAAAACAGAAACAATGAAATTAGCAAATACATCCAAGAACTATTCTGTTTTTAAACAATAAAGTATAAACTAACCTCTGGCAAATTTATTTGAAAAATGAAAGGAGAAAAGAAAAAATAATAGGAAAGGGAGAGG
This sequence comes from Tamandua tetradactyla, assembly GCF_023851605.1. Classification (NCBI taxonomy): domain Eukaryota; kingdom Metazoa; phylum Chordata; class Mammalia; order Pilosa; family Myrmecophagidae; genus Tamandua; species Tamandua tetradactyla. The sequence goes on from NC_135338.1 coordinate 98,044,656, forward strand.
GACATTACCATAGACACAGAGGAGATTTTAAAAGTAATAGAACTTTTATGTATAACAGTAGGTTCAAATTTGAAAATCTCAATTAAATGGATGCTTTTCTGAAAATGTATATGTTGCTAATAAAATTTGAGATCATTTTCAAAGCACTGCCCCCTCCAGCCAAAGAAGACACTGGTCCCAAGGGTTTTTGCCAGTTAATTATTTCTAATTTGATAATACTGATAAAGTTAAGCTATTTCATGGGTTAGCATAAGATGGAGAGCTCTCCAGTTCATTCTACAAAGTAAAATAAGCTTGCTATTAAACATGGCAAAGAGATCATAATAATGAAAATGCTAGGTAATAAATAGAATTTAATAATATATTAAACAAGTCAGTCGCCATAACACGGTGGAGCAAGGGGATAAGAGAAGTCAATATTAGGGAAGCTTAATATAGCAACTATGTCATGCTAATGATTAAAGAAGTAAAACCATATTGGTTCCAATATATGCAAGGGAAAATTGATCAAATCGAACAACCATTTCTACCTAATCAGTCTATCAAAAAGGGAATATAAGGATGTATTCTTAGCATGATTAAGAATATCTATTTCAAACCAATTACCAATGTTGTAATTAACCGTGTAACACTAGAGGCATTGCTGTCAAAATCAGTAACAAAATAAGGAGGACTGCCATCTCCATACATTTAATATTGCTTTTAAAATTCTGGTCAACACAAAATGCTGAAACAGAAATATATAAATATAGCAAAGAAGACGTGACATCATTTGTATATAGTATTGTATACACAGAAAATCCTGAAGAATTGATTGATAAGTGAATAAAATTAGCAAGAGTTCAGAAATGAGGCCAGATATAAAAGAGAAAAATGAGTAGCATTTCTATGTGTCAGCCATAACCATATAGAAAAATACTGGGAAAAAGTGCTATTGACTCATCAGTAATTTTAGCTGATGGCTGGCCTCCTTATTTTGTTACTGGTTTCAACAGGAATGCCTCTAGTGTTTCATGGTTAATTATAACATTGGCAATTGGTTTGAAATATATATTCTTTTTTTATTATTAATTAAAGAAAAAAAAATTAACACAACATTTAGAAATCATTCCATTCTACATATGCAATCAGTAATTCTTAACATCATCATATAGATGCATGATCATCATTTCTTAGTACATTTGCATCGATTTAGGAAAAGAACTAGCAAAACTGAAATATATATTCTTAATCATGCTAAGAATACACCCTTGTTTTCCCTTTTTGATGTATTGATTAGGTAGAAACGGTTGTTTGATCATTTGTAACCTAAATGAAGAAAATTGGACAATTCCAGAGATTTATGAGGACTCAAATATTCCCTTTCTGAAGTGCAAAGATTAATTATTGTAAAGATGTCAGTTCTTCCAGGTCAGTTTGTAGGTTTAATACTTTTCCATTGAAAATTCCGAAGTTTATTTCTTTAACTTGACAAAATCCATTCTAAAACTTTATCTGAAGAGCAAATAGAAAAGAATGTCCAAGAAAAATCTGAAAAGAGGGGGTACTAATTAGTCCCTCAGAATAGAAAACGTATTAGAGAGCCTCAGGAATTAAAATGGAGTGGTGTTGCTGCAAATCTAGAGAGAGAGACCAGAACCACTGAAAAGATGGCTCAGAAATAATAGAGTTTAACCTACAAGATTAATTTATAATAAAGGAGATATTAGAAATTAATGGGAAAGGAAAGGATTATTCAAATCATGGTGAGCAGTGTGAGGGTGGAGGAAGAGTTCCAATACGCAGCACACAACAGGATAAATTCCAGACGGATTTAAAATATATGTAAAAATGCACACACACGTGTATGTGAATTTAAGCTAAAAGTAAATACAATTTAATTTATATCAGATCTTACACTGGACATTGATTTCCTAAGTTTAGAGCCAACATAAAAAGTCATCAAAAAAAAATTCAACAGACTTGACTACGTTAAAACAAAATTCTAACTTCCGTATATTTTCTGCAAAATAATTGAGAACCTGGGGGAAAAGGTTTTAGCATGAATAAGGGACATAAAAAGTTAATTTTTAAAATATTAATTGGAATAACAAATACATAACTCGAAATTTCCCATCTTAACCACATTCAGGTGTACAATTCACTAAAGGCAGTTACGTGTACAATATTGAATTACCATTATTTGTCTTTTTCTTTTGACTTATTTCACACAGCATATCTTTAAGGCTCATCCGTGTCGTAACAGATACCAGAACATCATTCCTTTTATGGCTGAATAATATTCCATCGGATATGCACACCACATTTTGCTTACTTGTTCATTTGTTGATGAACACTTGGGTTTTTCCACCTTTTGGCAATTGTGAATAATGCTACTATGAGTATTGGTGTGCAGGGGTAATATTTTAATTCTGCAAGGATCCTATATACGTTAGTTAAAAAAAAAATCAAGATCTAATTTGAAGACAATGTGATCAGACAATATAATTAGCAAAGAATGTCTAACCCAAAGAAGTGTCTGTCGGTAAGCCCTGTGCCGTCATGCTCCAGGTCAGTTTACTGAAAAGCAGGTACGGTATTGAATCGGTATTTGCCAAACTGATAAATAAATGTACTGCAGATTTTTAAAGTATGATGGCATTTTTCACTTTGTAATTAGCAAGTGCTTTTTCAAGATTTCTTTATGAAAAATTTCAGATATTCGGAAAAGTTGAAAGAATAGCCCAGGTGACCTGACCATAACCGATCTCGGCATTGGCCATATTGGCTTTGTTTGTGTACGGGCATCTGTTTTTTCCTGAACCAATTTGAGGTTGAAGAAGATCTATCACTTCTCCCAGAATACTTGGACACCCAAATGCTAAATCGCTGCGCATGTAACTGTGTGTAGAATGCACGGGAGCTCTGCACCTCCAGTCTTCACAACTGTCCTAGATGTGGAGGAGGCGAGTAAGGGTCATGGCCTCTCCACGTGTAAGAGAAAGGCAAGTGTGCACACATTGTGAATCGGGCCCTGCACTTGGCTTTTACCTTTCAGTGATCTCCCAGTTGAGTCCTCTCCACGACTCCGTAAGAGAGGACCAAAGCCCATTTTGATGGCACTTGAGGCTCAGAGAGGTTGAGTGACTCACCCAAGTTCACACAGGGTCGTTATTCAACCCGGGCCCTCCTGACACCGTTGCATTATGGCGCGCCTGCTCTTCTCTTTACCTCCTCTGCGCGTGAGTGCGTGCAGGGTGGACGCATTCACAGCCATCTCAGTGTCCTCCTGTGTAAGAATGGGCAGGCCAATGGGGATCCGTGCGCTCGTGTGACTCTCCCGTGGTTGTGAACGTAGATGGTTGATCATGAACATGCACGTGGAAAATTGTGGTGACATCCAGTTAAAGGAGAACAAGCAGGACGCCAGATTGTGCACGTGATCAAAACCCCGTGCAAACCACATGCCTGGAGAGGACCCGGGAGAAATAGCAAGGAGTGGCCGGCTTGGCATGAAAAGGCCGGTTAATTTTTTTCCCTTTCCATCTATTCCAAACTCTTTGAAATGTGTGGTTTTATTACTTTTATAGTGACAGTTTAAATTTTTTAAAAAAGTCAAAATACTTTGTACCTACTTTACTGTTTTGTAATCTCGCGGTGGGGGGAGGCTCTGCTCTGTTTGTTGCTGTTACTTCCTTTTCCAACGCACGGCCGCATGCCTGGCATGTTATGGGCATAATAAATGTGCGCTGGATGAGTGCCCACCAGGAAACCTCTCGGAGGGGGCTGGGCGCTGAGCGTGTTTGCAGACAGCTTCTGCCAGCCGGTGTCCCCGAGAGCAAGCACAGGTCAGATGTGTGTCGTGGGATGGCGGGGAGGTTGGTACTCGCAGGGCGATGCGCTCTCCTGGTCCAACCAAGGCACGGACTTGCCAACATGAAACGTGGAATAAACGAACTCCGACTCAGATGCAAATGAATTTTATGTTATTCTCAGACTCTCAGACTTGATGACAGTGGCCATGTTAAGATTATGTACTGAGTGCTTCCTAAAGGCCAGCCTAAGTGCATTTACAGATGTTCTGTTTTAATTCTTACATCCACCATAAGAAGTAGTAACTCTTACTAGCCCCATCGTATAAATGGGGAAACTGAGGCAGAGGGGAATGAGGCTTGGGTTCCAGGACAACTTTCAGCAAATCAGACGCCTTCTGGGCATTTCCTTCTTTGCTGACGTTAGTTGAGTGCTTACTATGTGCCAGCCTCTGGCCTTGCCCTCAAAACACATCCCCCTAGGTTAGTATCTCGTCCAGAGTTAACCACCAAGGGAGCGGGGATGTCAGGCAGGCCCGCTGGGCAGGCACATGAGGCCATCTTCCCAAATGGCCGGGACTGACCGCTGACCTCAGGTCACACATACCCAGCAAGAAACAGTGTATTTCCAGAAGCACAAAGTGCAACAAGAGGGATTATTTTAGATTTTAAGAAATCGCCTAACTGGCTGATCGGTAGCAAATGGAATGTATTTTTCTTTTCCTTTCTTTAAGTAGCATTTGCATCAGTGCCTTAGGCTCGTCTCGTCTCGGGAGGTTGTGGGCCGGGAAGTAGTTGGTCATTTGCACGACTTAGAATGGTGGTCATGAACTTGATCCAACATATTGGTTGAACTGAATGCAAAGGGAGCACGTAGGCCATTTGGGCACAGCTATAATCACAGACGCTGGGGACCGAAATACACCCTGTGAGGACTCGCGGATGCAGTCACCGAGGGTCCTTAGAAATGTGGGGTCTCTGCCCGCCCCAGACCTGCCGAACCAGAAGCTGCATTGTAAAGCTCCCCAAGTGATTCCTCGGCATATCCGAGAGGCTCTGCTCTTGTCCATCTGCCTCCTTTGAGGAAATCAGAAGCCCAGAGATGTTACTTGGCTCGTTAAGGACACACAGAAAGTTCTAAAAACAGCTCCACCTCTGCAGTTGCTCTGGTGGAATAAGCCCAGTTGGTTTGGTTGTTTTGGGTTTTATATTTGTTTCCTGGAGCTGCCCTGACAAGGTACCACGCAAACTGGGTGGCTTAAAACAACAGAAATGTACCGTCCCCCTGTTCTGGAGGCTAGAAGTCTGAAATTGGGTGTCAGCCCATGCTCCGTCGGGAACCCGTAGGGGAGATCCTTGCTTGCCCCTTCAGCCGTGCTGGCAGGGAGCCCTGCGGCCCTGGGCTGGCAGCTGCAGGGAGCCTCTGCTTCCCGTCCCTGCGGGTCATTCTCCCTCCTGCCTCTGTCTTTGGGTCCAAATTTCCCTCTCTTTATAGGGACATCAGTCACATGGGATTAGGGCTCACCGTCATCCAGTTTGGCCCCATTTCAACTCATTTTGATAACACATCTTCAAAGACCCCATTTCCAAATAAGGTCACAGTCACGGGGCGGGGATTAGGTCTTGAACACACAGTTCAACTCGTAACAGGCTTGTTTTTCTCCCCCAGAACCAAATCTTTTGAGCCCATCAGAACTGGTCCAAATGCAGTGGGAGCACGTCGGCGGCCCCACCGGTTATTGTTTTCCGCTAAGGAGGGTAAAATACAGAAGCCTGGCCCAGCCCCAGATCCACTGAGTCAGCTTCTGGGATATGGTGCCTCGAAGGCTGCATCTTAAAGGGCCCTCGGGGGGTTCCCGGACCCTGACCTGCTAGAGCTGCCTTTTCTTCTGAGGTTACAGCTGAAAATGGTCGGGCTGATTTTCATTTGGGGGAACCCAGCAGTGCTGTGAATGTGGCTTACAATTGCAGGCGCATACTGTGTACTGAACATTTGTGAATTTCTCATTTGACAAAAAATTCTCTTCAGAACTCAGCTCCATGGAGCTCAGCAGGCCACACAGAGTTGAATGAAAATTTCAAAAACACTTAAGAAACTTAAATGTATTATTTTCTGTTTTTAAGAGAGTGAAGATACAAGTAGTATGACCTTGGAAATTTAAACACACACACACAAAAGTGATGATTAAGAATGCATGCTTGACAAAAAATGTTTATTTGATACAAAATTTATATTCTGACTAGTGCAGTTCCTAATATAACTTATGTGGACAGCTTAATTGAACACCGTAAGTACATGGAACCTTGATTAGGGCATAAGATTTTGTATGTTTGTCCAGAGTGATGCCCCAGTAAATCCCAGAGTGATTTGAACAGTGAGTAAAAAAGTATTTGCAAAGTCCCCTTTCGGGAATGGTGAGAAAGGGGAAAAATTCAACTTCGCCAAGTAGAGAACTCTTGATACTCTCACAAGCAATAGGGACAACCAAAACAATAGGCTGAGCCCCCAGTTTTGGGGTTTGTTCATTTGAAGCTTAACCCCACAAAGGATAGGTCATGCCTACTTAAAATTAGGCCTATGAGTCACCCCCAAGAGAACCTCTTTCGTTGCTCAGATGTGGCCTCTCTCTCCAGCCAACACAACAAGTAAACTCACCACCCTCCCCCTGTCTACGTGGGACATGACTCCCAGGGATGTGGATCTTCCTGGCAACGTGGGACAGAAATCCTAGAATGAGCTGGGACTCAGCATCAAGGGATTGAGAAAACCGTCTTGACCAAAAGAGGAAAGAGTGAAATGAGACAAAATAAAGTGTCAATGGCTGAGAGATTCCAAACAGAGTTGAGAGGTTATCCTGGAGGTTATTCTTATGCATTAAATAGATATCACCTTATTAGTCAAGAGGTGATGGAGAGGCTGGAGGGAACTGCCTGAAAATGTAGAGCTGTGTTCCAGCAGCCATGTTTCTTGATGATGATTGAATAATGATATAGCTTTCACAGTGTGACTGTGTGATTGTGAAAACCTTGTGTCTGATGTTCATTATCTACCTCATCAACAGACGAGTAAAACATACAGAATAAAAATAAATAATAGGGGGAACAAATGTTAAAATAAATTTAGTTTGAAATGCTAGCGATCAATGAAAGGGAAGGGTAGGGTATATGGTATTTATGAATGTTTTCATTGCTTTTTCTGAATTGATGCAAATGTTCTAAGGAATGATCATGATGATGAATATGCAACTGTGTGATGATATTGTGAATTACTGATTATATATGTAGAATGGAATGATTGTATGTTAAGAATGTTTTTGTTTGTTATATGTTTTTAAAAATTTATAAAAAAAGAATGCATGCTTGAAATATTAAGAAAGGGCAAAGTTGGGGCTCTCTTGCCTATGGCAAGAGGTCTCATTAAAGAGAAAATAAATAACTCTGCATTTAAAATCCATTCATTTATAAACCCTGCCATACCTTCTTAAACCAGTGCCAAACAAAATTACCAGCTGGGGCTGCTGTGCTCTCCACACGTTGCCCAGCAGACTTGCTAAGTGCACAAATTGAGCACAGTGTTTAGAAACTTTTGGAGGTTTGCATTGCCTCTACTTCCAATGTGTGATTGTGGGTGGCTGCTTGGACAGAGCAGGGCCAGTGTGGGAAGCATTGACCTTCCGTGGCAGGTTGCAGGAGCTGGGAGTTGTGTGAGCCGTTTGGAAGCGGCCTTCCGCCCCAGAGAGTTCGAGAAGTATTGGATGTGTTAAATGCAGTGGGAATTTGCAGTGGGGGGTGTGGAAATGGGGACAAGAGTCTACCCCATCCCACCCTCCAAGCTTCAAAGCTGGAATCCCAACAGGCCAGCACCTACGGCAGGGGTGGGTGCCACGCGCCAACCTGCCGCTCCCTTCTGAGCCTCCTGCCTTGTCGCATAGAATTCAGTCGAGCCCTGGGCATGGGGCCTGGGGGAGCAGTTGCTGGTACAAATCGTGGTTTAAGAGAAAATGGCCTCGGAGCCCTGCCAGGCCTGGGTTTGAAAACCTGGACACCTCCTGGCTGTGTGAGCTTGGCCCTTTTAGGAAATGGGGAATGTCAGTCCCTCCTCATGGTTCTCGTGCGAGGTGTAAATGAGGCAGCGCATCCTGCGGCCCATGCTTGGTCAGGGAGGGGACGCGTCTTTGTGTCGTTTTGTTTACACGATTTGAAAAAACATGATTTGGAAAAGCGGATCACATTTTGGGTCCCCAGGAAGTTGCCGGCTGCCTTCCCTGTTTCCGAATTCCTGTGTGTGTGTGTGTGTGTGTGTGTGTGTGTGTGTGTCCATGGCGGGGGTAGGGGTGCTGTCAGGAAATGGCCATCAGTTTCCTGCTGATTAGCTCAGTTCCTGGTGCACCCTCCATCGTGGCCACCCTGGCCGAGAGGCTGGCTGTCCAGGGCATGCCCCCCTCCGGCCCCCTGCCTGGCCCGTTCCCAGAGGCCACTTGCCCTCCTGCCACCCTGGGACATGGGACACCCTCACAGAGCGCTGAGCCTGGATTTGTTCCGGTGGTGGGTGGGGCGACCAGTTCCAACTGCCTGGGGATTTGCCTGCAGGTGCGTTTCCTTTGCACATTTGGCACCTGCCGAGGCCTTAGGCTCTTCTCTGTTGCTCCCGAGGCAGCCCTGAGAGGTGTCCTCGCCTGAATCGCAAGCTGTAGGGCCTCTGCCCACTCAGAGGACGGCTCAGTGGCAGGGTCCTCTGCAAGAGGCCAAGCTGGGCTGCAGACCGAGGATTTCTTTTCCGGCAGCAGGGTCCCTCCAGGGGAGGCCCATGGCCTTCAGAAGGGAAGCTGTGGCCAGAAAGGGTGGCCCTGTGAGTGGCATGGGAGCCACAGCCTGGGCTGTGAGCTTGCCCCCAGATACCCCGAATCCCTGGCTCCGGGGTGCCAATGTTTGGCTGTGGCTTCCTGCTGTGACCTAGACCTGGCCTCTTTGGCTCCCGCAGAGGTGGCCTCCACGCCCCCCTGCACCGGTGAGCCTGCAGCCCGAGAGTGTGGACAGGCCGCTCCGCTTGCCGCCCACCCTCAGCTGCCAGGGCAACTGAACGTCCTGGGGGGCTGGCCTTGGTGCCCAATGCCACCCAAAGCCTCTGGGGCAGGGCCAGGGGCAGGCCCGTGTGGGGGCCTGGTGTGTGGCAGACCCCACAGCTCCTTGAGCGATTCCACCTTGCACTACACACACAGCCTGGCACCTCCTGGCACCTCCTGGCACCTGGGCTGAGTCAACAACACAGGGACGCGCGTCTGCTGAGCAAACACGAAGCAGGCCCATCGCCTTCCTTCCCCCTCCTTCCCAGCAAAAATGCCCTCTGGAAAGGTCAGCCAGGACAGCTACAGAATTTGCAGAACTCAGTGAAAACTGAAATTGCTGGCCTCTTGTTCAGAAATTACTAAGACTTTCAAGATGGCGAGAGAGGAGCAGGAAGCGGGGCACGGGCCGGGGACCCAGCTCACATCAGGGAGGCGGTGCCCAGCCCTGGGGGCCTGGCGCCTCTGAGGGTGGCACACGGTGCTTCTCCTTGGTAGAACAGGATTTACACCCTGTTCCCTGAGTTCTGGGACCTGCTTTCCCGCCCTCTCCCACAGCCAGCCTTGCTCAAGGGCTGGAGTGATTTCCACTTCAGCTTCTCCTGTTTGTTCTCTACCCTATTTTCCCCTTGGTTTGCAAACTCAGAAAACTTGGAGACTCTCCCTGCCTCCCATTCTTCTCTCTTTCTTTTCTTTCCCGCCCCTCCCTCCCTGCTTCCCTCCCCCTCCTTGTCCTCCTCTCTGTCTTTCTCTCTCTCCCCCCCTATCCTCCCCCTCCCCTCTCTTTCTTTCTTTTCTTCCCCTCCACCCTTGCTTCTCCACCCCGCCCTCCCTCCATTTCTATTTCTCTCTTCCAGTTTCCATTCCTTTTATCTCTGTGGGGAAAACCCATCGCATGTTTGTCCTGTAACATTTCCCACCCATTCATCTGGTGCTGCTAGATTCCCCTTTGAATGACTGGGCGAGTGGTCCTTGGGTTCTTTGGGTTCAGGACCTTCTCTCTGAGGTGGCTCAAGCGAGTGAGCATCTCCCTCACTGGGGACGTCCCTTCCATGGCCTCTGGCTCTGTCCAGATGGCCGCTGCCCACCGGAGCCGGCGTGAATTCCCATTGTTAGCATGCGTCACTCACCCCCCGCCCCCACATCAGCTGTCAGCCCGCTGGCCGGCCGGAGGGAAAGCCCGCCCCATTCTGCCTGCCGATCCTGGCCCCGCCACCCCAAGGACAGCGGCTCCAGCAGCCCAGAGCCAGGGAGCAGGATGTGTGAAAAGGTTAGAGAGATAAACCCGATGGGACACTGCCCCAGCCTCCCACATCCGAGAGGCTGCCCACGTGTAGCCAGAGGACTCTTCAGACTGGTGTTACTTCCTTGCCTGATCCCCCCGCCCCCATCTCTGACTTCCTGGTGCCTGAGAATGTCCAGGCCTCCCCGTGGCCTTCTTGCCTGCTTCGGAGACCCCGTCTCCAGCCACTGTCCCCAGTCCCACACATCACAGACTTCTGCTGTCCTCCTGGGGAGGTGGCGCCTTCTAGTTGCAGAGGTCCTGGGTCACTCCGGGAAGAATGCAGAAGATTTGGGGAGGTGGAGAGAAGGGGCGGGAAGGGATGGCTCAGGTGGGAAGTCAGGCCAGAGGTGAGGGAGGTAGGGGCTGGGTGCGGGTTCTCAACCCTGGTGCACATTTACTCACCTGGGGGGCTTGTAAGAAAAAATAGTGAGTCCCTGGAGGTCGGCCCAGCCTGCGCGCTGTTACCTTTTTGCATTTACTCACCCAGGGACTCATCTGCTCAAGGGCCAGGAACGCCTAGGAGAGCTTTGGGAAGGTGGCAGGTCTCAGTGCTCAGAACACACCGGGACTGTTGCCTGATGATGGGGCTGCTTCGTCTGCCGGCTCCAGCCCCCGGGGTATGAGAGCCAAATGAGCACTGAAGAGATTCAGCCCCTGCAGGGTCAGCTGGAAAAGACCAGGCTGGTGGCCCGTGGGCACCCAGATGGGTGGCAGAGCCTGGGTTTCCTGACCTTCCCACCACTCCAGTTAGGATGGGGTGAGGGCTGAGCAAAATGTCAGTCCCCGTGATCCGAGATACGTGTGCTAGCCCATACACTCTCCATCACCCACATCCTTGCCTGTGACCTCTAGAGGTGGGGCTGCTATTAACTCAGAAGCCTGTGATGGGGCAGTGTCTGTGCTTGGAGATAGGGTCACAGGGTTTCTGCCCTCAGAGATCCACGGGGGCGGTAGGTCTAGGCCTAAAGTACTAAAAGAGGGATACTCCTTCCACACCCGTAAGAGACAGGCTTGGTGAGAGGTGTAGGAGCAAGTGAGCACCTGGGGTTTTATGGTGTCTGCCCACCCTTAGCCCACCAGAGCTGGCTTTCCAGCTGTGGCCCCTGAGCTGCCCAGGTACTGATTTCCCCTGGGCCTCTGGGCAGTGTCAGGGGCAGTTGGTGCCCGAGTCTGGTTTTGAATAGCTAGGCCTGTTGACCCCCATGTACAGCACAATATCGTTTTCCACGGGTGCTGCGAAAGTGCAGGAAGCCCATCTATTCATCCCAAGTGCATCGCTCCCAGCGTGGGGCAGATCGGACAACAAGCCACTGGTTGGCCCAGCAGATCCCAAAACAAGTCACAGCTCGCCTGCATGGTTTACTACCCCGTAACTTTTATATGCGTATATGTGTGTGTGTGTGTATGTGTGTTTCTTTTTAAAGAGCCGTTGTAGGTTTACATGAAAATCATGCAGGAAGTACAGCGTTCCCATACCCACCACAGTTTTCCCGATGAATAACATTTGCATTAATGTGGTATGTTTTGTTACAATTGATGAACAAATATTGTTATATTATTAAAGTCCATCATTTACATCCGTCTTCATTCTTTGTACGGCTCTATGTTTGGTATGTACTTGTGAATATATACAACATATGATTTCTCCTTTTAACCTCTTTCAAGTATACGGTTCAGTGGTGGTAGTAAGTTTTGTAACACTACCGCCCCACCATCCGCCACCAAAGTTTCTATCAGTCCAAACAGACTCTGTACCAAGGAAGCATTGACGCCCCTTTCTGTACCTTCGTCCAGGTCCCAGGAACCTGTATTCTAATTTCTGGCTCTGTAAATTTACATATTCTAATTATTTCATATAAATAAGTCATATAACATTTGTCCTTTTGTATCTGGCTTATTTCACTCAACATGTTGTAACATGTATTAGAGCTTCATTCCTTCTTATGATTAATATTCTATTTTGTGATTATACTACATTGTATTTATCTGTTCATCTATTGGTTGACACTCGGTGTGCTTCCACCTTTTGGCAATTGTGAATAACGCTACTATCATCATCAGTGTTCAAAATATCTGTTCAAGTCCCTGCTTTCAGTTCTTATAGGTGTATACCTAGAAGTGAGATTGCTGGGTCATATGACAATTCTGTACTTTCTGAGGAACTGCCAAACTTTTCCACCATGGCCGCACCATTTTGCATTGCCACCAGCAATGAATAAGCATTCCTATTTCTACACAGCTTCCAGAACACTTTATTTTACCTTTTTCATTTTGTTTTGTTTTTTAAATAATAGCCATCCCAGTGGATGTGAAGTAGTATCTCATTGTGTTTTTCATTTGCATTTCCCTAATGGCTAATGATGTTGAGCATTGTTTCATGTGTGTATTGGCCATTTGTATTTCTGCTTTGGAGAAATATCTATTCAAGTCCTTTGCCCATTTTTTAATTGGGTTGTCTGTACTCTTTATTTTAAAAATTTCAAACTCACCGGAAAATTAAGACCTTTCATGGGACACACTCACCAGTTAACATTTTGCGGTGTGTGCTTTATCCTGCTCTTTCAGATGGTTTTGCTGGATCATTTGAAAGTCGTTGCACACACATATCCCTTCACCACTCAGTGTGCCCGCGGGTGTTTCAGGAGCAAGGGCTTTCCCTTCACGACCACAGTACCATCATCATACCTAAAAAAAAGTGACCATCATTCAATAATATCATCTAATGTACCATCATTCAATATCATCTAATGTACAATAATATCATCTAATTGTTCAAATTACCCCAGTTGTCCCTCCCCACATCTTTTGTAGCTTTTCTCCTGATCCAAACAGGGTTCATACATTGCACTGGGTTATGTTTCAGCAGCTTCTTCTAGTCTAGAAGAGTCTTCCTGGTTTTGTTCTGTGGGTGTGGGGGGGTGTGTGTGAGGTGGGGGGAGGGACGCCGACTTTGAAGAGCCATGCAGGCCAGCTGTCCCTGTAGGATGCCCCACATTCTGGTCTGTCCAACTGAGTGCATTCAAAGTTAAGTTTGCATGGTTTGGAAGCTGGCCTGATAATTGCTTCATTATGTCCAAAGAAGTCCTAAGGTGGGGGTACAGTTGAGGTTGTCTCCTTTGTCCTCTACCCCTGTGGTCTTGAGGTGTCCTGTCCAGCCACCCAAAAGGAGAGGAGGCTTTAGCAGCATCACGTTACATTTGCCAGATGTTCCTGTTGATTCTCAAGGTGATTCCACTTAGTGTGGGGAAGCCTGGCCCGGGCAGGCAGGCGGCCTCTTCACGCGCTGGATGGGGTCTTGAGAAGGTGAAGCTGCGCCCAGGCCCCTGATGTCAGGTGGAGCTGAACCAGAGCCCAGCCCTGCTCCTCCGCGGTCAGCGGCTTCCCCTGCCCTACCCCATGCACGTGCAGATGACAAGCTGCTCCTCCGAACCTCAGCCCGGGACCCACCACGTGCTCCCTGAGCCTGGGCTCAGATACTGACCGACCTCTCCTGATGACTCCACGCCACGGTTATGGGCGCAGGGTCGCGATCTGAGCTGTTGAGGTGCTGGAGGCGCCTGCCTCGCCGCCTTGTAGTATTTGCGCCTGCATCCGCGCCGCCAGCCGTCCCAGCCTCCAGCAGCTGTGTCCCCTCTCCCTGTTCCTAATCGGCGCTTGCATTGGCCGTGGTCTGAGAAACCAGATAACCAGCCTTGTTAGGGCTGAGCCAAATGGCTTCCAGTGAGGGGCTCTCCTTAAAGGGGAGAGGGACAGGGTCCCCGAAGCCCCGCTTGGGGCATCATATCCCTGAGGAACCTGCATCCTGGTCTTTCATGAGCAGGTTTGTACACTCCAGAGCTCTCTACTCGTCTGGGGATATTTGGGGTTGTCAACCCTGGACAGGTGGGATGTTTCCCTTACACATTTGCAAGTCTGAAACGCTGTAACATAGAGCAGGAGTGGCTGGTGAGAACACGAGTCGGACGTGCGAGAGGCCAGCCCACGGGACGCCATGGGGTGGCTGCAGTGCCTGGTGGCCGTGGGCGCCCTGGGGCTCGGGGAGGTATCCCTAAAGCTTCGCATCTTATTAAGGCCACCTGCCGGCACTCTTTCAGATCTTTTCCCCAAGGTGTCTCCATCCATTCTGTTCCACCAGTTGTGTTGCCCTGGGCAGGAGCTCACTGAATTCTGTTCTGTCTCAGAGGGGAAATTCTATTCTCATAAACTCGTAAGGAGGGTGGCCCTTTTTCTTTCTCTGCTGGATACTCTGAAGAATATCTGATATTCAGGATATACTCCTCTGATATTCACTTCCATGTTTTGAAATACCATATTCTGCTACTTCTTGATTTTCCAGTTCGGGACATTGTCTATTACCTCCTTATTCTTATAGGTAAGGATTTCTCTCTCCCCAAGCCAGTCTCTTCTCTTCCCAATTCATAGCATTATATCACAATTTGAAATTAAATCCACATTTGAACACTGTTCACTCCTGAGCTTAGCACTGAACTATGATTTTTTCTTAAGCAAAAAGTGCATGATTACTCTTTTTCTCGCCAGGTTAGTTTTCTCTATGCCTGTCTCTGATTCTCCCCAATGCACCAACAGATCTGGAAAACAGCCCTCAGACGTTTTTGTCTATTGGTTCATTGATCAGTTCCATTTTTTTCTAGATACTGGGGTATCTCACCAGGGAGCTTCTCTAAAGATTTTTCAAAACAAATGAAAAATTAAATCATTGTAACATTTTAAAATAACTTCCTGCCCCCTCCTTTGAAAAGGCTTCCCTGGCATCCCCCCGCCCCCCCCCCCGTTCACCCTGGCATCCCCCCGCCCCCCACCCGTTCACCCTGGCCCCACCTGCTGCCCCTCCCGTGTGCCCCCACAGCCCCCTCTTCTCGTTCTAACTCACCCCAAGGACCCTAAGTCACAATACCCTGTTTTCTTGCCGGCTGCTCTCACTACACCTTAAGTTCTTTTTCTTTTTCCCCTGGAAGGCAGGATTGGGTCTTGTTCACTACCAGTGTGCCTTAATAACCCGTGGAAGCTGGCACATAGTAAGTGCTCAGTAAATGCTTGTTGACATTTGATTTTGTGGAACTGACGTGCAGTCGTGGCCCCGAGCTCCCGGTAGTTCAGTAGATTCTGGACCCTGTGCGCCTCTGACCTCCCGCATGCCCCTTCTCTCCAGCTGCCTCGTTGGGCTTGGAGGCCCTTCTGGACCTGTTCCAACAGCCTCTTTCAGGTGGAGATAGCAGAAGCAGGGTTTTTGTTCCCCAATCTGTGGTGTCCCTCCTCCCCATCAAGTGGCCTAGAGCTGGTCACCTTCACAACCCCAGCCCACACCACTGAGCCGGCCTGGCTCACGGGCTCACAGATGGATTAGATTGAGACTTGCTCAGTCAGTCAATCAATGAACCCATCGTTCTTCCTCCACTCAGCCCATCTGCTCATCATCCAGCATCGGGATGGCCAGGAGGGAAGGAAACCTTTGTGTGAAGTGACCCCATTTCAGGTTTTTCTTGACTCACTGGTTATTGAAAGGAAGAGCAGAAGGAAGGGCTAAAAGGGGGCTCAGAGGAGGCCCACTGTGGCTTCAGAGGGACATTGGGGGACATTTGGTCACTAGGCAGGGGACTGTGGGGGGGGCAGAGAATGTCCGCCTGTTGTGTGCACCATGTGTGCATGCCCAGTGTGAACCAGCGTCCAGCTGCGGCTGGGGGGAGGGCAGGGAATCTGGAAGAGGGCGTGTGGGCACCTCTCCACGCAGCTGCCGAGGCTCCCCGATCTGCCGCAGTCTTTGGGGCTCAGCTAGCTCAGGAGAGGGCGGGTGCTGAGCTGTGAGGGGGTACAAGTCCCCATGGTCACGAGGGCCTCTCCTGCGGGATGGAGGGCCCAGCTTGGGCAGGCATCCCCCAGTAACCCCCACCCCAGGGCTGATTAAGAATGTCATGCATTCATTCCTCACGCTTTCCCTTGACCAGCGTCTGCTGTGTGTCCAGGCCGGGGAGGGGCTGAGGCTCTGCCCCCCACCCCCGGGACCCTACCTGGGATGCACCCTGTGCTCTCAGCTCTCAGACCAGAGCGGGCGCATGTGGTCACTGTGGGTTGTGGACAGAGTCCACGGGGGTGGCCAGGACAGGGGCAGGGGGGCAGGGGGTGGCCTGACCCTGCAATGAAGCTGATGGCCTCCCAGCCTAGGCCCCCCTCCCCAAAGGGAGCTCTTGTCTCATGGGTGTGTGAGTTTTGGGGGAAGCCTGTAAAGCCACTATTTGGTATCTCTCCAGTGCAAGTGAATTTATTCCTTGTACTTTTAGGAATTAACTTCCAGTTCTCAGCCTCTCCCTCCCTCCCTCTCTCCTCAGAAAGGAGAGAAGGAGAAAAGAAGAAAGGGTCTGCATTGTCGTGGTGATTGGCACCTTCAGTGAATGAGGGTCACCGCGTTGGCTGCTCCTTTTCAAGCACCCCTCTCCCCCCTGCACGCGGTATTCGCGCTGAAACATTCTTTCTTTCAAAGCTCCTGTCTTTCTCTCCCCCTTCCCCTTTGTATCTCTGTTTTCCTTCCCTCCACTTCTGCCTTTCATTCTGAGCGCCCACCATCTCCCTCGGGAATCGCTCTCTTCTCACTCTCTTTTTCCCCCCCTTTTCTTCTTCTATTCAGTACTTTTTTTTCCTTTTCTTTTCTTTTTTGCCTCCTTTTTTGTTTTTTTTATTTCTTTTTCTCTTTTTCTTTTGAATAGCCCTTCTGTTTCAAGGGGGAGGACAGGTAGAGAAGTTAGAGCCTTTGAGTGAAGGAAGAATGTGTTTTCTTTCTTCTCCGTTGCCGTAAATGTGCAGGAGGCCCGTGTTGGGAAAGGGTCCCCGCAGGCTGGGCCACAGTGCCCTCCCCAGCGCCCCGCCCACGGCTTCCCGCCCCCAGCCCCCAGGGCCGGCGCCTGGTGAGTGTGGGAGTTGGACTGGGCTCTGTCGGGAGTTGTGGGACGGAAGCAGCCGAGCGCAGCTCCGGGTGAACTGCAGTCCCGGACGAATGGGGGGGCCTTGGGGGTGCAGAGGCCAGCGGAGGGTGGGGAGAAGCCGGGAGAGGGGAGGGGAGGGAGGCACGCGGCCCTGGTCCCTGAAGCGTGGCTGGTCCCGTGCGGCGCGGGGATGGGGGGCACGCGAGCGTCCCGGCCTGTGCTCCAGGGACGGCTGCCAGGCCAGGGGGGCAGGAGGACATCCGGCACGTGGTGCCCCGTGAGCAGGGCGACCGGCTGGGTGGGAACAGGGCGGATGGCGGGGAAGTGGGCGTCAGCTCTGGGCCCTCCGGCTTCCAGCAGAGAGGACTGGAGAGCGGGCAGCACCCCTGCCATGGTGTCTCCCGGCCTCAGAATGGACACCCTGCCAGAGCGGCCAGCTGCCATCAGGTTTTTCCGGTTTGGGCCAGAATATCCCCTACACCCCGCTAAGGCTAAGGCACCTGGGCCGCCCTGGCCCTGGATGAAAGGGGAGCAGCCAGGTGCGCTGCTCCCATGTTCCCAGGCCTCCCTCGCTCCCCTCCCCACCCCCCACCCCACCCCACCCCGCCCGCCTCGCTCCTCCCCGGCCCGCCTCGCTCCTCCCCGGCCTCCCTCGCTCCTCCTGGGCCTCCCTCGCTCCTCCCGGGCCTCCCTCGCTCCTCCCCGGCCTCCCTCGCTCCTCCTGGGCCCGCCTCGCACCTCTCCGGCCTCCCTCGCTCCTCCCGGGCCTCCCTCGCTCCTCCCCAGCCTCCCTCGCTCCTCCTGGGCCCGCCTCGCACCTTTCCGGCCTCCTTCGCTCCTCCCCGGCCTCCCTCGCTCCTCCCGGCCTCCCTCGCTCCTCCCGGGCCTCCCTCGCTCCTCCTGGCCTCCCTCGCTCCTCCCCGGCCTGCCTCGCTCCTCCCATGGAGTCCAAAGGTCTGCATTTGTAAGCAGGCCTTAGGGACAGGAGTGTTTTCTGGGTCTTAGTTTCCAGGGTGGTAGGGGCCTGGTGGTCAATTCTAGTTCAAAAATTGACATCAGGGCGTCCCAGAGTGAACTCTGGCGCTTCCGAGAACTAGCATGTGGCCTGAGGACATCCTGAATATCAGTAATTAAGTAGCAAATGCTGAGTGTGCCAGGCTCTGCCTTAAGCACTGGAGGTATTTTAAGTGGCTGACCACTCCTGCAAGTGCCACCCACTTCAGTAAGAGAGAAGTAGTCACACAGCTGGGAGGCTGCAGCGATTGATGCGTTTTGAATGCTGGCCTTCTCACTCCAGAGTCTGGAAGAGTATGAGCTCTAAACCAGTGCTTCTCAAACAGTGTTTAAAAATAAATATTATTTTTGATACCCAAAGACCAATACTTTATCAGCCTTGCTTAGACGTCAGAGCAGCAGCATATTGCTGTGAAATTTCTGAAAGCTGTTCTCAGTTTGCGTCTCTGTTAGCGGCCCCGAGAGCTTCTGCACCACCCTTGGAAGAGCACAGTCCTAAAGGCACCCTTAGCCCTCCTGTGCCTCAGTTTCCTTACTGGTAAAACAGGAGTGATGGTGCTAGCACCAGCTACACTATGCACTCGGTGGTTAAATTAGATAATGTGCCTAAAGCTGGCAGCAACTGAAGACACGGTGACCCTCAGCCCTGGCAGCCTGGCAGCTGATGCCGTGACACTGCCATCTGTAGAATGGGTATAACAGTCCTGCGTCTGCACAGGTGCTCCAGGCACAGATACCGGGTCAGGACCTGGCAGGGAGGAGCCAGGGCGTCCCAGGCACCTTCCACCCTGGCACCTAGGACCTGGCCCTGGCCTCTCCCTGGCTCCCAGCTACCTCTTTGGCTGCCCTGCCTCTCCTTCCCAGGCCCCACCACCCTCCCGGCATGCAGGCTGACACCTCTTCTTCTGCCCCTTAAACTGCCTGGCCCCCTAGCACCTGGGTCTCTGCCTTGCCCATCATTTCTCCAATCTCCCATCAGCCCCTGCCTCTTCTTTCCTCCCTGCGTCTCCCATCTGCCAGCCATCCTTTGGTCTTCCTTCCAGCCCCCTCCCTACCACCCCTCCCGGCTACAGAAAGGGCCCTCCTTGCCCCCTCCTTGGTAGCTCCTGCGACGTGCAGACCCCAGCCACAGCTGCACTATGCACTTTTGCTCCACATATGTCTTCCCTCCCCAGCTAGACCCCAGGACCTCAGGGGTGCATGTGCAGTCCCAGCCCTGGCTCGCTCTCTAGAAGCACGTTTGTTCAGTGACTGAGCTGAGAGGGAGTTTGCTCGTTGGTCCTGCGCCCTGCTGATGGCAGCCTGTGTGGACGCTGCGTGTGTGTATGCTCTCCGCCGGAGCCTCTCACCAGCTGGCCCTCCCCCAGGAGATAGATGGAGGCATTACGAGAATGGGAGAAGCATCCTTACTCCTCTCCTGGCATGAATCCGTCCTTGAGTTGGGTGTGTGGGTGACTGCAAAATAAATGTTGATGGCAGCATCAGCTTCGCAAGGCAGCCGCTGCCAGGGCCTCTGCGGAATAGAGGACCTGCCGTGAGAGAGGAGGAGAGGGCCTGTGCTCAGGCCACCTGCTCACCCGTCCCTGTCCCTCAGCGCCTCTGCGACCCCGCTTCTCTCTCTTCCTCTTCCTCTTCTCTTCTTCCTCGGGGCAGGCCTGGCACTCTCGAAGGACCTGTGGGGGAGGGGCTTCCCAGCCAGCCTCTCCCCGCCCTTCTGCGCGACCTCTGCATCCCGTAATCAGTTATCAGGTGCTTATCTCCTGCCTGATATTTTGCACAACTGTCTCCTGCTTCTTGATCTTGTCTGTCCACCAAATGGAGGGGTCTCTGAGCCAGGGGATCTTTGTGTCCCCGCAGCAGCCAGCACCAGCCTGGCCTGCGGAACAGATGATGATAGGAATGATAAGAGCAAAAGTGCCCATTAACTGAGCCCTTCCTGTGTGCCAGCCTTGGTACCAAACATTATTGACCTTATCTCCTTTATCCTGAACACACTGGAATTTAAGTTAAAATGCAAAGCCGAGAATGAAACCCAAACTCCCCCCACCCACTTTACTTGATGACCTTGAGCAAGTCACTCACTCCTGTATCTTCATCTCCTCTGTGAAATGGGGCCGTCCTCGAGGCCGTGCACCTTATATACAGGAGCTCGCCAAGTACAAAGGGCAGGCTCAGTGGGTGAAGGTCCGTGCTACAGGCAGGGACACTGAGTTCCGGGAGGCTGGCGACCTCGCCCAAAGCGGCACGGTCGGGAGTGGGGGACGGCCCACGCCCTGAGGACCCCTCTGCACATTGCAGAGCCCAGGGGTTGCCCTTCCATTTCCTCCCCGTCCCTGCAGCCTTGGACCCTGCCCCCAGGGTTCCTCTTGTGGGCGAGGTGGAGCTGCCCTGTCATTGGCTGCCCTGTGCCCGCGGCAGACCTGCCCCTGGGACTTGCGACACCCTGGGGCCAGGTCCTTGGCCGTCACACAGCTACTGGTGGCACCTTTGGACCCCCTGGCCTCCTGCCTGGGCCAGCTGTTTCACAGCCTCAGCTAGATGCTGGGAGATGATGAAAGTCAGGCTGCTCAGGGGGGCTGCAAGGCTCAGCCCTGGCAAGGGCCTCTTTTTGCCTTCACACTTGAACATGGGCATTCTCCAAAGGGAGCTGTGAGCTCAGGGTCAGCGGGCGGGGTGGCGGGAGGCAGGTGGGCTGTGTGAGAGCAGTGGGGAGAAGGTTCCTGGGCCATTCTCAGACCAGCCACAAGTGTCCAGAAAGGCCAGTACAGAGATCTCTTATCTCTTTGCAAAGCCGTGTCCCACTGCACACAGGGAGAGCTCTGCACTGACCACGGGGCTCAGGGCCCCTGTCCCGAGATGGCTGGCCAGGGGTCAGCATCCTCAGCTTCTGCAGACAAGGAGCCGGCCATTTGCCCACGCCCTCTGCCCCTTCCCCAGCCTGGGGCGGGCCATCTCGGGGGCCCCAGGCCCCAGCTGCACCTCCCTCTCTGGCATCCTTGCCCTAGCCCATGGTCCCCTCAGTCTCATGCTGGCCTTGAGGGTCCTGAAGACCCTGCCCCTTTGCTTCTTCTCCACGGGCTGCCCAGTTCCCAGGGGACTAGATTCCGTTTTCCACCAGCTCCCCTTTCCCTGCCGCTCCGAGGCACGGGGCTGCAGTCATGCCAGCCTGCTCTACTTTCCCTGGTAACTCTGCTCCCAGACCTTTGTTTTGCCCATCGTTTCTGATCACTCCAGATTAAACAGGGAAAGGGAGAAACCAGGAGCGGGGAGGGGGTCTGGGTCAGGGGTCAGCACAGGAGGGAGGGTGTCGGGGGGGAAGGACACAATTATAAGCGGTTTATACCCCACCTTTACCTCTCCCTGGCTGTGTGACTCAGACCAGTAACCGAACTCCTTTGAGCCTCAGTTTCCAGATCTGTAAAATGAAAAATAAAAATGCCTGTCTCCTGGGGATAGCCTATATCATGGGCCTGTCAGGTGAGCTCACCTGGAAAGGAATTAGAGGGGGCTTGCAGCCCTTAGATGGCGGAGGACTGGGGAGTGGGTGCTTCCTTCCTTTGCACAGCATCCTGGTGGGGGGTTTTGGAGAATGGAGGCGTCTCGCCATCCCACTTGGAGCTGTTTCCATGATTGCAAGCCAGGAGCCTGTTTGGCCTAATTCACGTGGGGCCGGGGAGGCAACTGGACAGCATCCGGCGGGTCTCCCTGGACAGCGGAGCATTCCCGCCCTGAGCCGTCATGGGGTTGTGGGCCGGGCTTGCCCCAAGCTCTGGACTCTGCCCTGGCCCTGTCCTGGGGGGGCCTCCAGCGTCTCCGCAGGCCCCCACCTCAGCGCCCCCTGAGGCACACGTGTCCCTGGCCCTTCCCTCCCGTGCTCTTTCTCTCTTCTCTTCAGAGAACTGGAGAACCAGTCTGATGGAATGAGACTCCTTTTTCCTTCCTTTTCTTTCTTTCTTTCTTTTTTTTTTAAAGCAAGAGATAAATAAAGGTCGCCCTGAGATGACAAGAGAACACTGAAGGAGATGAAAGGAAGGTAAAAGGGAGTGAGAGACCAGAAGCAAAGGACAGAGGGGATTGAACTGCACACTGCAATGAGGAGAGAGATGAAAGAGAAAAGAGAGAGATGAGATGGGAGCGCTGGACCGAGCAGCAGCGCGGAGGAAGAGGTTGCCAGGGAAACGGAATGAGAGGAGAAATGGAGGGAGAGGAAGAGAGGATGGAGAAGGCAGAGGGCTCGGCGCGGGAGGGCCTGGGACTGCAGCCTGGTAAGGAGGGAGCGGAGCTGTGAGGGGCTCCCAGGGCTGGGTCATGCCCCAGCTGTGGGGAAACTGAGGTCAGCAGGGGAGGCAGCCACAGCCCGAAGGCCCACCCCCACCGAGGCCGACAGAACCCAGAGAGCAGGCCAGGGTCCTGGGCAGACCAGCCGGGGCACACCACCCCACCTGGGGGTTGCCACCAGCATCAGGCCTCAGTTTCCACCTCTGTGAAATGGGAGTGGCTCTCCCCTCCCTGGAGCATCACAGGGCACAAGGTCCAAGCTTCACAAAAGCACGTGTCCTTTTGCTTGTGATTCTCGTCTCCGTCTCTGAACTTGTGAGCCGAAATTTTTCTTGTTTCCCCATTACGTGAAGCTGGTGACCTTTGGGTCCGTTATAGGGTGCTTGGGTGGGGACCGGTGTGCTTGCTGCTTCTGGGATTCTGGAAGCATGAGGCCCACTGTCCCCTCCCCTGGGGACAGGAAGTGGCTCAGGGAGGGAAAGTCCAGCCTCAGGGCTCCTGTCTGGCTGCTTTCCAAGGGCTGGGCTCAGCAAGGGGCCTCTTCTTTCCTCTTTGCACTTGAACTTGGGTGTTCTTAAGAGGGCAGAGGTCCATTCTAGATGTGGGCTTTGGTGGGGACCAGCAGTGACCAGACAGACATGGTCTCGGCCCTGGTAGAGTTTATGGTGTAACCAGGATGCCAGAGATTAAGCAAGTAGCTGCGCAAATAAGCGTATCATAAAATATGACATGAACCAGGAAGGAAAAGTATTAAACTTAAAACAGCCTGGGGGGCCAGACCTGGTTGGAAGAAATGAAAGGCTTCCTGAGGGAATGACCCTGAGTGAGAGCTGGAGGATGGGGAGTGAGGAAGAGAATTCCAGGCACAGGGAATGGCATGTGAAAAGGCACGCAGTGGGCAAGGCATACTAAAGAAAACGGAAGAGTGCCATGGGGCTGGGGGTGCTGAGTGAGGGGACTGGTGGTGTGCTGCCAGGCGGCCGGAGTGGACATCCTTCGAGGGCCTTGGCGAGGTGCTGGACTCGTTTGTCAGCGTGTAGGGCAGGAGCCATGGGGTTCCAAGCAGGTGGGGTGTCCTGGCTGAGGGGAGCACAGGCTTGTTTCCTGTCTCCCTCACTTGGCCCTAACTCTTTGAGCATCTGCGAGCAAGCAGCACCCACAGTACAGAACTTCTGAGAGCTCAGGATACCCCCCACGGCCCTCCACCTCACCCACCCCCAGCCCCCAGGCTTTGGTGGCAGTAGTCCTGGCTGAGGAACCCAAGGGTGGGACTGGAAAAGGTGGCGGGAAGGAAGCGGCCCTGGAGTCAGGAGGCTGGTCCCCGCACTGCTCTGTCTCACCAGCGGGAGGCCCGTGGCCCATGGCCTGTTGGCCTCAGATCCGAGGCGCCCGCCACTCCCTACGTCAGGTGGGAGCCGTCCAGCACTGCTCTGTCTCACCAGCGGAAGGCACGCAGCCTGTTGGCCTCAGCCCGAAGGTGCCCGCCACTCCCCACATCAGGCGGGAGCCGCCCAGCGCTTCTGGCACAGCTCTGCAGGTAGCTCAGCTTTTCCCACTCTGTGCTGTGAGCGGACACTGTGGGAAAAGCGGGCAGGCTCGTATCTGTAAGAAACCAGAGGCCCACCCAACACCCGAGGACACAGGCTGGCTGGTCAGCACGCCACCCTCCCAGACTCTCCTGCTGTCTCTGGATCCAGCCTTAGCTGTGCTGGGCTTGCCCAGAGCATGAGCTCCCTCCAGGAGGGCTCCCCTCCACCCCGCCCCGCCACCTCGACCCGACTGCCCCTCACCCATCCCCACCTGCTCCAGGGACCAGTGGCCCGAGGTTTGGTCATATCCCTGCTTCCATGATTCCAAGCGAGGAGCCTGTTCGGCCTAATTCACTTGGGGGTGGGGAGGGGCAGGCCGCTGCTCCCAGTGGGCCGGCGGGGGGGGGGGTTCACCCCACAGACGGCAGAAAGCCCAGGCCGCTGTACAGCGCTCCCCAGCACCTGCTAACTAATGTGCAGAATCAGAATCACTGGGGAACTCTCAGAGCCTACCCGTGTCGGGGGCCCACGCCCAGAGACTGTCACTGGCTGGGTGAGAGGCAGGCGTTGGCCTCACACTGACTGCCGGCTGCTGGTCCTGGGACTTGCAGAACCAAGAGAGGCTGCTCATCCGCATGAAGTGCCAGGGCTGGACCTGTCCTCCCACGACCAGCCTTGGGGCTCCAGTCTTGGGTTTCAGTGTCACTGTGGCCCCCCTGGCAGGGGTCACAGAGGTTGGAGCTCACTCAGGGCTACTCTGCAGTAGCCAGGCCCACCCCCGCCCACAGCTTGCAGACACAGAGGTGTGGCCCACAGGGTGGTCTGGGCCTACGCCTGGGAGATGGGGAGCTGCCAAGAGAAGGGGAGCTGGGGGGCCAAGAATGGCTTCCCAGAGAGGCAGTGGCTGCAGTAAATCCTTATGAGCCCCACCCGGTGGGAAGGGAGGGGGCGGGAACCAGCAGTGGGTGCAAAGGCAGGAAGGTGGGACGGAGGCTCGGGCAGATCCTGACCAGCCCCTGCTTCACCATCCTCTTACTGTGTGACCCTGGACCAGCCCCTTCCCCTCTCTGGGCCTTGGGTTACTTTTCTGGACACGGTGTGCGTTGGGGCCCAGCATGGGGTTTGTGCATTAGTGGCCCAGCCTCAGTGATCCCTGAAGGCGGGCTCAGCCAATGCCTCTAGAGAAAAGGGGAAGCTGAGGCAGAGACTCCTGTAAGGACACGCCTAGGCCCTGCACCCACTGGGCCTCTCGCCTGCTGCGTCGGGCCTTGTAGGCAGAAGTGAGACTGTGGCAAGGAGCCCTGAGGTTTGCACAAGTTCCCAGCTTTCGCTTCCTCTTCCTCTTCCTCTCTGGGTGTGGGCAGAGTCTGCCTTTAAGCCCCTGGGAGGATCCTGGGACAGTGGAGGAAGCAGAGGGAGGCTCTTTCTCGAGCCAAGTCCCAGGAGTGTGTCACAGCCCTGTGCATGCCTCGGACTTCCTTCCCTCCCCGGGCCCCATTTCCTGTCCCGTCCCACCCCAGCTTCAGCCTGTCCGGTCCCCAAGCCACTCCCCCCCTCCCCAAAAGGACAGCCAGTGATGGGTGCTGGAAAGGGAAGCCAGGACCGGGTCATGGGCTCACGTGCCAGGCCAAGGCAGGAGGCCCTCCGCCGGCCCACACGTGCCCCGAGCCCCCTCTCTGGGACCCCACCGCGCCCAGCCCTGGCTGAGCCCACTGGGCCAGCTCCTGGGGCTGTGACCCCTCCTTGTTCACCCCGTGTCCCCAAGAGCAAGCCCAGGGAGTGAGTGTGTTGGCTGAACCCAGCAGCCGAGACCCGGCCCCAGAGCCGCCTGGAGAGGCAAGGCGAGGAGGGAGGACACGGGGCAAGCTCTGTCTGCGCATCGGCCGGGCAGCCTTCCACCCTCAGTGGGGTCTGAGCACACATCCCTCGGGGGATGCGAGCGTCCGGGGCTCCAGGTCCCTCGTGTCCACCCTCACAGTGGCCCCTGCCCTCCTACCCCCATCCTCTGTGTCCCAGGGAACACTGGCTACCCTGAGCCCGCCAACTGCCGCCTGCGTCCTGCTCCCCGCCTCACAGGCAGGGGTGCAGGGTGGGATGAGAGGAGGGGCCGCGTGGAGGGGAGGTCCCGGGATGCCAGGCGGGAGGCCAAGGGTTAACTACCCTCGAGGCTCTAAGAAGGTGCCTGCACCCATTTTACAGGCCAGGAAACTGAGACCTTGGATCAGGTGACCTGCACAAGGTCATACAGGAAGTCACTCACTAATTCATTCATTTCACAAGCTTGTGTCAGTGTTTCCCAAAGCACCGAGGCCACTGGGGCAAGAAACAGAGCTGGAGGCATTTGAGCTCTGCAAGCCAGGTCCCCACTGCAGGCTCCCCACCCCGGGCTGGAGAAAGGCCCTGGGCTACCCTGTCACTTGGCACCGCCCCCTCCCTCCCCAATCTCTGCCTTTGTTTCTGGCCTCCACACACAGCCTCTCTCTCTCTCCCCTTCCCTCTCATTCAGGCTCCCCCTCTCTCCCCCTCTCTCCCCCTCTCTCCCCCTCTCTCCCCCTCCTTCCCTGTCACTTCATTCCTTCTCTCTCCCCCTCCCCCTCTCCCACCCCCACCCCCACCCCGTCTCCCTTCCCCTACTCCTGGCACAGGTCTGTGAACTGCAGTCAGGCAGCTACCCTGGTCTCTTGGCCTTCCCTGCCTCTAACAGTGACCGTCTCTGCACCCTAGGGACCAAGAGGTCCCTGCCAGGTCACCTCTCACAAGCGAGGTGGTGGGAGAGGTCCACACCCCGACGCTGGCCCCTTCCTCTTGGGCAGTGTGGAGAAGCCTAACCCTGGGAAGGGAGGTACCCCGTAGGCCCAGGGCAGGTGGCAGGGGGGCCTAAGGTGGCACCACGTGGCAGGTTCCCGTGCCAGGACGTAAAGGGGAAAAGTTGGTAGACTCGGGGGGGGCGGGGCAGTGGGCTGAGAAGATGACCAGAGGAGAGAAACAACCCGGGTGGCGTCCCCACCTCCCCACCACTTGCTTCTGGGGACCCCTCCCCTGTGCGGCAGAGGAACACGCGTGGGAGATGCAGGTAGCTCAGAGTCACCCCAGCTGCTTCCCCTCTGCTTCTGTCACAGCAGACAGAGCCCCTTCTCTGCACACATGTGCACACTCGCAACACGTGCTCACGCGCTGCCTGCCTGGCTGCCCGAACGTTTTCTGGGATGAGCAGGGTAGCAAGGCCAGGCGGCCCAGCCCCCTGTACCCCATTAAAGGTGTAGTCGCAGGGGCGATGGGGCTATGGGAGGCGCCAGAAGGCAGGGCCTGATGGCTGGAGGGCGTGGGGGGCAGGGGTGGCCCAGGAAGAAGAGCTGCCCAAGTATGCCGATTCTCCCGGTCCCAGGACGGGCTCTGGCTGTCCCCAGGGCCCCTCCCCTGGGTCTGCCTGGGTCTGGCTACAGCCCTGGACTGGCCAGACAGGAACAGGCCTGGGGCTTCACACCCCAGTTTGCCCAGCATTTAGTTCCTCCTGGCCTGGGAGCCCCTTGGCTCCTCACCACCCCAGGTGGGCAGGCAGCCCCTGGGAGCGGAGGGGCCCCAGCTCAGAGCTGTTTTCCCAGACCACACGGCCCCAAGAAGCGGAGGTGAAGAGGGGGGGCTGGACGGGGCCTGGCTCACACCCAGCTCTGCCCTCAGTGGACGGGGCAGTCCCGGGCACGGTCCTCGGCCTCTATTAGCCCCAGGTCCTTGGCTGCAAAACGGGGAGCACGCCACCCGCCACAGAGTGACCTTAGGATTGAATAGCTCCCCGGGGACCTGGTGAGCGCGCAGCGATCGGAGGCTGAAACTTTGGGCCTGTGTTTTGTCGGCACCTCTGTGCCTCCCCCTTGGGCACAAGCCCCCCATAAGCAGGGGCTCTGGCAGGTCCCTTGCACACCCAGGCACAGGCCTATGACGTGGAAGCACCTTCTCCCTTCCCCAGCTCCCGCCCGTTCCTGTAGGAAGATGACCTGGCCAGCGGTGTGCCCAGGAGGGGCTGGCTTTGCGGGTTGCTACCGAGGTGTGACCATTAGCCTGGGCCCCTCACTCTAACAAGGCCCAGCCTGGGCCGCAGACCACAGGAGTAGCAGAGGGGGCCACACGGGTCTGTCTTCGGCACCCGCAGGCCTGAGGCACCCGCAGGCCCGAGCGTTTGCATTCACCTCCGTGTAGAGCGGCATCCTGTGCTCTTGCACCTGCCGTTGCTGGTGCTGGGCCACCGCTCCCTCCGTGCCCCACCACCATCCCCGCTCCGTGCAGATGAGAAAACGGGACGCGGGACTCGCCCAAGGCTGCGCAGCTAGTAAGGCAGAGGCAAGACTGGAACTCAGGGCTGCCCGGGGACGAGCTCTGGGCACAGGCTCCGCGCCTCTAACCTTCAGTTCCTCCTCTTCTCTGCTTCTGCATTTGGGGAAAATGCTGAGCGCGATGTTTGTTCCAACCCATGGCAGACACAGAGCTGCTTTGCTGCCTGGAGGCAGTGGTGCTCCAGCAGGGGGGGCTGGCCTTGCAGGAAACCCGGGGCTGGGGGTGGGCCTGGCGGGTTTCCTCCGTGGACCAGAGGCCCTGTCCACCCCCTCGCTGCCACCAAGAAGGGGCCTGCCCAGAGCAGAGACTGAGCACGTGGTTGTTGCTTGAATGAGTGGATGCGCTCTTGGCTCCTGGAGCTTATTCTCGGACTTGCTGAAGCTGTTGCTGAATTGGGGGCCCCAGAGTGGCCCAGTCTCAGTACCTCGCAAACAGCAGGAGAGGCTTCCCCAGAGGTCTCGGCCCACAGAAGGCAGCGGTCCTTGATCTGTGTTTTATACTCACTGGGCCCCTTCACCTCTGCCAAGACCTCTGGGCTCTCCCAACCCTTCCACGGCTCTGTGGTTTTATACCATTTTTTAGACAGAGAAGCTGAGGCCAGAGATGACTTTTTTTTTTTCTAATTTTGATTACGGGAGTTTATATGAGCAGTTTACAGTTCAGGAGTCCGGCCTCATCGACATTCAGAGCTGACTTTGGAGCGGCTTTGCTGGCCGACTTGTAAAGGGCAGAGCTGGGGCTGGGCACCCAGCTGCCTGGGGAAGGGGGTGTGCAGAGGTTTTATTCTGTCTGATCCCCTCCATGAGCCCCCACTTTAAGCTTAACAGTTTAATCTTTAGTGCTGCTTCAAGGAGGCTGAATTCCTGCCTGGGTATTTTTAGCCAGCCTCAGGAAGGGGAAGCCCCCCTGGGCACGGGGGAGGGGACGGCTTCCTGAGGAAGGGCCCCAGCCAGGGCCTTGCTCTGGGGGTCTCACCCTGACCCGGGAGAAGCCGGTAGTGGCGGGGAGCCCTGGCAGGCCAGCAAGCGGGGGCACCCTGGGAGTGTCTCCCCCCCACTCCAGGAGTGCCGAGCAGTGGGACGGGGCCGAGGGAAGGTCAGGCAGCTGGGCGGTGGGGGCCTTGGAAGGACCCAGAACTGGTGGAACTTGAGGTGTGCCTGGGAAGCTGGAGGCAGGAGGCCCCCCAGGGTTGAGGAAAAGGTACCCTAGGTAGAGACCCCCCCCCCCCCCCCAGAGCAAAGGCAGGGAGCTCTGCAGGTACACGGTGCTGCTGACAGCAGGCACAGTGGCTTTTTTCAGCAGAAGCTGCTGGCTCAGTATTCTAGTTTGCTAGCTGCCAGAATGCAACACACCAGAGATGGATTGGCTTTTAATAAAAGGGGATTTATTTCATTAGTTCTTCAGAGGAAAGGCAGCTAACTTGCAACTGAGGTTCTTTCTTACATGGGAAGGCACAGGATGGTCTCTGCTGGCCTTCTCTCCAGCCCTCTGGTTTCCAAGAACTTTCCCTGGGGTGATTCCTTTCTGCATCTCCAAAGGCCTGGACTGATTTGCGAGTGCTGAGATGAGGTATGCTGAGCTGCTTGGGCTGTGCTACGTTGAGTCTCTCATTTAAGCACCAGCCAATTAAATCAAACATCATTCATTGCAGCAGGCACGCCTCCTAGCCGACTGCAGATGTAATCAGCAACAGATGAGGTTCGCATGCCATTGGCTCATGCACAGCAATTGAACTAGGCACCTTCACCTGGCCAAGTTGACCCCTGAACCTAACTACCACACTCAGAGACAGGCGAGAGCGCCAGCATTCATTTCCCACAGTCGTCTCCAGCATGCCAGGAGGCACCAAGGCCTCCTTTCAAATCACATCTGACACAGCATTCCAGTGTCTAAATCAGATAAAAGCTATATTTCTATCACATAATTATAGATATTTAAATGTACACCCTTGACTTTCGGGTCAAGATGGCAGTTTAACAACGTGCGCATTTTAGTTCGTCCTCCAGAACAACTACTAAATAACCAGAAACAGTACAGAACAGCTCCTGGGGCCACGTCAGTGACCAGACACACAGCATATCCCAGTTTGGACCAGCTGGACCAGCCTTGAGCACCCCCCAGAACCGTGAGTTCCCAAAACTGTGGCGGCCGGCGCCCCTCCCCGACAGGCCGCTTCCCAGAGGGGAAAGGAAAGGACTTTACCAGCAGCAGGGACTGGGTACAATCAAACGCCAATTGTGGAACTAATTAACAAATTCTGACTACTAAAAATAGGCCCCCAGCTTAGGTGAACCTGATCAAAGCGGAGGTTGCTCATTTTTGCCCTGGCGCCAAGGGGACAGGACTGACAGTAAAAAGGGGGAAAAAAGAAAGAAACAGAGGTTTTTGTGGCTGTGTATCTACAAAGGCTTGACTGCCTCTGGATACAGTGGCAGGACTTTTCAGGCTGCAACTTCCCCAGGCATAGGCAGAAGTGAGCTCTTTTGGGGGCTTGTCTGGAGCCTGTGACTTCCCCAGGGGAGGGGTGAAGCTCCACCCAGGTGGAATCCCTCCATCAAGGAATTCAGGCACCAGGGCTTGGTAATTTGAAGCCATTAAAACCGGCCTACAACCTCTTCTCCATCTCCACCACGCCCCCAGCAGGGAGACTCTGCCAAAGTTAAAGGTACCGCATCATCTTATGCTGGTGGGACCTGCAGTTAGACAAGTTCCACATACTGGGCAGGATAAGAAAAACAGAGTCCAGAGACTTCACAGGAAAGTCTTTCAACCTGCTGGATCTCACCCTCAGGGAAAACCGACACAGGTGACTCTTTCCTCCTGATAGGAGGCCAGTTTGGTCTGGGAAAATCTGGCTGGGGTCTATAATATCTAAGTAGACCCTCCTAAGTGTGTGGGGGGAAAGGCACCACACAAGCATGGCAAGAAACAAGAAAACAAGAACTGAAAATTCTCCTCTGTTAAACAAAACTTAAGCTAAAGGTCCAGATAAAGCTGAACAGAATGTCAAAGAACAGATAGACAACAAATTCATCCAGCAAGAAAACTCTAGATAAAAGAAGTGAAAGCAATCTCCAGAATAAACTAATTAAGGTAATTAAATGCCTAGAGGCCAGCAAAAAATAACAAATCACACTAGGAAAATTGAAGATATGGCCCAATCAAAGGAACAAACCAACAATTCAAATGACATACAGGAGCTGAAACAATTAATTCAGAATATACGGACATGGAAAACCTCACCAAAAACGAAATCAATGAATTGAGGGAGGATATAAAGAAGGCAAGGAAAGAACAAAAAGAAGAAAC
The DNA here is from genome assembly GCF_023851605.1 of Tamandua tetradactyla. Taxonomy (NCBI): domain Eukaryota; kingdom Metazoa; phylum Chordata; class Mammalia; order Pilosa; family Myrmecophagidae; genus Tamandua; species Tamandua tetradactyla. The sequence goes on from NC_135338.1 coordinate 98,076,189, forward strand.
TGAAAGTCTGAAAAAACAAATCACAGAACTTATGGGAATGAAAGACACAGTAGAAGAGATGAAAAAAAATAATGGAAACCTACAATGGTAGATTTCGAGAGACAGAACATAGGATTTCTGAACTGGAGGACGGAACATCTGAAATCCGACAAGAAACAGAAACTATAGGGAAAAAAATGGAAAAATATGAGCAGGGACTCAGGGAATTGAAAGACAATATTGAAGTGCATGAATATATGTGTTGTGGGTGTCCCAGAAGAAGAGAAGGGAAAAGGAGGAGAAAAACTAATGGAGGAAATTATCACTGAAAATTTCTCAACTCTTATGAAAGACTTAAAATTACAGATCCAAGAAGTTCAGCGTACCCCAAAGAGAATAGATCCAAATACTCATACTCCAAGACATTTAATAATCAGAATGTCAGAGGACAAAGAGAAAGAGAGGATCTTGAAAGCAGTGAGAGAGCAATCCATCACATACAAGGGAAGCCCAATAAGACTATGCGCAGATCTCTCAGCAGAAACCATGGAGGCGAGAAGACAGTGGGATAATATATTTAAATTATTAAAAGAGAAAAACTGCCAACCAAGAATTCTATATCCAGCAAAATTGTCCTTCAAAAATGAGGGAGAAATTAAAACATTTTCAGACAAAAAATCACTGAGAGAATTTGTGACCAAGAGACCAGCTCTGCAAGAAATACTAAAGGGAACACTAGAGACAGATACGAAGGCAGAAGAGAGAGGTGTGGAGAAGAGTGTAGAAAGGAAGACTATGAGTAAAGGTAAAAAGAAGGAAAATTAGATATGACATATAAAATCCAGAAGGCAAAATAGTAGAAGAAAATACTACCCATGCAGTAATAATACTGAATGTTAATGGATTAAACTCTCCAATCAAAAGATATAGTCTGGCAGAATGGATTAAAAAACAGGACCCATCTATATGCTGTCTCTACTCAAAGGACACGAGGCCAAGGACACAAACATTTACACACCAATGTTTATAGCAGCATTGTTAACAATTGCCAAGAGTTGGAGGCAGCCAAAGTGTCCATCAACAGACAGTTGGCTAAACAAACTGTGACATTTACATAAGATGGAATGTTATGCAGCTGTAAGACAGAATAAAGTTATGAAGTATGTAACAACATGGATGGACCTTAAGGACATTATGCTGAGTGTGATTAGCCAGAAACAGGGGGACAGGTGCTGTGTGGTCTCACTGATATGAACTGACATTAGTGAATAAACTTGGAATAGTTCCTTGGTAACGGGGACCATCAGGAGATGGAAATGGGGTAAGATGTTGGGTAGTTGGAGCTGAAGGGATGCAGATTGTGCAACAGGACTGAATATAAAAACTCAGAAATGGACAGCACAATATTACCTAACTGTAACACAGTTATGTTAAAACACTGAGTGAAGCTGCATGTATGGATGGTAGAGGGAGGAGGGTTGGGGCATAAATGAAATCACAAAGAAAGACAGACGATAAAGATTGAGATGGTGTAATCTAGGAGTGCCTGGAGTGTATGATGATGGTGACTAGATGTACAAATTTAAAGAATGTTTTTGTATGAGGAGGAACAAAGGAATGTCATTACTGCAGTGTGCTGAAAATAGATGATACTTAATATTTTAAAATTTCAGCTAATGTGTGAGACTGGAGCGAAAAATGTTTATTTGGTACAAATCTGTACTTTGATTAGTGCATCTCCTAATATAACCTGTGTGGATAGTTGATTGAGCACCTTAAGTACATGGAACTTTGTATAGGACATGAGATTTTGTTGGTTTGTCCAGGTGGTACCCTGATGAATCCCAGAGTGATTTGATCAGTGAGCGGAAAAGTGTTTGCGAAGTCCCCTTCAGGGAATGGTGAGAACGGGGGAAAACTCAACTTCCCCAAGTTGAATTCTTGGTGTTCTCACAAGCAGTGTGGACAACCAAAGCTATAGGCTGAGCCCCCAGTCTTGGGGTTTGTTCATGTGAAACTTGACCCTGCGGGGGATAGGTCAAGCCTACTTGAAATTAAGCCTGGGAGTCACCCCCAAGAGAGCCTCTTTTGTTGCTCAGGTGTGGCCTCTCTCTCCAGCCAACACAGCAGGCAGACTCACCGCCTTCACGCTGTCTACGTGGGACATGACTACCAGGGGTGTGGATCTTCCTGGCAACATGGGACAGAAATCCCGGAGTGAGCTGAGATTCAGCATCAAGGGATTGAAAAAAACTCTAGAATGAGCTGAGACCCAGCATCAGGGGATTGGGAGAGCCTTCTTAACCGGGAGGGGGAGGAGTGGGGTGAGACAGGGTGTTGATGGCTGAGAGGTTCCGGGCAGAGCCGAGAGGTTATCCTGGAGGAGGTTCTTGTGCATTGAGTGGATGTCACCTTGTTGTCCGGGATGTTGTCCGGTGGCCGTATTTCTTGATGATGATTGTGTGGTGGTGTGGCTTTCACGGTGTGACTGTGTGATTGTGGGGGCCTTGTGTCTGATGCTCCTTTTGTCTCCCTTGTCGGCAGATGAGGGGAACATGTGGGATGGAGATGAATGATGGGGGAACAAATGTTGAGATGGATTTGGTTTGAAGTGCTGGTGATTGATGGGAGGGATCAGTGAGGGGTGTGGCATGTAAAATTTTTTTTTTTCTTTTTCGGTTATATTTTTCTGTTGTCTTTTTGTTTCTTTTTCTGAATTGATGCTAGTGTTCTGGGAGATGGTTGTGATGATGAGTGTGCAGCTATGTGATGATATTGTGAATTGCTGAGTGTATGTGTTGGGAATGTTTGTGTTTCTTGTAATTTTTTTAATTAATAAAAAATTTTAAAAAATAAAAAATAAAAAAATAAATATCACCCTTAGCTAATCAAGAAGAACAGTAACCTCTTGTGATAGACGGAGGTATTTAGCATCAGGGCTGATGGGTGGCAGCCTCTGTCTGAGATCAGCCTTGGCACCTAATTTATATTTGTGCATTACTCGTTTTTGCCCATTTAAAAAAAAAAATCCTCATTTATATGGCCAAGGCAAGCCGTTACAGATTGTGACAGTTGTTTAACACTTCACAGTATAGTCTCAAGGTCTGGGCAAGATTAATTACCCTGGCAGCAAAGCCAGTGGGGCTATCTGATGTATTAGAACACGGTACATGTTACATTTGAGTAGGTGGGTTATTAAAGACCTGTTTTAACAACAGCAGAATTTTTGTTTGTTGCACTTTTAATTGAATTTCTGAGGAACCCCTGAAGGGTCTGAGGAACCCAGTTTGAGAACCATGGAAGTCGGGTCTCCCTGTTTGACAGATGGAAGGGCTGAGGCCAGTGAGAGGGGTGGGGCTTCCTGAGATCCCCCAGGGAGATGGTCAGAGACACAGAGGGTGTTGCTGCCCCTCATAATGAGAAGTGCGTGCTAGTCCCCGGGGCCGGAGCAGGGAGAAGCAGGGCCAGACCCACTGCGAATGAGCCATGCCTCTGTCCGGGCCACGTGTGTGCCGCTGTGTGTCTGTCCGTGCAGCATTCAGCCAGCAGGACTAACATGCCGCTCTCCTCCCGCAGCGATGCCCTCCTAGCCAGCCGCCACGGGATGGAGGGCTTCATGGACTCAGGGACACAGACGGACGCCGTGGTGGTGCTGTCGCTGGCGCAGGCCGCCGTGCTGGGCCTGGTCTCGGAGAATGAGCTCTTCGGGGCCACCATCAGCGCCGAGGCCTTCTACCCGGACCTGGGGCCCGAGTTGTCCCGGGCAGCCCCGGGGGAGACCGGGCCCCCTGTCCCCGACGGCTACCCGCTGGCCTGCCACGGGCGGGCCCTGGAGGAGCCGGCCGAGGAGGAGGTGCTGGAGGTGGAGGCGGCCCTGGAGAAGCACACCCGGAGGAAGACGCGGCCCCCCGTGCGCCTGGTGCCCAAGGTCAAGTACGAGAAGGAGGAGGAGGAGCAGGAGGTGTACGAGGTGTCCCTGCCCGGCGACGACAGGGGGGCAGGCCCGGCCGAGGCCCCCTGCGACGTGGCCAGCGCCAGCTGCGAGACCCTGGTACAGAGCAGCGCCGTCAAGATGATCGACCTCAGCGCCTTCAGCCGCAAGCCGCGGCCGCTCCGGCACCTGCCCCGCACCCCACGGCCGGAGCTGGACATGGCCCCCTTCGACCCCCGCTTCCCCGACACGGCCCGGGACGGTTACCCGGAGCCCGGCCTGGCGCTGCCCGGGCCCGAGGCCGTGCCTCCCGAGTGTGGTTTTGAGCCGCCCCGCCTGGCCGCACTGGGCGACCCCGAGGCCCCCACAATGGGGTCCCCGGAGCCAGTGAAGCCCGAGCAGGGCTTCGTGTGGCAGGAAGCGGGCGAGTTCGAGGCCGACGCGGCCGGCCCCACAGCGGAGCGCCACAAGAAGGCCCAGCTGGACCGGCTGGACATCAACGTGCAGATTGACGACTCCTACCTGGTGGAGGCGGGCGGCGCACAGAAGCGCTGGCAGTGCCGCATGTGCGACAAGTCCTACACGTCCAAGTACAACCTGGTGACGCACATCCTGGGCCACAACGGCATCAAGCCGCACGCGTGCCCGCACTGCAGCAAGCTCTTCAAGCAGCCCAGCCACCTGCAGACGCACCTGCTGACGCACCAGGGAACGCGGCCCCACAAGTGCCAGGTGTGCCACAAGGCCTTCACGCAGACCAGCCACCTCAAGCGCCACATGCTGCTGCACTCCGAGGTCAAGCCCTACAGCTGCCACTTCTGCGGCCGTGGCTTCGCCTACCCCAGCGAGCTCAAGGCCCACGAGGTGAAGCACGAGAGCGGCCGCTGCCACGTGTGCGTCGAGTGCGGCCTGGACTTCTCCACCCTGACGCAGCTCAAGCGCCACCTGGCCTCCCACCAGGGCCCCACCCTCTACCAGTGCCTGGAGTGCGACAAGTCCTTCCACTACCGCAGCCAGCTGCAGAACCACATGCTCAAGCACCAGAACGTGCGGCCCTTCGTGTGCACTGAGTGCGGCATGGAGTTCAGCCAGATCCACCACCTCAAGCAGCACGCGCTCACCCACAAGGTAAGGCCGCCCGGGGCGCACGGCGCAGGGGCCGGGACGCTGCCTGGCTCCCTCCCCTCCCCAGGCGCCTGGGTGGACATTTCTTCCTTTTCTAGTGGCCTGTTTCTTTGGATGCGTATAGAAAACCCTAATTGGAATTCGTTTTTAAAGTAGCAATATCCTATTTATAAGAGGAAAGAAAAGTTTGAATCAGATGTTCAGAGCACTCCTTGAAGGAACCAAGGAACCCAGTTTGAGAATCACTAAATAGCCCATTCTCCCTCTCTTATAGAGGGAGACCGAGGCCAGGGAGAGGTCAGGATGCCCCAGGGACCTCTGGACAGGATGGTGGGAAGCACAGAGGTCTCCTTTCCCACCTCCTGATTGCAGAATTATATCATACCAGTGATTTCACAGATATCACCCTTTAGGGAGAGGCTAAGTATGTTTGCTTTGAATGGGAATAGATGTAAGGGGAAATACCTGTTATGGAAAAGTATACATAGTTCTGGAACGTGGCGAGAGTGGTCTGCAGGGACGGAAGATTGAACACTCCGTCTGGTCCAGTCTGCCTGGGACCGGTGCTGGCCGCCCTGGCCCACGGTCCTCGTCCTGCCTCCAGCCCACACACCCCCTCCCAGGGACCCCGTGGGCCACAGGACAGTGAGGTCACTCAGGTGCCACAGACCCCACGTCTGGCACTTGTCCTGCATCGTGGTTTCCACCCCAAATCCAACCAGTTTCATCCTTTGAGGCTGAACATGTGCGGATCTCGTGCTGTCCCTGGGGGCGGCCTTAGTGGTATTCCAGGCCAAACGCGTGGCCTTGACTCTCGGTGGACACTGCAGTGAGTGGTGAAGCCGCAGCCCACCGGCCAAGGAGCCCGCCTTCCCTGCCCCTGGGAGCGTCCTCTGCCGGAGCAGGGATGAGTCCTACGGTTCACCGCAGGCGGCTCCTCTGGCCAATTGGTCGTAGCTGCCCAGAGTGAAATGTGCAGCGGGATCTGAAACGGAACCTGGGCTCCGAGACGAAACCTTATGCTGGATTATTCGTGCGTGTCTACAGGGGATGGAGTGGAGGCAGTGGGGCGATGGCTACATGTTTACCGTCTTTCTCTACCACTAGGGGAAGTAAAAGTCCCCCACAAGCCCACAGTGTTAAAAAGAGAAATATGACTGTCAGGAAAAGCTGCATTCTTTTTTATTAGCGGAGGCTAGTGAGATTGGAAACGTCCTGTCATCAGCTTGAATCTGCAGAGTGCACCAGGTCTGGCAGTCTCCCGGAGGGCAGGGCCCCCTGGTGGCCGCGAGCGCCTGCCGGGCATCAGGCTGGCCCGCCAGGCAGCAGACACAGGGACCATTAAATCATAGCACACACTTGGTGCCAAACCAGAGGTTGCGGCTGTGGCTGCAGACACGTGTCCGTCCCGTTGGATTTCTGCTTAGTTACGCACCCGACACAGAGAGACCAGCTCCGATTTAGACACTCTCACCCACAGACAGCAGTCAGGACCTAGCTGCACACAGCCTCCTGCCCTCCTCGGGGGGTCATCTCCAGACCCCAGAGAAGCTGCTGACCGCCCAAACCCGAGGGCTTTCACATGGAGGTGTGTCTTCTCAGTGCTGCGTTTCCCAAACTACGTCAGTGATAACATCACCTGGGGCCCCTGTGCAAGAATAAAAATTCCTGGGCCCCATCCCAGACCCCAGGGAGGTACAATCTCCAGGGAGGGGCCAGGGAAGCTGTTATTCAACAAGAGCAACAGGTGATTCTTATCACCAGGGAAGCTTGGGAAACCTTTCGGGGGGTTGAAGAGTCTTCAAATGCTATGCAGTCCAGAGTGTTTGGCATTTTTCCTGGGGTCTCCGTAGCTTTAACCATATCTTCAAAGCAGTCTGTGAACCCAAAGACCCCCAAGAGACAGCACTGAGCAAAAAAACATATGCAAAAATGATGAAACAGTGTCCACCACCAGGCCAAGGCTATGTCTTCTTCACAGGGCCCTGGTGCCTAGAGTGGTACCTGGCTTTTGGCAGGTGCCTGGAAATAAGTGAGTGAATAAATGGATAGAGAGATGAATGAATTAACGATTAAATGAATGGATAGGTGTGTGATTGAATGAATGGATGGATGAATTAATGAGTGTGAGTAGGGTAGGTGAATGAATGGGTGAGTGAATTAATGAGTGAGTGGGTGAATGAGTGGATGGATGGATGGATGGATGAATTAATGAGTGAGTGAATGGAGGGATGGATGGATGGGTGGATGAATTAATGAGTGAGTGAATGGAGGGATGGATGGATGAGTGGATGAATGACTGGATGGATGAATTAATGAGTGAGTGAATGGAGGGATGGATGGATGAGTGGATGAATGAATGGATGGATGAATGGATAAATGAGTGAATGAATGGATGGATGGATGAATGGGTGAATGAGTGAATAAGCACCCACTTGCCCCAGAAGTCTGGTCCAGACCTTTGCACGTGTGGGTGGGAACAGGAAGGTCCAGCGTGTTTCTCCCGATGGCTGGGAGGCCTCTCAGAGACCCGAGTGCTGCCCCAACGTCCTCCCCGTGGTTTTGAACCCTCGATACCCGTTGGAGTGCCCAGTAGCCCAGGAAGGGTTTCTGGGCCCACGAGTGGCCTTCACTAGCGCCTGCCTCCACAGGGCGTGAAGGAGTTCAAGTGCGAGGTGTGCGGCCGGGAGTTCACCCTGCAGGCCAACATGAAGCGGCACATGCTGATCCACACCAGCGTCCGGCCCTACCAGTGCCACATCTGCTTCAAGACCTTCGTGCAGAAGCAGACCCTCAAGACCCACATGATTGTGCACTCGCCTGTCAAGCCTTTCAAATGCAAGGTACCCGCCCCCGGCCAGCGCTTATGGCCGGTGGGCCTGCAGCAGCCGAGAGCTGGCCTGGCCAGGGTGTGCAATGGGAGCCCTGGTCGGGGCAAACTTGGCCTGGGCCGTGGAGGCTGGGGCGTGTGGGCAAGGGGGAGGTTCAGATCCCAGGGGCTGCTGAAGGTGTGCTTCTCGAAAGCTGGGGGGGGGGGGGGGGGGGGGGGCAGTGGTCATGACAGTCACCGAGCATGCTTCGGAGACCCAGGCCCTGGGTTCTCGTACCTCCAACTCCAGGCAGGGGGGTGCAGGGGGGTGCAGCCCCACAGGAACAGTGGCCAGCAAAGGACGACTTGCTTCGCTGCCTCTTGGGCCTCGGGGGTCCCAGATGGAGGTTCATAGCAAGTGGAGTTCTGGCCAAGCCGTGGAGTTGGGAGGGGGCCAGGGCGGGCTCCGCACCCAGGTGAAGGCGCCTGGCCCATGTTGCAGGTTTGCGGAAAGTCCTTCAACCGCATGTACAACCTGCTGGGCCACATGCACCTGCACGCGGGCAGCAAGCCCTTCAAGTGCCCCTACTGCTCCAGCAAGTTCAACCTCAAGGGCAACCTGAGCCGCCACATGAAGGTCAAGCATGGGGTCATGGACATCGGCCTGGACAGCCAAGGTGGGTGGACCAGGCGCGGCCGACATGGTGGGGCACCCTCGGGAGCCCCCCGTCCAGGACTGGGGTTGGGGAGGCTTTCCAAGGCGGAGGCCTCCTCGGGAGCGGCCTCTGGTCTGGAGAGGGAGGGCCCAGAGGACCATCATGCTCATAATGATGGGACCTTTACGTGCGCTTCAGACGACGGAAGTGGGCTCCTATGAGGTTATCATAAAAACAACTAACATTTTTTATTGAGTGCTGCGTGCCAGGCATCCGATAGCTCATGTGATCGACATGAGGTTGGTTTTGTTGTTGCCCCCATTTTACAGATGCAGAAGCTGAAGGTCAGAGAGGTTAACTCACGTGAGATCACAACACACAGGAAGTGACAGACATATCTCAGTAATGTGAGATAACATTTAAAACAAGTGGATGGGAAAGAAAGTACCAAAAAAGGAAAAGGGCATCTGGAAAGATGCACCAGAGGAGGTCAGTTGGACATGAGAAGTGAGCGCTGAGCTTCCCAGCAGCCAGGGCAAAGAGAGTAGCACAATGGGTCACACTGTCCTCAGCATCTGTCAAAAAGAATGTAACGCATACCCACCCAGGAGAGGGCAGGGAGTACTACCAGTGAAATCTGGGAGGTTCCCAAGGAGCCTACGACCTCAGCAGGTGGTAGAAGTTTCGGGGGGCTGTTAGTTATAACATCCTAAGTGTTAAGTGACAGCGCTCCCCTCGACTCTGGTCAGTAGTGAAAGCACTTCTTTTTGGCCACAGCCTGAGCAAACTGCTAGTCTCTCTCGCCTCACTGGGGGAGGGGGTACTTTGGAGAATCTACAGGGTGGAGACAGCTGAATGTACTTCAGGACGGATCCCTGTAACCATCTGGGGATGGCTGACATTCTGGTGTCCTTCTGAACAAACTGGCTGGGAGCATGCCTCGGCAGCAACCCAGGGAGTTGACTTGCATAAGGGATTATCTGTTGGAAGCCTACCTGTTGGGGACGTCTGCAGTGACCTGGCCTCGGTTTTGGAGCAGCTGACCAGTGAACAGCCTGGGTTTCCTGGCAGAAAGAGGTGCCCTCGGCTTTTTTTTCCCCCCTGGTCTGGGAGAGTGAAACCGTGCAGGCTGCACATCCATGCTCTCCGGAGCCCCCTCCTACTCAAACTGTGGTAGAAGAACCAACAACATCAGCATCATGTGGCTTGTTAGAAATGCAGAGTCTCATCCCCATGCCATCTGAATTTGCATTTCAAAAAGATCCCAGGTGATTTGCATGCACAGAAAAGTTTAAGGCGCTCTGAACTCCACCAGTGGTTCCCAGAATCAGTGGGCGTCAGATTCACCTGGAGGGCTTGTTGAAGGAGTGCTGGGGTGGCACCCGAGGAATCTGCATTCCTAACAAGTCCCCAGGCGTCTGGACCTCCAGCTTGGCTGCACACTGGAATCGCCTGGGAGTCGGCCCACCCCAGGGGGTCCACTGGAACTGATCTGAGGGTGGAGTCTGGGGTCAGGACCTTTTTAAACACCTTAAACGATTCCAACGTGCAGCAGAGTTTGGGCCACATCCCCTGGTCCCCCTGCCATGTAGCTGCCCCGCCGGAAGGGCCAGCAGCAGAGCTTGTCCTTCGGGAAATAACTGGAGCCATCGAGAATGTCTCCGCACACCGTGCGCTCTCTCCATGTGAGGTCAGTATGGGGGACAGGGGTCACAGGTGCGCTTTCTTCCAGCCGCCCTGGCCAAAAGGAGTGGCAGGGATCGGTGCTGGGGCTCTGGGGCCCTGGCCCGCTTGACCTTCTCCTTTCTCCTGGTCCAGGCCAAGGTGACACACATTCCCAATGGAGCTGCCCGGTAAACTGGGGGCTTCTAATTTGGGGAGGTGGATCACGCCCTTGTTAAAAACAAACAAACGATACAGAGGGTTCCCTGGAGCCAGCTGGAGGGGTCTGACAGAGGTATAGAGATAAACAGGGTGGGGCGGGGACAGAGCTCCAGATGTGGACATTTCTTTGGATACTTGAGCTCATTTTTATGATCAACTGCATGATATGAGAGTGGGGGGAAGAAACCATCTGGGGTCTATAAGGGAGGGCTCTCTGCCCTTGTTTAATAAAGTCAGGAGGACTGGGGGATGGGGGTAGCTTGCTTCTGGTACAAGTAGCAGCACCCTCTTCAGACAGGCTCCCCGTGCCCACAGCAGCAGCTGTGACCTCCTCACAGTCACCAGGGCAGTGTGCTCCCCTCCATCACGGGGAGAGGGGTGCCTGCCCCCCCGGGCTGAGGCCAGTGGGAGTCCCTCACAACCCCTAGCAGGCCTTACCTTGTGGCTCATCCCCTGGAATTTTGGACTGCACAGCGGGGGTCGTTGCTCCTGGCATCTAGTGGGTGGAGGTCAGGAGCGCTGCCAGGCACCCTACGGCACCCAGGCTATCAAAGGAGTGCCTGGCCCGAGATGTGAGGCAGTGCCGAGGCTGAGAAGCCCGGCCTTGCCAGGGCCACCCGGGGGCTGGGGGCTCTTTTCACTCAGCAGATGGGGGCCAGCCAGCAACCCGGTACCCCCACCATGCCTCGGCACCCCTTCTCTCCTTCACCCCAGGCTCCCCTGTGGAATTACGGGTTTTGTTTTACCTCACGCACCTTTGTTAGCCTGCCCTGGGTTTTTCTTTGTTCTGGGCAAGTGAGGCCCGACGGCTACTGAGCAGCCCTGACTTCCAGCCCCAATCGTGGCAGGGGCTCAGAGAAGCCTTTCCCAAGTGGTTAAAAGCAACAGCTCTGGGACCCACAGACTCAGGTCAAAATGCATCTGTTAGGTGACCTTTGGCGAGCTGACCTCTGAACTTTGGCCTCTCATGGTGCTAAATGGGGTTGTTGTGAGAATTCCATGCAATGTGCACAGGGTGCCGGGCATGCAGTAGGTGCTGTGTGTTACAGAGACGGGGCACAGTGCAGTGGGCTTTTCAGGGGGCCTGAAAAAGTGAGTGGGGCTTAGGGACTCGGGGGGCAAACGGAAGCATACCCCAAAGAGGACTTGAAGGCCAGACCTGGAGCTCCCCACACATGGCTTTGGTGTTGGGGGTCCAGTGATCCGTTGGAGAAGATATGGGGGCCCTGGGGCAGCCCAGGCAGGGAAGGCTGCTGAGAACCTTCTGGAAGCGATGCCTGAGAAGTCCCTGTGTAGAGGGCCCAGCTCCTCCCACGATGCGGCCCTGGCCTAACTGTGGCCGTCTCTTGCAGACCCCATGATGGAGCTGACGGGCACCGACCCATCCGAGCTGGACAGCCAGCAGGAGATGGAGGACTTCGAGGAGAATGCCTTCGCCTACGCAGGCGTGGAGGGTGGCGCCGAGGCCAGCGTCCTCGCGGAGCAGGCCATGAAGGAGATGGCCTACTACAACGTGCTATAGGCCGCAGCCCTGGCGCCGAGCAGGGCGGGAGAGTCCCCAGGACCGCGGGCCCACCCCTGCCGCCCAGACCAAGCTACTGCCCCACTGACCCCCTCCCGTGCACCACGGGGGGCTCCTAAACCCCACAGAGACTGTTCTACCGGTCCCAGCTGCCAGAGGGGCTTGGGCCCCAGGCATTCTGGCGAAGGAAGGAGAGGAGGCAGCCCAGGTGTGCGGCTCCTGGGCCTGCTGCTGTGGCGGGCAGGTGGGAGGGCCCATGGGCATCAGGCTCCTGGGATTCCGCCCTTCAGGCTGCCCCTGGGCCATTCCTGAGCCCCACCCCATGCTGGAGGAAGAGATCCCTTGAGCCATGCCTTGTTTCTCTTCTTGACCAACTGCTGCCTCCAGCTGTGACCTCCCATGCTGGCCAGCGCTGCCCACCCCCCACCACCCCCACCCTGGCCCAAGCTCCCTGCTGCCCACACCATGTCGATGGACAGTCTGCAAGGCGGCCCTGCCTTCTACCTCTGGTGCCTCCCACGCCCCTCCAGCCAGGTGTGCATGCAGCCCAGCCTGGGCCTTCCGGAAGGCAGTGCAGCCCTGTCCCCTGGTGGCACCCTCTCCAGCCAACAACCCCCAGGAGACCCAGGTCCCACAGCCTTGTTTGGAAGGCATAGTATTCAAGCAGGGGTCCCTGAAGTGGATTTCAACGCGTTATCCATTTCTGTCCAAAGCTGGGAGGTGCCGGGCAGGCCCAGGGGACACCGTGGGGGCAGGAGGGGCTGTCCTTGGGGTAGGCCCAGGGCCACCCGTTTGGGGAGGGGCTCAAGTATTTTCCTATTGACAAGTACCCTTTTCCAGGAGGGACAGCCAGCAGCCGGTAGGCTCCCAGGAAGAGCAACATATTTAAAAAGGAAAATGACCATATAGTTTTTTTTTTTTTTTTTTTAGCAAATGGGGGTATTTTGAAGGTAATTTATTTTATTATTTTTTTTTTTTGCACTCTGTATTCCCTACTATCTTTTTTGATGGAGATGCATTTTCTTTTTCCAAATGTACGCTTTCTCACGTGTGCATGCTTTTTGCCTCCCCAACCCGGAGCAGCCTGGCCAGCAGGGCTTGGGCTCAGTGGGCTCTTGCTCTGGTCTGGGGATGCAGCTGCTGCCAGAAAGCCTCAGGAGATGGGGGGGCAAGCGAAGGCAGGGAGCTGGGCAGGCCCCCTACCCCCTGCTCGGCCAGTGGCTCACCCCTCTTTGCCAGCTCTCACCCCCCTTTGTTCCCACCCCAGCTCCTGCCTCTGGACCCGAAGACTGCAGGCCGGGGGCAGTGAGGTGGCAAATTCAGGAACTCCAGGACACCTGGCCCCCACTCGCCTCCTGAGGCCTCAGTGGAGAGGGACAGACAGGGCCCTCCCCACAGACACGGAAGGAGGCGAAGCCCCAGGCTCAGCCCAGAAACCACGAGGGGAAAGCGGCCAGGGGAGAAAGCAACACGCAGCTGCCCCCAGTCTGCGCCCTACAGCGGAGGCCGGGCCGGGCCCGGGGTGAACGGGAGGGCCTCGGACCAGCAGCCAGGTGCCCCTTCCCTCTCTGAGCTCACGCTAAGCAGCAAGAGTTGCTGAGGGACAGGGCCGGGGGCGTGCGGGAGCCTCTTACCCAGTGGGCACCAGGTGTCCCCTGACCTCAGGTGGCAGTGATCCCCCATCACTGTAGAAGACATTTTCTCCTGCTGAGCAGAAGGCAGCATCCCTGCAAACTACCTCTTCCCACAACGTCTTTATCCCCTGGTACCAAAAAGCACCCTGTACCTCCCTCCTCCCCCTCCCCCACTCCTTCTCCTCCCCCATCCCCTCCTCCTCCTCCTCCCCCGCTTTCCTACCCATGCGGTGGCCTCGGGAACTGAGGGGGGGGCCTGGCCCCCAGGGAGGGGGCTCCCCCCGGCCCCCCGCCAGGGCCTATACTTGAACAGCCCTAACCCTGCCCTGTGCCTTGGACCTGGGCAAAGCGGAAGAGAAGGAAACAGCACAACTCACGGCTCGAGGTGGGGGGCTCTCAAGGCTCCTGCCCTGCCCCTCCCCAGCCTCTAGGGTGGCGGGGAAACTCCTGGACGAATTTCCATTCTAACTTATTTTGACGTGTATACAGACAAACTTTAGAAATTCCACTTGTGCAAAGCCCTACTGTGTTTTTATGTTCCTGTTTAAGAGAGAAGTTTACTTAGCAATAATTATAAATAAATGAATATTCTTTAGCAAGGTGACTGCCAGTGCGTCCATCCCCCGCCTAGTGCCTGCCCCTGAAGAGCGCTGTCCCCAGCAAGCCTTCCCAGGCCCCCCACACCCAGGCATCGCTCCCCAGGCCCAGTGGGTGGTGGGGGTAGGGTGAGGGCCCCCTGCATGGCACGAGGACCTGCAGAGCTCTAGAGAGGAGCATGTGCCAAGGTTCTGGGGTTCACACATGGCAGAGGAGGCCGCTCCCCCTCACCCACCCCGGTGCATGAGGCCAGTGCCAGGCTGCATGCTGGGGAGCTGCCAACCCTCTCTGCAGAGGGGCAGGACGCCATGGCCTTTTTCCCAGGAGCCCTGCGATGGGATGGGACAACAGCGGAGCAGGGCTGCTCCCACGACCCTGTCCACCCAGGCAAGTGTCAACAGCAGTGTTCCCAGCTACTGGGTTTCACGAGCAGAGAGAGCTGAGCCCCCTGCAACCTGGGGAAGGGATGGAGGGTGGTCAGGTCTTTACTTTGAGTCAGCTTGCACAAGCCTTCCCCAGGGCGTTTGCACACCAAAAAGGAGAATATAATCCCTGTGGAAAGGACAGTCCTTTAAACTTTAAATGGGATATTTTTAGCCTTTTAGGTAATTTAAACCATATTTTTGCAGTTCTGCCTCCGGATGGTGAGAAGGGACCCAAGTTCGGGAGCCAGTGGGCTCAGCCCCCCGCGGACCGTGTGCGCGCCCCCGGCCTGGCACGGGGAGAGGAGGGCAGAGGGGGGCGGGCGCTGCTTAGTGCAGAGAAGTGGGCAATAAAGGGGTCTGGAGGTGGGCAGAAGGTTCAAGCCCACAACGAAAGAAGCAAAGGAGCAGGCTATGGGGGACCGACAGTCTCCAACGAGACACAGGGCCTGGGGCAGGCGACAGGGTTCCCGGGGCTCCCTCCCTGCGCCCGCCCCGCGCCCCCGCCCCCACCCCCACCCACAAACACAGCCGACAGTTTCGTGAGGAGCTTTTTAGTAGCTAAATATGGCATCATGTGTTCCAAGGGCAAAATATAAATTACAGTAGGGGCAACACCCCGGCTGGCTGAGGTAAGGCACCGCCCCCCCCCCCCCCCCCCCGCGGCACCATGGGGGGAAAGATGTGCTTCTAGAAACATCCTGCTCATAAAAAACGTCCCCCGGGGGCCGCCGCGGGCCTACTGCCTGCCCAGCGCCTTGTCCAGGTGGCTCTTGATGGCGTCCAGGAAGTCCTCGGTGTTGAGGAAGTGCTCGTTCAGCCTCACGCTGCAGGACAGCGCGGATCGTGGGCGCCCAGCGGGCGACCCCCGGGGCCCCCCGCCCCAACCCCGCAGGCCCCGCCCCCACCTCACGGGAACGGTCTGCTCCACCCCTGCCTGCCGCTGAGGGATCTGGGTCTCCCCACCCACCCCGGAGCACCTCCGGGACCCGCCTCCCCCTCCCCTCTGCCTCCCCCTCCCCCCGCCCCCCGCCACGGGTCACGCACTTGCTGAGGCCGTGGATGCAGCCGGCCAGGTCCTTGGTCATGGCTCCGCTCTCCACCGTCTCCACGCACACCTTCTCCAGGGCCTGCGCGAACCTGCGGGGACACCGGGTCTGCCGTCAGCCCCAGGCCCCCGGCCCCAGGCCCGGCCCACCCCGCACGGCCCAGCTGCCCGATCCACTCACCTGATGAGCTCCTGGTTCCCGTCCAGCTTCCCTCGGTGCTCCAGGCCACGCGTCCAGGCAAAGATGCTGGCGATGGGGTTGGTGCTGGTGGGCCGGCCCTGGGGAGTGTGGCCAGGGGGGTCAAGGGCCACCTGGACACAGCTGCCCGCCCTATACTGAAAGCCCCACATCCTCCTCCCAGCCCTCAGGAGTTCCTGGTCCCTGGGGGCAGGCACTGGGCTCCAGCCTTGCTCCCCACTCACCTTCTGGTGCTCCCGGTAGTGGCGGGTGACTGTCCCATGAGCAGCCTCCGCCTCGATGGTCTTCCCATCGGGGCAGACCAGCACAGAGGTCATCAGGCCCAGAGAGCCAAAGCCTGCAGGGCAGAAGGACCCTGCTGTCCTGGGAGCCCCCCACGGCCCCTCACCTGGCTGCAGCTGTGTCAGCCCCCTCCACCCCAGCCCCTCTCTAACTGGGAGGCAGAGGCTGCTCCAGGCCTGTCCCCCTCCGCATGGGTCCCCAGCGCCCAGCACAGGCCGGGGCACTGGAGGCGGCTACTGTCAGCGCTCTACGTCTGTGCCCCCTCTGGGCGCCCGAGCCGAGGCCTCCCGGGGCCCACACGGCCAGCGCGCCCAGCATGCCAGGGCTGCCCACTGGCCTGGCTGCCCCCAGCAGAAAGCACCCGGCCTGCTGCTGCGACCTCACAGCAGTCGCCCTAGCTGCCGCTCTTTTAAGCCCCTTGACTGTAATGGTTTTGTGATTTCCGAAATTTCCCAAAGTTAGAGGTCATTTTCTTCCCCTAAGAAAAACACTGGGGTGGGGGTCAAGGGACAACTCCAGCGACCTTTCCTATTGTCAAGGGTGCCTGGTCAGCAGCAGAACCCCATCGCGCCAAAGCGAGGGCGTGGATGCCCAAGAAAGAGCAAGTGGCCATTTCCACCCGGAAGTCATCTAAGAAGCTTTGCTGGGGGAAGGGGCCGCTCCGTCTGCACTGGGCCTTCGGATCGCCAGCCTGCCAGGCAGAGGTTCACTCGGCGCTTTTCCCTGCTCTGCTCTGCCTCTTCCACCCCACGGAATGTTTTATGGAAAGCCAGAGGCTTTCCATGGCGGGGCAGGACCCTCTGCTTCTCATCACAACCCATCCCGGGCTTCACTCATAGCAGGGCCTCTGCCTCGTCCCCTGCACGCGCCTGTGCGTTACCCTTTCATCGTTCCCAAGTCCTCCCGCGCTCCCGCTCTCACTTCCCTGCTCTTGTCCTCCACAGTGCTCTCATATGCCCTCGCCCACATTTTTTGCTGCAAAGCCATAAATCTTTCGGGACACCCTGGGGCCTGGGGTTGCCATCCTCCCTGATTTCCTCATACAGCCATAAGGTTCGCTGTGCAAAACACCGTCTCTCTGTAGTTTAAAGGGCGCTCAGTTCGTGTAGGTCCCATGTTCCTACCGAGTCTCTCCCACATCTCTAGTCCCGATCCTAGAGCCCAAAGTGCTGTTCCTTGGCCCCTTCACAGGCCAGACCCTTGGGACCCAATACCAGAACCTTCGGGCCTGGGGTTCCTGTGTCCCCCCTGCTCTGCAGCGGCCACCTTGGTGGTACCCCAAGCCCAGTGGGGCCCTCCCGACCAGCCGCCCCTGCTGTCCCTGGGGCCCTGCGCCAAGTGGCAGACCCAGCATGCGGCTGCGCCGGGGAAGTTTTCCTCTACAAGGTCCTGGGAGTCCCCCCACCCGTCCCTCCGCTTACCCTGGGCCAGGATGTCGGACTGCACGTCCCCGTCGTAGTTCTTGCAGGCCCACACAAAGCCCCCTGCGGACTTGAGGACCTGAGCCACCATGTCGTCGATGAGCCGGTGTTCGTACCAGATCTTATTCTTGTCGAACTCGGTCTTATAGTGCCTGGGAGTGAGAGGGCCTGTGGTGGGCAAGGGGCGGCGGGCCGGCCTTCCTTCCGGGCCCAGAGCTGAGCCAAACGCGCAGGGGCAGGGGCAGGGGCCAGGGCGGGCCAGGAGTGTGCACGGCGGGGCTGCCCGGGACTGGGAGCCGGTTACTTGTCAAAGATCTCCTGGAAGATGTCCTTGAAGCGCCCATCGTAGGCTTTCAGGATGGTGTTTTTGGTGCTCATGTAGAGCGGCCACTTCTTCTGGATGGCGTACTGGAAGCAGCTGTGCGCGAAGCCCGAGATGGACTGCAGGGAGAGGGCGCGCGGCGTGGGCCCCGGGCCTGGAGCTGCAGCACGCGTCACCAGCCCTGCATGGGCCCCTCTCAGGCCTTCCGTGTTGCTACATGTGGAAGGCCACGTCCCCCTCCCCAGCTCTGTCCACCTGTCTCCAGGGATGACCCCACTTATGGCCCACAGCCCCGCCTTCCCCGGGCCTCGGTGACGGCCCAGAGGTGGCCACGGGACCCAAGCCAGGTCTTTGGCTGGGCCTGTGAGGAAAGATACAGAGACGCTCTTTGCCGATGGGACAGCCAGCTGGCAGAGGACGAGGCTGAAGCCACTGCTGCCCATTCCGCCTTCACACAGCCTGAGAATGAGGCCAACGCGGAGAGCCGGGGAAGCAGGAGGGGCGGGGACACTGAGGCAGCCCGCTGAAGCCAAGAGCCCCGAGAGACGCTGTGCCGAGGCCCTGACGGCGCATCCAAACAGCGGACAAGGACGTGTCTGGTGAAGTGGGAGTCTGACTGCCCGCTGCCACCCCAGGCCCCCTGCGGCCCGAGACCCCGGGGGAGGAACGGCCAGGCCCGCCCCACCCCGCCCAGCCGGGCGCCCAGGGCGCTGACCTCGTCGGTGTTGTACATGCCCATGCCCACGCCGCCGCCAGGGAAGTTGTACACCTCCCACTCCCTGGCACTGCTGCCATCCTTCGGGGTGAACACCATCTTGAACGTGCCCGCCCGGTCGGCCACGAAGTCCGTGGCCTTGTACTGCGGGGAGGAGGGGAAGAGAGGCAGGCTCGGGCCGGGGGCTGCGGACAGGGGTCCCAGGCCAGGGCCTGCCCCCCGCGGGACCGACCTGGTCGCCATGGGCATGCCGGCCAATGGTGATGGGCTTGGTCCAGCCGGGGACGAGGCGGGGGATGTTTCTGCAGAGGATGGGTTCCCGGAAGACGGTGCCCCCGAGAATGTTCCGGATGGTTCCGTTGGGACTCTTCCACATCTTCTTCAGCTTGAACTCTGTGGGGACAGAGGCGAAGTGGGCACCCCGTGGCCCTACCCACTTCCAGCCAGACCTGAACCCGCGCGAGAGTGCAGAGGCGCTAAAGCCCCTCCTGGGGAGGCAGCAGGGTCTGAGGTGTAGGCACGTAAATATGTGGGCTTAGGAGTCGGCCCTGCCACCCTCGCCGGGAGCCCCACACAGTGGCTCACCCGCAGCTGTAAAAGGAAACAACCGATAAGATGCCTGGTCTACTGGTCTCCGTGGGGCTTTGATGAGCAAACGTGTCGGGTGCCCCGTGGAGGTGTCCCATGGGCCGCCCTCCTCCCCACGGCCACACCTGGTCCAGCCCAGCCCGAGGGGAGAGGACAGCACAGGCCTCGCTCCAGAGCTCAGGCACAACAGGCGCTGGGACAGCAGAGGGCCCAGGGGCCCGAGCCCAGGACTGCTGCAGCTGGCCAGGTCCAGCCCAGGGGGCTCAGAACATGACCTTCTACTTTCCTGTCCAGAAACTGGTGACACAGAAGCCCAGGGTCAGGAGGAAACAAACAAAAGATAAAAAGAGCTCAGCCTGCAAGTGACACCAACACCCAAGGTCAGGTACAACCTCGGAGGCCTGGAGAATTTGGAGACGATGCGTCTTGAAGACTCCCCTCTAGCTCCCACATGCTGCAACTGGTGGGCCAGGGAGAGAGAGTTCTGGAAACTCCAAAACCATCCTTTCTTCAATTGCCCAAATCTGGCCCCTGTGATGTGCCTTATCCACACGCTGGTCCCATTTCATGGAAACCCTGGGAGCCGAGCCCAGGCGCCCTGCCAGTCTAAGCCAGCGGGGGAGCCCCTGGGGACCCCCAGGGCAGGGGCAGGGCACGGAGGCCTGAGATGCCACGACAGTGGCAGGAGGCCACCAGCGACCTTCCCCGGGGCTTTCTGAGGCCTGACACCCAGCTCTCGTCTGGACAGCGGGTCCCGAGTCTCTGCAAACCTGCCTGCGGCATCTGCAAGGCCAGGGGGCGGCTGCCCAAAGGAGCCATCGCTACCCTGACAGTACCTTCCTCCTCCTCACCCTGGTCCCCATCATCGGTCACTGGGCCAGGCGGCAGGGCAGGGGAGGGCGCACGGATTCAGGCTGCGGTTACCCGTGGAGCCTCAGGCCAGCCCCACCCGCCCTCCCCCCAGCTTGTCTCCAGGGGCCACAAGGCCCGGCTACCCGCCCGTGCGGATAAGCGTGGATGGGGGCCCAGGGGCCCGTCAGTACCCCCCCTTCCCACCCCCGTCCCAAGACGAGCACCATGGCCACTCCCACTCCCACGGCGCCAGGGGCAGAGCTGGCCGCCCTCCCAGCCCCACGCACACCCACGCCCTCACACCTTCCACACGGGCCTCGTCAGGGGTGATGGTGGCACACTTGACGGCCACACTGTACTTCTGGGTGGCCAGTGCAGAGTCGATGGTGACCTGGTCATCAGTCTTGTCACGGTTTGGGAGCCCAAGGTCAAAATACTTGAGCTGGACATCCACGTGGGGCAGGATGAGCTGGGGACAGATGACCAGGGCAAGACATCACCAGGGGGCCATGACTCAGGGATGGGAAGTCCATGGACCATGGAGGGAACACCCACTCAGGACAGGGGCAAAGGACGGCCAGCGCAGGGGAAAGCACGGCCGAGGGCCGGAGCCAGCCATCCCCTATGGGGTCAGGCCAGATGGCAGGGCTGGGACTCTGAAAAAGGGGTCAGCAGGCCAGGCCACAGGCCATCTGTCCCCTGCCGCGGTCTAGCATCGCAGCCAAATCCAACTCCACGTGCAGCCAGATATCCCTACAGCGGGTTTCCTCTTCTCCCCCGAGACACACACGCGGTGTGGGGGTCTTTTAGGGGCAACCCGCCCTCCTGAGCATGCTCAGACTGCTGCGGCTTTGGGGGAGCCACGCAGCCACCCTGGGGACCATGCGTCCGGGGCTCGCCGGGCTGCAGGCCGGTCTGGTTTCTGCACCCAAGCCCGGCTCCACCCTCAGCCCCACGCAGGGCAGTGGGTCAGGATGCAGATCAAGGCAGATGAGTACGGGGTCAGCCTTGAACCTGCTCTAGCGTTTTAAAATGTAGAGGCTTCGAGACTGTGGCCGCCCGCGGTGCAGACACTGCTCAGGCAGGCCCTGGCCGTGGGTCCCGAGGGACAGCAGAGAAGGTGGGCAGGAGGACAGAAATCAGACCGCTGCCTCCCGCCAAGGGATGGCTAAAGCCCAGGGACCCAAAGGGTTCCCAAAAGGCCAGTGCTGGACTGGGACCCCGTGCCCAGCCAGCCCTTTTGGAGGGTTCCCCGCTACCTTCTCCTTGATGAACTGCCAGATGATGCGGGTCATCTCATCGCCGTCCATCTCCACCACCGGCTTTGCCACCTTGATCCTCTTGTCGGCATCTGGGACCCGGTGCACACGGCCCATCAGGCTTGCGAGGAGGCCGGTGGGGGAGCCCTCCCCGCCCACGGCCCTGGCCAGACCCACCCCCGCCGCAGCCCCAACTGCCAGCACCCACCCCCTTCTTCAAGAGCAGCTCTCTGGCTTGGGGGACGCTTGTCCCCCATTACGTATGGCCAGGTAGGACCAGCCAGCAAATGCCCAGCCCTCCCCTGGCCAAGGAGACCATGGCTGGCCACTCAGATGCGCTCCTTCTGGAAACCGAGGGCAGGAGACCACCAGAGGACGAGAACCCACTGGGACCAACTTGTCCAGCAGCAGGTCAGGGACAGACTGCCCATGAGTCTGCCCTCAGCTCCCCGGGGCGGCCTGGACTCTGTCATGTCCAAGACCCACTTCTTTAGTATTTCCGGCAATTCAACAAATTCCCCTGTAATTTTATTCCATGCTTTTATAATAAGTTCCTCTCAAAGTGAACCACCACTAACTTTGTCTGTTGCTTGCAACCTGAGCGCCCTCACTTGAAGTGAATTACCCGGGAAATGGGATGGGTGCATGCTGAGCACCTACTGTGCGCGGGATATTGCACCATACCCCTCGCTCACATGATTCCATTTAATCTCAAAAACAA
Source organism: Tamandua tetradactyla (assembly GCF_023851605.1). Lineage (NCBI taxonomy): Eukaryota > Metazoa > Chordata > Mammalia > Pilosa > Myrmecophagidae > Tamandua > Tamandua tetradactyla. The sequence continues at coordinate 98,098,155 of NC_135338.1, forward strand.
CCCTCTAAGGCCCCTTTTTAAATGTTCAGAAACCGGGGCTCAGGGAGGTTCCTGGCTCACTGCCCAAGGATGAACAACTTGAAAGCAGCAGAGCCAAGAAGGCGGCTTCAGTCCCGACTCAGTGGTAAGGACGGGTGGTGAGGAAAGGCGGATGGCGTCTGCAAAATCGAACTCCGAATCCCCGATCTAAGCACCTCAGGTCTGGCCTGTCCCTGCTGGAGAATCATCGAAGGACAAAATAAGTGGGCCCCAGGGAGAGGGTGGAGAAGATAAAAGAGGAGCAGCGGAAAGCTCTTCAAGGAATGTCTACCCTAAGAAAACCACTGCCCAGGAAGTGGGAAATCCAAGGCCCTCCAGTTGATCAGGCTGGCTTGGTGACCCGTGTCCGGCGGTGGTCGGGTCACCCAGATACCTCCTAGCCCGGGCAGAAGCAGTGGCTGCAGCAGAGGGCAAGTGCTACAGTGACACGCCCCCAGTTCCGAGCCCAGATGAGACCTGTTTCCCTTCCCCAGGGGAGCCAGAGTATGTTCAGTTGAAAACGGGCGGCTGGAAGAAGTGGCAGACGTCTGCTAGGTTAGCAGCAAGGAAGGAGACAGAAGCTTACAAAACACAGGTCCAGAAACTAAAACTGCCTGGCCGCGGAGGCCCATTTAAAATGGACCCCAAGGTTGGGCCACGGTGGCTCAACAGGCAGAGATCTCGCCTGCCATGCCGGGGACCCGGGCTCGATTCCCGGTGCCTCCCGGTGCCTGCCCATGCAAAATAAATAAATAAATAAAACGGACCCCAAGCCTGTCGCTGCCCTGAGGCCACACACACCACAGCAAAGCGCTGCGATGATATCCTCACGCCAGTAAGGAAAAGGTTCAATTACGTGCAGCAAAAAACGCTCCGTTTCCAAAGATGTGGAAATATTCGTTTTAAATTTTATTTTGAAATAATTTCAAACTTACAAGACAGTTGCAAAAATGATACAAAACCCATAGGGAGAACTCTAACATACCCCTGACCCAGATTTGCAGTCTTTTAACATTTTGACGCATTTACCATGTCATTCTATCACCTATTTTCTAAACCTCTGAGAGCGGGTTGTGTAAACTGTGTTCCTGGAACCCTTGATACTTCCCAATATATATCCTAAGAACAAGCATATTCACTGTTACCACCTTAGGTGCACTTAGCAAGGTCAAGAACTTTAAAAACGTTTACAGTCTATTTTCTCATTTTTTTCATCTGTCCCATTAATGTCCCTTTGGGCATTTTCTCCTCCATTATTAGATTCAATCCAGGAAGGCTTTCTTTCAACCTAAAAAGAATCTTAGAGCTCATTTAGGGAGAAAAATGAGACGCAGGGAGCTCAGCTTGTGCCACAGGCAGCACCCAGCCGAGGTCCCTGGCCCAAGTGCAGCTTCTAGAAGGTCTTGTGGGTGGGCCGTAGGGAAGGGGAAAGCAAGCACAGACTGGAAATTTCTCATTCCCTAGAGAATAAAAAGGTGGGCACTGCTGGCACCGCTCTGCCTTTTCTGATCTGAAGCTCGAGTGGGAAAGGCATTAGGACCTGCAGAAAGTCAGCCAGTGGTTGCAGAGCTGGCTTAACTTTTAGGAGCATCTCTTATGCGTTAAGGTGACAGCGAATCAGTGTTAAAAAATGGGAGCCAATGCAATTCAAAACCGAGATGAGAATCATCTGGGGCCAGTCCTAGAGGTTTCAGCCTCTGCCTGGGCCCCCGCACAGCAGCCCAGGGGCTGGAGATGCTGCCCCTCCCCCACGGGGACTTCAAGGTCAAGACCAGCACAGCCAGCACCCCACCCCCACCCCCCAGCTGCTGTGCAGGTGTGAAACCCTCAGGGACCACAGACTCCTCCTTTCCTCAACAGTCGGTGCTCAGCGGAGAAACAGCTGTGAGTGTGAAAAGGAAGCGAGCACACAGCGCTGGTGTAAAAGTCACAAGCGCCAGGACCTCCCCACTAGTAAAATTCCCAGAGGACGTGGGCAAAGGCAACGTGAGCCAAAGCCAGCAGAGACTTGTTTTGTTTGGCCCAGGCAGTGTTTTGGGTTTTGTTTTTACTGTTCACCGGTGATCAAGGTTTAGAAATAGGGAGATTCTACCTCAAGTCCTCAGTGTCCAGCCTCTCTTGAACTGCCCCCGCCACGCCGAGCTTGCTGGCAGTTTGAGACCCTGTCATGTGTTCGGTCTATAGAGTGCAGACACCCGGCCCCCACGACAAGCCACCCACAATCCAAGGCGCAGCAGCCAGGCCCCCTGAATGCTTCCAAAGCAGCAGCCAGCACGACCCTCCTTGTGGCTGCACCAACACCGCTCCCTGGCAAGAGGGCAGGACGGAAGTGCACCCGTCCTGAGGCCTGGGGCACCCACCCTCCTTCCCCTCCGGGGCTCCCAGCACCCAACACCAAGTGAGGATTCCTGCATCCGCCCCCAGGTACTGGACCCACTTGCTCCTTCCAGCTGGATCCCAGCCACCCGGAGTCTGCAAGGGGCCGGCCCAGCGGGGGCCCAGCACAGGATCCGAAGGTTGGCTGGAGCCCCAGGTTCCCAAGGAAAAGACTTTTCCCTACCATCATCCTTCCCTCCTCTCTCTCTCATACCCACATCCAACCCATCCAAAACTCCTATCGGTTCTTTCTTTGAAATACATCCAGGGCATGTCCACTCTGCCCCAGCCCTGTGCAAACCCAGGTCCCAGCCGCCACCCCGCATCCTCTCCCATCCTCTCTCCACCTGCCACGGCACTCCTCTGGCGCCTTGCCCTGCCTCCCTTCCCCTCAGGTAACGGGCAGAGTCCCCAGAAGTGGCCTCCAGGCACCAAGGCCCCCCGTCTCGGAGCGTGTCTCCCACCGCCCTCCCCATCGCTCCCGTGCCAGACCCCCCACATGCAAAAGGGTGCTCCTGCACCCAGGCCTCCCCCCACCCTCGGCCAGGCCGGCCCCACCTGGTAACCGAACAGCTTGTCCCCTCACCTCCCTCTACGTCTGCCTCAAAGGACACCGGCTCAGTGAGGCCTTTTCTGGCGGCACTATCCAGAAATTACACACACACACACACACACACGCATCTCCCTTCCTTATTTGTCCTCCTCAGCTCCTGACCGTGCATCATATTATATAATCAACGTGAGTCTTGTTCATCGCCCGTCTCCTCCGGGGTTGGAATTTAAGCTCCATTAGGACAGAAATCTTCGACATCAGTTCCAGGTTCTACCCCAGTGCAGGGCCTGCACCCAGTAGGCGCACATTCGCCGGGGGCCTGTTTCCACGCCTGCGCCCCCTCCTGCCGCCCGGAGATCCCCACAGGTGTAGACAGAGGGGCACAGGTCCCCTGCCGTGGAGACACCCACAGCCTAGAGGGATCCTATTTGGCAGTCTGCCCGCATTTTTCAGCTGGGGGGGCCACACAAATGTCAACACAGACAGGAGCACCGGGCCCCACTTCTAGCACCTCTCAAGCCGAAGGGCGTCGGGCCCCAAGGCCTCGACCTCACCCAGCAGGTTTTGAGGCAGGCGCCCGGGTTTCCGGCGAGATCTCCACACAACCACCCAAAACGGTTTTAGGAGCTGGAGGCAGATGTGGGCCTGAGCTGATGTGACTGCAGCCGGGCTCAGTGGAGACCAGGGAACAACTCGCCTGGCGGGTCTACAGAGCTCTGAATGGCCATTAAATAATTTGCCAAGATGTTTAAAGTTAAGGGGGCAGGGTGAGAAAATTCAGAAGTGTGCTGGATGGGACAGAGGAATGGCTGGACAACTCTCCCTCTGCGTGGAGGGGCAGCGCCGCCCCCTCTTCTCCAACCTCCGATTCTGAGCCACCACTGGCAGTCACGGGGGGGCTGGCAGGTAGCAAGGCCAGAAAGAGGTGTGTGGGCAGGATGCGGCAGCCAAGCCAAAGAATACATATATTCTTTTCTTGTCATGAAGGGGAATGCCAAGTATTCTGTCCCCAGCGGCACTGCAAGGTACAAGACCTGCAGGGATCACAGCTGGTGTTGGTCAAACGTCCAATTCAAAATTTTCCCCACCAATAGCTAACTCACTGGAGAGTTCTGGAAGGGTCTGGGACTGACCGCTCCTTACATGTACCAAATGTAGGTCCTAAAGGGGCCTTGGGTTTGCTGCCCTGGTTTGGGTTCTTTTTTTTTTTAACCACTGATGCAAAACTCAAGGGAGTTCTGGAGAATGTAGCTAACTTCTATCACGTGATGCTGAAGGTGCTACACACAGGAGCCCTTGTTTGGGGCCTGGGCCCACTTAGTTGGCGTCCCTCCAGGGCTGACCCATTAGAGAGAGCCCAGAAGTACAAAAGCAGAAATGTCGCTTTCTCCCTGGTGCACGCAGCCCGGGCCACAGCCCTGCCCCGGCTCCCACCCCCCAGCCCCGGTCAGCTGCTCACAGGCTGGTTAACCATTACCTTCTCAGACCAGCCTGGAACCGGGGCCCCACCCCCTCCTACAAACCCCCGTGGCTCATCCCCAGGGGCTCCTGGCCAGGTCCAGGACTTCCCAGCAACAGGCTCAGGCAGGGCCAAAGGACCTCATTGTCCCCAGCCTTGTGGGGCTGGTCGGGGCGCACGGCCAGGCTACCTCTGGCTTCCGCTGACCCACGGCTGCCTGTCACCCAGCCCGCCCGCCAAGGGAAGGGTTCAGGGAGCTTTGGGGAGGGTTCAGGAAAGTGACACTTTGCGCTGGCGGCCAGGCCTCCAGCGGGTCACCCGGCCCGGCAGCTGAGCAGGGAGGGACACCCAGCAAGGTAGAGCGGGTCAGAGTGGGGAGAGGCCCCGGGATGGAGCCACAAGTGAGGCGACAAAGGAGAAGGGGGGCGGTCATACAAAAGGCCGGCCGCTTCCACAGCTGTCGCGTAAAAGGCTCCAAAAATAGCTGATGGGCCTGGTGGTGCGGAGCCAGCCGAGCCGCCGGGCTGAGAAGGAAGGGGAAGTGGATGCCTCCCCTCTGCCCGCCTTTGTCTGGGCAGGGATCCCGCCGCGATCTTCCCTCTAGCTGGGGGGCAGACAGCCGTGCCATGCCCCTCGGGTGCCTGCCTGCCCGCAGGGCCACCGGGCGGGCAAGGACCTCCCGGGTCCGGGACCACCCCCCTGCACCCCCCACCCCGGGCCCGAGCCCGGAACCCCCGGCACTCTCTCCTGGGTCGGACCTCTACCCCCGCCTCGGCACCTCCTCCCTGCGCAGGGCCGGGCCCGGCGTCGCCCGGCCACCAGTTGCCACCGTTCCTCAGGCCCCCACCCTGCGCCCGGCGCGGCCCAGAAGCCCGCGGTGGGGATGCGCCGCACCGGACCGCGCCGCGACCCTATCTGGGCCCGGGCCGGGCGCGCGCGGCCCACGAGCATCCCCAGCCCCCGCCCGGCGGCGGCCGCGTCGCGGACCTCGGCGCGGCACTCACAGTGGCGCCGCGGCTGCTCCTGCGAGATCGGGGCGGTGAACGCGGCCGGCGCCCAGGCGGGCCCGGAGCCCGAGGCTCTGCAGAGCGCGCGCACGACCCGCAGGTAGCCGGCCATGCCGAGCCGGGAAGCGCGCGAGCGGGCGAGTGCAGCGCCGGGCCGCCACTCGAAGCTGGCTGGCCGCGGGGCCTGGCTCGCGGGGGCCGCCCAGGCACGGGCGGGGCGGGGCTGCCAGGCTCGCCACCCATTGGGCCCCGCCGGGAGGGGGCAGGGCCAGGCCGATCCCCGCCCCTCTCTGGGCCACGCGGCAGCTGCTGCCGGGCGGGACAGGGGAGCCCGCGCTTCACCCCGCGCGGCGGGAATCCCGGGTGGGGTCGCGAGGGGCGGGTGGGGCCCGCGGCCAGGGATCGGGAGCGCGTCCGGGGGCTGCCTGCCAAGCCAGACCCCGCGCTGCTCATCTGAACCGGGATGTCAGCTGCCACCCAAAGGCAAATCTGGCAGAGCCCAGCGCCCGCAGCCCGGGCTGGTGCCCCGGGGCTCATTTTGCCCAAGTTCGCGTTCCCAGTTCTTGCAGTGAGACCCCTGGCACCTCGGGGTCCTCAGCCCCGCTCTCAGACTCCCGGCCCCCCCACGGGTGTGTACGCTGCCTGAGTCACTTTGCATTACCCCGCAGTCGGCCTCCTCCTTGCCAAGGGGAGTTCTCACGATCCCGGGGCTGCCAGGAGACGAGGTGAACTAATGCACGCACAACTCTTGAAGCATCCTCTGTGCTTCGTAAATAACGACCATGTTCGTTCCATTCCAGATTCCCAGTCCCGCAAGCCTGTCCATAATTAAACTCAGCACCTCAGGAGACAAAGTTCCAGTGTTTTCCCAGTTATCGTTCAAAAGACACTGGTGGTTCTCCCACAACCACAGTCTCTCTTCACCCAGTTTCTTGAAATAAGACGGGAGCTGCAGAGCTGCGGTTTATTTAGAGAAACTGACCCTCCCCCTCTTTCCCTGCCGGGGAATTCTCTCCCAACCCAAGCTGGCTCTCTCCGCCCTGTGTTCCCAGCTCTCCTCTTCACTGCCTCATGGTCAACAACGCCAGATGGAGCTGGGCCAGGAAGCTGACCTTGAACTAGTGACTTTACACCGCCCCTGGCCGGTCTGCCGCCTTAGCCTCAGGAGTCCACAGTAGACTGGGCCTAGGTAGGTGCCTGCTTTGAGGGACACCCCCAAAGGCGGAGGCCCCAGGAAAGGCCTGGTCTTGGGCCAGCATGTCCCAGAAGGACCTGCCATCCCCAGTTCGCCTCTTAGAAACGCAAACAGGTTTCCATGCTGACCTCGAGTTATCATGTGAAGGGCCCTTTCTAGCCACACCTGTTAACTGGAGAATGGGCCAGCCGAGAATTCCTTTGTTCTAAACCATCATTTCTTCATGCAAACTACCTATACTGGCCCTACAAAATGTTGGTGAGGACATTGCCTGCAACACCTGATACAGACTGCCACCCCCTCTAGGGGCTCACCTGTCTCTCTTCATGTGAGCTGGGCTCTCAGAGGCCCAGGGCACAAGAAGCAGTGGTGAAGCCTCAGTGTTTTCCAGAGCCAGGCCTTTGCCTGCCACGGGAGGGGCCAACACATGTTGCCCTCACTGGTGCAACTCCAACACCCTGCCAGACTTCCCTGTGCAGAAAGGAACCTGTTTGGTGAGGCAGCTGGTGTGGCTTCACTGGCTCAGAGAGGTTAAGTCACTTGCTCAGACTCACACAGCTGGGAAGTAGAACTCCTATTGGAATGCAGATACCTGGCTCCTCCTCCAGTGTTCTTTCAAGCATGGTGTGAGGGAAACCAGAGACCCTATTTATTGTTCTTATTTGGATTCCTTGTGGTGGTAACAATAGGCCCTGAAAGGTGCTGCAGAGAAAGATGAGCTTTATAGGAAAGATGCTTAGATCCTCCAGTTCGAGTCAGTGGAATTGGAAACTCCCACCCTTTCACATTTTTAATCAAACCCCAATTAGAGATGAGTCCAGCCCTGGCACCGTGGGATCAACAATGCCATCCTGACCAAAAGGGGGAAAAGAAGTGTAATTAATAAAGTGTCAGTGGCAGAGAGAGTTCAAATAGAGTCGAGAGGCTACTCTGGAGGTTGCTCTTACGCAAGCTTCAGTTAGACATTGCTACCTATCATAACTTGCCAAATCTCAATCAAGACCTTTCCAGCCAATCCTAAAAAACACCTAAGGCAATTCAGATGATTCCACAAGGGTTCCATGCACTAGATTAACTTTCCAGAAACCTACAACCTCTAGACGGGTCCCTGGACCAGACAAGTCCTGAAACCTAGAGGGCCCAGACTTTCCAGAACATCAGATAATTCCATCTCCGTACCCCATATCCACAGCCCCTTCCAACATGAAAAAGTTAGAATGGCCATAGCCTAAAAACCCCTAAAGGGCGGGTTAGAAAGATCAAAGGTGATGGTGGAATTATACAGAGAAGACAGGATTTAACAAACGAATATGAATACTGCATCAGTAAATTTATATCTCTTTTAGTCTCCAGTATCTTAGAGCAGCCCAAAGTAAAAATCTAAAATGGTGGAATTGTAACCCGTGACAAACTCTGAAATCTGTTCTGCAACTAATTGTTGTGCTGTGCTTTGAAATATATTGCTTTTTAGTATATATGTTATTTTACAAAAAAGAAAAAGTCTATTGTGATGATAAAAAATATTTATTTCTTCTAACCTCCTATATTCTGGAGCAGCTAGAAGGAAAAATCTGAGAGGATGGTATGGTAGCACCATGATAAACTCTGGAATCTGTCTTGTAACTACTTGTTGAAGAATGCTTTGAAAACTGTTTTTTTTTCCTCTCTTTGCTTTGTATATATGTTATATTATACTTAAAAAAAAAAATTAGTTATTGAGTCTCAGTGACGTGCAAGTTCCCTGGAGGCGCAAACGAGCCCATCCCTCGTTCCTCCCTCCCGGAACCAGAAAAGCTTCTGCAGTCCCTGCCACCCCGGCACGAGAGGAAAGTGCTCCAGGAGGAGTTCGGACAAAGCGCGGGGCACCCAACAAAGGGAAAAGAGGAGACCTGTGAAGCTGGCTTTTCAGGGACACCTAAGATCTTAAGGGGGCAGGGCCGGCAGCTGGGAGAGGGGCCCTCCAGGGCCCTGAGTTGCTGTGACGTGTTTTGAGGGGGTGACACCTGGCAGCAGAGGATAGGGAAGCTTGGGGAATAGGGGATCAGCACCCGGGAAGGGAGACGTGGTCCCTGAGCTGGGGTGGGCCTGACACACGGGCAGGGCAGGGGGCGGTGGCAGAGTGACTCAGACTCCCCTGCCTGGAGCTGGAAGGATGGGGAAGCCTTTATTAGAAATCTGGAAGTGGGGCGGAGGAGAGGATTGGGGGAGGTGTTGACAGCAGAGCTATTTATGGTAGCCTCTAAATGATTTCTCTGCCAGCAGCCTTGCGCCCCCGTCTGCCCCTCCCTCTGCTCCCAGCACTGTCTTCCTGAAGCACAGCCCCGGTCAGTTTCCCACAGCTGAGACCCCTGCAGTAGCTCCCACCTGCCTAGTAACATGCATGGCGTTCACCTCCTTCACCACCCTCCTTGGGTACTGTTTCCCCTTCCCAAGAACCCTAAACTAGCCCTTCCTCCAGACAGACTCTGCCTCTGAGCCTTTGCACCTTCCCCTCCCTGCCACCCATTGGGTTCTTTCTGCTTCCCACGACCAGACTCCTCCTCACGTGAGGGCGGGGGCGGTCCCGCCCACTGTCGCAGCTGCGGGGGTTGGGGGGGGACATGGCATGCATGTACACCTGAGTCATCCTGCAGGTAAACAACCCCCCCAGCTGCCCAAAAAGATCACAAAACAAGAAGACAGCTCTGATTTTAGCTTTGTAAACTAGGCCTAGGAACGACTGTAACTGAGAAATCAGGATTTAAGGGAAGATTTTGATTACTGAGTCATTATATTGATGCTCCTTTTGCTTTCTGGTACATGGGAGCAGACAGAGAGGAGCACCTAAAATCCCTAAACTGTAATTCCACTGCCCTGATAGCCGAGATGAGTGTAAGAGCCCTTATCTTGTGCCTTTGTGATTGTAAAAGCTGTTACTCCCTTTATCCGGCCATTTTCTTAAAGTAACTTGTAGGGCGAAGACCCCAATGCTAACGAAGAATTAACTAGTTTCAGCCCCTTATATTTGTAAATTGCATCCATATCCGCTAGAGTCTGCTATTAAAAGAGAACTTGTCTCCCTTTCTTTCAGTTTACACCTTTCATATTGAAATGATAATGATAACTTTGTCTCCTTTTCTGCCTAGAACTTGCTGTTTGAAATTATATGACCTCATCTCCCCTTGCTAAAGTCCTTAAAAACCTTGAACCTCTAAACTCAGGGAGACAGATTTGGGGCCACCAGGCCATCTGCGCTCCTACTGTGTGCCTAGTAATAGTCTTTCTTGTGATTGCCACTGACCCTCACAATTTGTTTTGTTTTGTTTTTTCACTTTAGAAATTTGTGCTGACAAAGGCAGCCCCCCAGTGCTAAGGGAGGAACTAGCCACTGGCTTGGCCCACCCCTCTACATTTGTGAGTCATTTCTGCTTGCACTGGCTGTGGAAATGGGCATGACTGTCTCCCCTGTTTCAATCCATGGAAACCTTGGCCTCCCCGACTGGGCAGCTGGGCCCTCTGCGTGCCTGCTCCGCACCTAGTAAATCACTCTTTCCCTCTTTGAAACCCTGGGGTCTTGAGAATTGATCATTTGAGCGTTTACAATCACAAGGTCACAAGGTGAAAGCTGCACGGTTGTACAGTTATTTTCAAAGATCAAGGCAACTGGATTACGGATCAATAATTTAGGATATTTCCCTCTTGCTATTCTAATTCACTCAAAGGTAAGAAGGAATATTTATATAAAGATTCCGTCGTCGTGAGCGTTGGTTAAATCCCAGCTTCTCAGTTACACTGTGACATGCCAGGCGTGACCTGTGAGAACAAGAGGGCACGTTGTCGCCCTGCAAGGACCTCGGGGCACCGGGGAGTTGGCTGCACAGCCTCTTCGGAGGGCCATCAGCAGTGTCCTCCTTGTATAAATGCACATGCCCTCGAGTCCTGCAAGTCCACGTTTAAGGACTGATGCTGGAGAAACAGTCACCAAAACGTGCAGAGGCGGGTTATTCTTATACATCACATAAATGTCCCTTTTTAGTTTAGGGTGTACTGGAGAGGCTGAAGGGAAGTTCCTAAAATTGCTGAGCTGTGTTCCAGTAGCCTAGATTCTTGAAGACAACTGTATAAAGATTTCACTTTTGCAATGTGACTGTGTGATTGTGAAAACCTCGTGTCTGATAACCCTTTTATCCAGGGTTTGGGCAGATGAGTAAAAAAATATGGATAAGAAATAAATAATAGGGGGGATAATTTTGGGGTTTTTTCTGGAGTAAAATTCAAAAGGGTGATCATGTGATGAATACACAATTATGTGATGATATTGTGAGCCACTGACTGTGCTCCATGTATGCAATGTTCATGTGTTAAGAATGTTTGTATGTGAAGCTTTATCAATAAAAATAAAAATAAAATAAAGTAAGAAGCATGCAGACACACAAGTACAAGGTGTTCCCGGCAGCACTGCCTGTCCGAGAGAAAAACCAAGAGTAGCGTAAATGTCCATGCTTGCTGATATAGAAATATGTCCTATGATATAGTCACCAAAAATTGACAAATTGCTGAGAAATATCCCAGTTTAGTTCATGTATGTAGGTTTTTATATATAAACATAAAAATTGAAGGCACAGAAACCAACGTGTATCTGAGGGAGGAGTGATTCTGGGGACCTCTCAATTTTTACTTGTACAATTTTGTGGGGGTTGAATATTATATAACAAGCATCTATTTCGTTTTGATTTAATTTTTATATATATTTTTAATTAAGTAAGTTGTAGGTTCACAGGAAAAATCATGCAGAAAATTCAGAGTACCCATGTACCTCCTGCCCATTCTTAATGCCACGCATTATTGAGGTCCATTTGTTATAGCTGATGAGAGAATGTTATTATAATTGTACTATTAACTGTAGTTCATATTTTGCATTCGGATGCAACCTGTGTGTTGTAGGGCCTATGTTTTGTTTTGTTTGCTTTCATTTTATTCTAGCCACATATATAAACCCTAAAATTTCCCCTTTTTTCAAATACACAATTCAGTGCTGATAATTGAATTCGCAATGCTGTGCCACCATCACCACCATCCAATACCAAATCTGCCCATCGCCTCAAAGGAAACTCTGTGCCGGTTAAGCATTCCCTGCTTGCATTATGGAAAGATGTTTACTGTTGTTATTGTTGTGTTAATAAACTGACCCAGCCACTTCAGTGCTGCATGGCGCCCCAGCCCGACTCACTCTGGCAGCTTCCTTCACCCTGGGGACTTTTCCTTCTACCTTCTTTCCATCCTTGGGGGAAGGGAGGCATTAAAGGGGCAGGGGGAGGGGGGGAGGAGGTGAATGAGGGCACCTTAGGGTGGCGGCCACAACTGAAAGACCCAGGTGCTGCCCAGGGGCTGGCCGCGCCCCACAGCTGGGTCTGGTGGCGGAAGAAGCCATCCCAGGGGATCAGAGGTGGTCATAGGGCTCATCCGAGGGCCACAGAGGGCCGAAAATAAAGGACAAAATGAAGAGCTGAGCGGAGATTAGGACAGGATGGGGCAACCAAGAGCAGCGGTCCTCAGCGTGATCGCAGGCTCTGGGAGGGACCTCAAGACCCTTTCAGGGGCCCTGGGGGTCAAAACTATTTTCACAAGAATACCGAGAAGTCGCTTGCCTTTGCCAGTGTTAACATTTCCAGGGACCGAGCCAAAGCCACGTGGGGGAACGCTACTGGCACTTTGCTCTGAATCATGAGGACACGGAAATGGACTAGGTCTGATTATATTATTCACAATCAGATACAGTTAAAAGGGGGAAATAAAGTTTTTCATTTGAAATATCCTTAATAAAGAGGTGAAAATGACTGCTTTTATTACATTTCGACTCCTGGGTACGTTATTAATAAGTGTGATAAGATTAAGGCGTTTGCATAATACGTTTGTGCTGCAGGCACGTGATGGTTGTTCCTGGAAAAGCCCTCTGGCTTTTTCGACTTCTGAGCTGAAGCAGCTGCCTTTTTTTCATAGAACATCCTTTTAACCGGAAAGAACAACTGATAGAGAAACCACAGTGGTTCAGACTTGTTGATCTGGCAGGCATTTTCCCAAAGCTGAACAAAGTGAGCTTGCCACTTTAAGGGAACAACTGGCAGACTTTGTTGCAAGGATAACTTCAAATTTTCAAGCAAAAACTAGAATCCTGAAAAAAATTGCATATCTTCCCAGAGCTTGAGAGCACCCCAGTTCTTACACGTTTCTGATTAGAGGTAATATTAACAAAAATGATTTTTTTTTTAAATATCACATGATGAAATATGTCAAGTTTGGGATGATTGGCATGACTTAGTGAGCCGATATTTGCCAAATACATGAGGTTACAAAGTCGTGCATAGGTAAAGGTCTGTTCCAGAAAGGATTTTACTGCAATGATTTGTAGTATGTTCAGGTGTCAGCGTGGCCAGGTGAGGGTGCCTAGCCCTGCTGCTGCGGACGTAAATCACCAACATGTGAAACTCATCTATGACTGGTCCCATCTGCAGTTGGCTAAGGGGACGGCCTTCTGCAACGAGTGAGATTTAACTTAATTTGCTGGGAATTTAAGAGAGAGAGAGGTCAGAAGAGAGCTCAACTCAGCACAGCCCAAGCAGCTCAGCACACCTCATCTCGGCACTCACAGCTCAGCCCAGGCCTTTGGAGATGCAGAAAGGAATCACCCTGGGAAAGCCCTGGGAACCCAGAAGCTGAGAGAGAAGCCAGCAGACTTCGCAATGTGCCTTCCCATGTGGCAGAGAACCTCAGATGGAAAGCTAGCTGCCTTTCCTCTGAAGAGCTCCAAGTTTTAACTAAATAAATCCCTTTTTATTAAAAGCCAATCCACTTGCATGCGGGAGACCCAGGTTCGATTTCCAGACCGTGCACCACCCCCCCCCAAAAAAAGCCAGTCCATCTCTGGTGTGTTGCATTCTGACAGCTTTAGCAGACTAAAACAGTAAAAAAATACAAAAAAGTCATTGATACTGTTTGTTTCCACATTGCAACTTATCTTTAAGAAACTATAACTTGTGTGTATTAGTATAGTAAAAGGATATCTTTCCTATCTGAAAAAGCTATCAAAATACTCCTCGTTTTTCCTTTTCCAGGTGCTTATCTGTGTGAGGTGGACAGTCTTCATCAATTTCAACCAAAACAGTATATGACAACAGACTGGGAGTAGAAGCAGCCCAGCAGCTGCTAAGTCTGGTATTGAAGAGATTTGCAAAAATGTAAAAAATGCCGCTCTTTTAATTTTTTTGTTTCAGAAAAGCTTATTTTTAAATGAATAAATGTTTTCTGATTTCTCTGCTTTAACTTCTAATTCAGTAAGGATGGTTATAAATGCCCATATAAACAGCTCTTTGGGGTCCTCAGTAATCTTTAAGAGTGTATATGGGTACTGAAACCAAAAAATGTGAGAATCACAAACCTAGAGGAAAGTACTTTGCAGCCCAAAATGGTTGCCCCATTATCACATGCAAGAAATTTGACATGGTGTTAGTCGGGGTTCTCTCGAGGAACAGAACCAACAGGACAGCTCTGTAAATATGAGATTTATAAAGGTTTCTCACATAATCATGGGAATGGAAGAGTCCAAAATCCCTAGTACAGGCTGTGTGGCTCTGATGAAATGACTGGATGAACTCCACGGACAGGCTGACTAGCTAAAGAAGCCGTGAAAGAGTTTCTCTTCTTCCTTAAATGCCTTCATCTGATTGGATTAGCTCATTGTGGGAGACACGCTTTTGTTATTCGCAGATGTAATCAGCCACAGATGTAATCAACTGACTGATGATTTAATACACCAGCCTTCTGATTTATCAGCCAGTCACGAAATATCCTTGCAACAACAGTCAGGCTAGTACTTGTATGACCAGACATCTAGACATCGTGATTTGGCCAAGTTGACACTAGAGCCTAACCATCACAGTCCACCCCTTGCCAACTTGGCACCTATGCACATCACCTTGTGTGGTAGTTAGATTCAGTTGTCAACTTGGCCAGGTGAATGTGCTTAGTTCTGTTGCTGTGGACATGAGCCAATAGTAGGTGAACCTCATCTGTGGCTGATTACATCTGCAATGGCTAGGAGGCGTGCCTGCTGCAGTGATCAATGATGTTTGATTTAATTGGCTGGTGCTTAAATGAGAGACTCAACGTAGCACAGCCCAAGCAGCTCGACATACCTCATCTCAGCACTTGCAGCTCAGCCCAGGCCTTTGGAGATGCAGAAAGGAATCACCCCAGGGAAAGTTGTTGGAACCCAGAGGCCTGGAGAGAAGGCCAGCAGAGATCACCCTGTGCCTTCCCATGTAAGAAAGAACCTCAGATGAAAGTTAGCTGCCTTTCCTCTGAAGAGCTAATGAAATAAATCCCCTTTTATTAAAAGTCAATCCATCTCTGGTGTGTTGCATTCTGGCAGCTAGCAAACTAGAACACCTTAAAGCACACTTAATTTCCAAATAGAACACAATAACAGGCATGTGTTTCGCCTAACAATGCTCAACTGTCCGGCGTATAACTGGAAATGCACTACATCTCTCCAGGACAGGGTGCAAGTCCTTAGGTAACATTCATTCTTAGACTTCATATCCTATAGCTTAGATACGATAACACGAACAATACAACTTATGTCACATAAGAGGAAAACAAGATATTTGCTTATGTACAAAAACAAACACGCTCATAACTAAACAGGGAGGAAATGTTCATACCATCACAGTCCTCGTTTCTGTAACTGACCACATGGTCGCGGTACATATTTATCACTACCTTCTTCGACTACGCATTTCACGTTCCCTTTACCCTCAGCAAGCACGTCAGCTGGCCGTGGTTCTTGGCCGGAAGAAGTGACCCAGACCCTCATCTGGAAGTTTCTGGGCCATGGTAGTCCTGCCTGGATTGGGTTGTTGCAGTTTTCCATTGACTTTAATCACAGGGCATGATATTACTGAGAGACGCCCTAGGGGATCTCCTGTATTCCAGGAAACCTCTTCTTTACCTTTACTGTGTGACTGCAGTCCTACATTCCCTTAATAGTCAAGATCAATCACCCCCTGATAGAATAGTAATCCCTTTTCATGCCTGTTGATTTAGAGGCATGAGAAGCCCAAAGTGACCTGGTGACAGTCTTAATTTCCAGTTCAATGGAATCATGGTTGTGTCTTCTGGAAGGAGTACTCCTCCTTTTGGAACTAAGACCTGTAGACCAGCAGAACTTAAGGTTTCAGGGCCAGGAAACAAAAGTTTTCCTAGTGGATCACTAGAGGTGACAGTGGGTGGTGCCACTCCTATTTCCACCCCTTGATTCCTGGACCCGTGAATCCTGGCTATGGGAGAAACGGCACCATACACTGGACGCTGGTTCAGAGCATACACAGCCTCCTGGAGAGCACTACCCCAGCCCTGCAAGGTATTACAACTAGTTGGCACCATAATTGGGTCTTTAAAAGGCCATCCTACCGTTCTATCAACCCAGCTGCCTCTGGGTTGATTAGAGGGAAACACGGTAAGACCAGAGAATTCCATGAGCCTGTGTCCATTTCTGCTGTGAAGTGGGTTCCTTGATCAGAAGCAATGCTGTGTGGAATACCATGATGGCGGGTAAGGCATTCTGTGAGTCCATATACGGCAGAAGTATTGCATACAAGAAATGCAAAACCATATCCAGAGTATATTCCTATTCCAGTTAGAACAAATCTCTGCCCCTTCCATGATGGAAGGCGTCCAATATAACCTGCCACCAGGTAACAGGCTAATCACCTTGGGGAATGGTGCCATATCAGGGACTGAATGTGCATCTCTGCTGCTGGCAGATTGGGCACTCAGCAGTGGATGTAGCCAGGTCAGCCTTGGTGAGTGGGAGTCCATGTTCCTGAACCCATGCATAACCTCCATCCTACCACCATGCCTACTTTTTCATGAGCCCACTGGGCAATGGCAGGAGTGGCTGAGGAAAGAGGATGACTTGGATCCACAGGACAAGTCATCTTACCCATTTGATTATTAAAACCTTCCTCTGCTGAAGTCATCCTCTAGTGAGCATTCACACGAGACACAAATATTTTCAAGTTCTTTGCCCACATGGAAAGATCTATCCACATATCTCTTCCCCAGACCTCTTTGTCACCAATTTTCCAATCATTCTCTTTCCAAGTCACTGACCATCCAGCCAAACCATTAGCAACAGCCCATGAGTCAGTATACAAACGTACCTCTGGCCAGTTCTCCTTCCAAGCAAAATGAACAACCAGGTGCACTGCTCAAAGTTCTGCCTACTGGAAGGATTTCCCCTCACTACTGTCCTTTAAGGACATCCCAGAATGGGGTTGTAGTGCTGCAGCTGTCCACATTTGGGTGGTCCCTCCATATCGTGCAGAACCATCTGCAAACCAGGCCCAAATTTTCTCTTCCTCAGTCAACTGACTGTAAGGAACTCCCCAAGAGGCCATAGCTCTTGTCTGGGAAAGTGAAAGTAATGTGGCAGGAGTAGGGGCCATGGGCATTTGGGACACTTCCTTGTGTAACATGTCTTCAGGACCTGCTTGAGCCCTATCTCGTATATATCATTTCCATTTTATGATGTAGTGCTGCTGTGCACACCCAACTTTATGGCTTGGTGGTTCAGACAACACCCAGTTCATGATAGGCAACTCAGTTCTCATGGTAACTTGGTGGCCCAAGGTTAAGGTGTTCAGTCTCTACTAAGGCCCAGTAGCAGGCCAAAAGGAGAGTAGTTATCTGCAGTGGATGGTAAGGCTTTGCTTCAAAATCCTAAGGGTCTGCATTGTGATTCTCCTATAGGGGCCTGCCAAAGGCTCCAGACAGCATCTCTATTTACCAGGGACACTTCCAGCACCATTGGATCTGCTGGATCATATGGTCCAAGTGGCAGAGTAGAAGTGGCAGAGTAGCTCGTACAGTAGCTGAGACCTGTCGCATAGCCTACTCTTGTTCAAGTCCCCACTCAAATCTAGCAGCTTTTCTGGTCACTTGATAAATGGGCCTGAGTAGTACACCCAAATGAGGAATATATTGTCTCCAAAATCCAAAGAGGTCAACTAGACCTTGTGCCTCTTTTTTGGTCATAGGAGGGCCTATGCAACAGCTTATCCTTCACCTGAGAAGGGATATCTCCATGTGTCCCACACCACTGGACACTGAGAAATTTCACTGAGGTGGAAGGCCCTCCACCTTTGGATTTATCTTTGTTGGGAGATAAATCCAACAAAAGGACATTGGCCTGACACACAAATGCCTTACTAATAAGTCTAGAGTGGTTGCTACTTCTTGCTCACTAGGTCCAATGAACATGATATCATCAACATAATGGACCAGGGTGATGTCTTTGTGGGAGGGAGAAACGATCAAGTTCACTGTGGACAAGATTATGACATAGAGCTGGAGAGTTGATATACCCCTGAGGTAGGACAGTGAAAGTATATTGCTGACCTTGCCAGCTGAAAGCAAACTGTTCTGGTGGTCCTTACTAACAGCTGTTGAGAAAAAAGCATTTGCTTTTTTCTGGTAGCTTTATACCAGGTAGCAGGCGATGTGTTGATTTGCTCAAGCAATGATACCACATCCAGAACAGCAGCTGCAATTGGAGTCGCCACCTGGTTGAGTTTTTGATAATCCACTGTCATCCTCTGAGATCCATCTGTTTTCTGCACAGGCCAAATAGGTGAATTGAATGGGATGTGGTGGGAATCACCACCCCTGCATCCCTCAAATCTTTGATGGTGACATTAATCTCTGCAATCCCTCCATGAATACAATATTGCTTCTGATTTACTACCTTGCCAGGTACAGGCAGTTCTAGCGGTTTCTACTTAGCCTTTCCTACCATAATATCTCTCACTCCACAAGTCAGAAAACCAATGTGGGGATTCTGCCGGCTAATGAGTATGTTGATTCAAGTTATGCATTCTGGAACTGGGGAAAAGACCACAGAACGGGTCCAGGGACCCACTGGCCCCACTGTGAGATGGACCCGAGCTAAAATTTCATCAATCCCCTGACCTCCGTAAACCCCTACTCTGACTGGCCGACCAGAGTGACGTTTTGGGCCTCCTGGAATTAGTGTTACTTTTGAGCCAGTGTCTAATAGTTCCTGAAATAGTTGAGTCATTTCCTTTTCCCCAGAGCACAGTCACCCTGGCAAAAGGCTGTAGGTCTCCTTGGGGAAGGCTGGGAGGAAGGTTAACAGTGTAAATTTGGGGGAGTGTAAAAGGATCCTTCCCCACAGGCCTGGAGGGGCTCTGGGTCTGTAAATTGTCTCCAGCCTAGGAATTGATTAAGGGGCCATGGTCCCTTAATTCGAGTTAGACTTCTGTTCACTTGACCCAGAATTCTGCTTATACAGCTCAAACAAGAATTTTGTCGACTGCCCCCATCTATTGTACTTCTAGGTACCCCATGATCTACTAGCCAATGCCACAAGTCTCTGCAAGTCAGATTATTTTGTCTGCTGCTTTGAATCTGCTGTCCAATATGATGGCAATGCACACCTTGTCTATGGTGATTGTGCCACCTGGCTTCTGCCAACTCAGGATCCCGTCATCCCCATTGTGTTTAAGGATTCCAGCTCAGTGACAGCAGTTCCCACAGTAATATCCGACCTACAGAGAAGGGCAACTACAGAGCTCCTCAGGGATGATGGGGCTAGTCTCATGAATTTATTTCTCAAGTTTCTCGTGAAAGATGTGTCCTCTGGACATTCCTAGAGTCTATGAGCAGGCTTTGCATGATAAATCCACTCTAACATTCCCATCTCTCTAAGCCTCTGGATCGCTTCATCTATATTATACCAGGGCAGTTCTGGCATTTCGACCTCAGGTAATGTCGGCCACCTTTGGATCCATGTTTTAGCCAACCATCCAAACAAACTCCTAATGCCTTTTCTAGCCCTTTGAGCTACAACATTGAATGCAGAATCTCTGCTTAGTGGGCCCGTATCAATGAATATAGCTTCATCCAACTTTATATTCCTTCCACCATTATTCTACATCCTTAATATCTATTCCCACACCTGCAGTTCTTTTGGAGTACAGTGTACCTCCTCATGGGTACACTGTACTCACTTTGTATCTCACCTATTGGGGTGGGTCATGAAAAGAAGCAGAAGTGTCTTTCAAGCCAATTACCTCAGGGCATTCCATTGCAATTTCAAATGGTGATACAGGATTAGTTGTTCCAAGAGGAGGGAAGGCTGTTTCCCCAAGGGAGGTGGTTACAGGTTAGCAGGCAGTGAAGGGTTAGTCCCGTTAGGTGGAGGTTGGATGGCAGACTCCTCTGAGGAGACTGGAGGTGGGAATCTGTTTCCTCAGGGCAGGCTGGAGGTCAGTAGGCTCTTTCCTCAGGGCAGCCCACTACAGGCCTATCTAGCAAAGGCTCAGCAGATTCCAAGGACCCCATCTTCCCATCACCACCTTTATCAGGCCATATGTCACCATTCCACATTTCAGGATCCCATTCTTTTCCAAAGACCTTATTTAAACAGCGGACACCCTGCAAGGTTGAGATTTTAGTTTATGTTGTAAATCTGATACTCACACAATGAGGCTCTGTGTCTGGTTTTCAGAGATCTCAAGTCTGCAACCACAGGAAATAAGATCTTCTTTCAGGGCACACATGGAACTTTTACATCATTCATAGGGTGCTGAAGCTTCAAATTTGAAGCTTTCGGCTCATCCCTTTCCCTCATCACCGTATCTAGCATATCTAACAAGCAACCAGCCAAAATCTTACTTCCACAAAACTCCATAAAGGTGTCAAAAACATCACCACCCAGCACCTTGCCTCGTATAAGTGTACAGTTAGCAGAATCCATTGGTGATATTTTGAGAATCTCTTTTGCCAACTCACCTCATGGACTGTCAGTGCCATCTTGATTATTGGAAACAGAGTCATTAGTGTCTCTGACCCCAATCAAAGTAGAAAACCAATTGTAAAAACCCATTTTTAAGATTCTGCTTCTCCATATTACAAACAGGCTTTACGAAAACTAATATTTAGACATTTTTTTAATATGCCTATGGATAAGCTAACATAGATGTCCATTTTAGGTGGTTAAGATTTCCATATGTTAATTGTAAAAATATTTGTATCTTCATATTTTCCTGAAATCAGGAAAATATTTAATAACATAAGACATTACTATAGCAATGCAGATATTTGTAAGAACTTTCTACTTGATATTTTGAGAACATACAGTTTTGACAGTTTATCAAATGGTATCTAAGTTAATGTTTAACAGAATTTAAAAACTTTGCTATCTGAATATGTAGTTTTTTTCCTTGTTGCCTTAATTTTCAATTGGTTTATGAAACTTACTATACAAATACAGGCTTTACAATGATTATATGGGTACTTTATTTAATATGCCTACAGTTAAGCTAACTAAGATATCCATTGTTGGTGGTTCTAAGTGTATTATTTGTTTTCTTAAATTAAAAAAAAAAATAACAAAAGGAAAAGATTCTGTTTTTCATGAACCACTCCTGGTGCCAAGCTGTGTAGTCAGGGTTCTCTACAGAAACAGAACCAACAAGAGATCTGTAAATATGAGATTTATAACGGTGTCTCACACAACCACAGGAATGGGAGAGTCCAAAATCCGTAGGACAGGCTGTGAAGCTGGTGGCTCTAATGAAAGTTCCAGAAGAACTCTATAGGAGAAGCTTACTGGCTGAAGAAGTAGTGAAAGAGTCTCTCTTCTTCCTTAAATGTCTTCAACTGATTGGATTATCCCATTGTGGGAGGCACGCCTTAATTGATCGCAGATATAAACAGCCATAGATGTAATCAACTGATTGATGATTTAATACACCAGCCTTCCAGTGTATCAACCAGCCACAAAATATCCTTGCAGCAATGGTCAAGCCAGTGCTTACCTGACCAGATAATTGGGCATCATAATTTGGCCAACTTGACCCCAGAACCTAACCATCACAGACATGTATACAATGATACTATCTAATATATAGTCTTTATAAATTTTCCCAAATTGTCTCAATAATTCCCTTATGACATTTTTCTGGAATCTAATCAAGTATCATGCATTACATTCAGTTGTCATGTCTCATTAGTTTTCATTCATCTAAAGCAGTTTCTTTTCTTCTCTTTCTTTCTTTCTTTATTTTTGGTGCAGGGCCTATAACATTGCTATTTTTGAAGAGTTCAGACAGCCGTTTTGTAGACTGTCCTAAATGTGGCTTTGTCTGATGGTTTCCTTATCATTAGATTCTGGGCAATTTTTTTTTTTTTTTTTTTTTTTTGCCTTGAGCCATGGGAATTTATTGGCTTAAGATTTTGAGGTGAGGAGAGGTCCAGAATCACCCAGGTGTTGGTGGAACGATGTTTTCCATATTTTCTCCCCAATGACTGTGGCATTCTGGGGCTGGCTGTTGGTGATCCTTATCCTTGGCTTTTGTGTTACATGGCAGTGCACGTGGCCGGGTCTTCTCCTTTTTCTCCAGGTTCCATTGACTTCTGGCTGCTCCCTGTGGCTTCTCTAGAGTAAACTTTTTTTATTTTTTATTTTGTTCTTTTTTTTTGTTCTTTTCTATTAGCATAAACACTTTTAACAGGAATATTACATAGGTGATGTTTGTTGTCCCAACACCTCTCATTAGCAAGCTCCTGCTGTGTTTGTCTCATCAATCACTTAAAATGGTATTCAAGCATATTTTAAAATTACAAACACAGGGTTTGGAGACTGTCTTTTTGTTAGTGATTTTATATTTCATTGCACTATTATATCTCCTTTGGCACTTATTGACCCCTACTTTGTGGTCTAATATGTGGTCAAATTTGCAAGTTCTTGAAAAAAAATTTGTGGTTATCCAATTGTAAGAATTTTTGCGTTTGCTCTTTAGATCAAGCTTGCCAAGTGTGTTCTTCAAACCCTATCCTTATAAATTTTATAGACTCCATCTGTAAATTTCCAAGAAAGGCGTTAAGATTTACCAGTGTGATTATGGGTGTGTTGATTTCTCTTTGTAATTCCATCAGTTTGTGCTGGTGTATTTTGAAGCTATGTTTGTCGGTAAGTGTTAGGTTCATGACATATTTTTCTAAAAAATTCTTTCTTTTTTATTTTAAGCTTTTTTTATTGTATAATAGAACATATATACAAAGCAAAGAAAGAAAGCAAATTTTGCACACCAATGTTTATAGCAGCGTTATTTACAATTGCAAAGAGATGGAAACAGCCAAAATGTCCATCAACAGACGAGTGGCTAAACAAACTGTGGTATATACATACGATGGAATATTATGCAGCTTTAAGGCAGGATAAACTTATGAAGCATGTAATAACATGGATGGACCTAGAGAACATTATGCTGAGTGAGTCTAGCCAAAAACTAAAAGACAAATACTGTATGGTCCCAATGATGTGAATCGACACTCGAGAATAAACTTGGAATATGTCAATGGTATCAGAGTTCAGCAGGAGTTAGAAACAGGGTAAGATAATGGGTAATTGGAGCTGATGGAATACAGACTGTGCAATAGGACTAGATACAAAAACTCAAAAATGGACAGCACAATAATACCTAATTGTAAAGGAATCATGTTAAAATACTGAACGAAGCTGCATCCGAGCTATAGGTTCTTGTTTTGTTTTGTTTTGTTTGTTTTGTTCTTATTATTATTACTTTTATTTTTTTTCTCTATATTAACATTCTATATTTTTTTCTGTTATACTGCTAGTTCTTCTAAACTGATGCAAATGTACTAAGAAACGATAATCATGCATCTATGTGATGATGTTAAGAATTACTGATTGCATATGTAGAATGGTATGATGTCTAAAAAAAAATGGTCAGCACAATACTGCCTAATTGTAATGTAATTATGTTGGAACGCTGAATGAAGCTGCATCTGATCTATAGTTTTTTTTTTGTTTTTTTTTCTTTCTCTTATATATTTGTGTACTTTTTATTTTTATTTGTTTTCTCTGTGTTATCACTTTATTTCTTTTTCTGTTGTCGTGCTATTTCTTTCTCTAAATCGATGCATATGTACTGAGAAATGATGACCATACACCTATGTGATGATATTAAGAATTACTGATTGCATATGTAGAACGGATTGATTTCTAATGTTGTGTTAGTTAATTTTTTTTTAATTAATAAAAAAAAAAGAATCTAAAAAAAAAAAAAAAGAAAGAAAGAAAGCAAAGTGTTTCAAAGCACTCTTCAACAAGGAGTTACAGGACAGACCCCAGAAAGCATTATTTCTTGAATCATTAGGTGATGACCCTCTTCATCCTCAATATTGCTTTTGCTTAAAATCTATTTTTTATTATATTGCTACTCATTGGTTGGTATTTGTCTGGTATATCCTTTTCATACCTTTTACATTCAATTTTTCTGTGTTCCCATGTTCTGGATGTATTGGTTGTGTTCAGCATTTAGCTAGATTTTTTTGTAGCATACATTGAAAGTTCCCGCATTTTACTTTTGTTTGTTTGTTTGTTTAGCATGGCCAGGCTCCGGGACTCAAACCCCGGTCTCCGGCACCGCAGGTGAAAATTCTGCCACTGAGCCACCACTGCACCACCCAAAAGTCCTTGTATTTTTTTTTTCAGTCCTTGACTTCATTTAAACAATTCACATTTATGCAGATTACTGAAACATTTTAAACTCATCTTACCACTTTATTTTGTGGTTTTTGTTTACCACTCTTTTCCTTTGCTTATTTCAATTTCCCCCTTAGCTTTCTATTGGATCACTTGAGTTTTCTTTATCCCCACCCCCACCCCTTACTGGTGTGGAAATTATGCACCCTATTTCCACCTTTTTAGAAATTAAATTCTAACTTGACTTTACAAAGTTTAAAGTTCATACTTTTCTTTATGCTTCTTAAAAATACAAGAAACTTAGAACAAGTTCTTGCCCATCTGCGGTTTCATTATCCCATAGTACTTTTATTCCATGTGGTTTTCTGGGCCCCATCTTTTCTTTTCTTTTTTTAAATTATCAGCATGTTTGCATCTCTTTGCTCATATTGTCTTTCAATCCACTGCAGTGGAAAAGTGGGTTTCTTTGGTTCCAATCTCCCAGTGACGTGAGGATTAGAGGAGGGCTTGGGAGAAGGGAGACCCAGTGAGAGCCACGTGGTCAGCAGGGGTCCCCACTACCCTCAGTCAGTCCTGGGTGCAGGGCTGGGGAGAGGTGGGCCCGCCCGGGGCAGCTCTCTGGACACTGGGCCCAAGAGCCCGGAGGCTGGAGTGTCAGCCTGGGGCAGGTGGAATGGGAGCCATCAAAAGAAGTGGCTCATGACAAGCTTCGGGCTGCAGTTCATCCAGTGAGCTGCCTGTAAGTGTGTATCAACCACCCTGCGCTGAGGGGAGGTGGCAGGCTCCTGAGCTGTCCGTCTGTCCGTCCGCTCGCCTTGGCCTCTGCGAAGCCCCAGTGTGGCATCCGGCCCTGCGCTGCTAGAACAGAGCCGTGGCTAACTGCAGTGAAACAGTCAGGAAGTGAGAATCTGCAGGTCTTTTAAAAACGTCAGTTGTTAAACTGACTTGCAAAATTCCTTCAAGTTTACAGTTGGCTGGTGGGCCTGCGGGACGGCTCCAGGCGCCCTGAGTTAGCCCAGGAATCCTATTTTGGAGTCTCTGATCTGCAGACAAAGAGTCTCTGTGTTTTGTTCAGGCTCCATCAAGTGCTAAGGGCAGGATCAAAAGACTTTTTTTTTCCTTAACACTTAGAATTTTAATTTTCTACTTAATGAAATAATTTTGAGATTTAATTTAGATATAAATATTATCATACCACTCATGTGCCTACGTAGAACGGAGGATCTCAGCAGAATAAACTGGTTGTAGTATTCCCAAACTTTCCTAACATTATTCAGACTCTCATCCTCTTTTTGCTCACTTTGCCTTTTCAATTATATTTATTTTTACCGTGGTGACACCTGTACGATATGACATTTCCCATTGCACCCCTTTCACGTACACAACAGTCCAGCGGTGGTAACTATAGGCACAGTGTTTTGCTACTGTCCCCGCTGTCCCCAATGCATGGGTTAAGGACCTGTACTCAGTCCCCGGGTCACTGAGTCCCTGCCCCCGCCCAGCCCTGCCTAGACCCTCGCCCTGCCCAGCTGTGCAGTGTTTAACTTTCCAACCCCCCACTTCCCCACCCCCGGCACCAGGACATGCTCTCTTCAGGATCCCGGGAGGCCCCGGCCAACCTACCGGTCAGGTGCCACCAAGGTCGTGGGGACAACTGCAAGGGGACAGTGGCGTGGGGCAGAACCGGAGCCCAGCAGCCTCCTTGGCTCCCCGTGCCCCGCCTTCTGCATTCTTGGGTTAGGAATGCCCTTGGGACATCGACCCCACAGGCCACTTACCTCCTGTGCGTCAAAACCCAGGGCCAAGCTGCCATCATGCAGGGGACCCCACTTCTCTCCACCGCTCTTCCACTCCTGGAGGTAACCCCCCGGAGGTAGCAGCGTTGACAAGGACGCGCACTAGGAGCTGACTCCAGAATTAGCCCCCTTAATCCTCATAGCAACCCTGTGAAGTAGGTACTATTCTTATCTCAGGTCTGCAGATGAGACCCGGGCTTGGACGGGTCGGGTCGGGTGCTGATTTGTGCACAGTCACGTGGGAGGGCCCCGGGGGGCTGAGCCCTGTCTGTGGACCCGGGCCCTCCATCAGCGTTCTTTTTTTTCTTCCTCCCTCCACTGTCCTCTTTTCTGCGGCATCCACAGTTCACAGCCAATCATTTTGCATTCTTGAACACACTGCTCACTACGAGAGGTTCTCAAGCGTAGAGCCAGTGGTAGAAGCCCTGGGTCTGAAAAGACTGTCCAAGGGGAAAGTGGGGAGAGAGGAACCCCTAAGGGCACCCGAGGACAAGGAGACGGAGAAAGCACTGCGGCAGAAAGCACTGTGGCAAAATGTGTCCCCTGGATTCAGGCCATCAGTGACCTTGGCCGAGGCAGCGGCAGGGAAAAGCAGGTGCCCAAGAGCTGTGGGTTGGGAGAGGCTGGGAGGTCACAAAGTCGAGTCAGCCCACGGAGATGCCTCTCCCAAGAAGCAGAAAGCTGGAGCGAGTGTTCCATGGGAAGACGGCTTCTGGAGTTTGAGTTTTAGATTTGCGCGTGTGTGTGTGTGTGTGTGTGTGTTTTAAATTGGAAATGTCCCTAGCACATTTATATGCTAAGGAAAAAGAGCTGGCAGAGGTGAGGCTGAAGCTGGCAGGGAGCGGATGGAGGCAGTGAGAGGTTGCAGGAACCACAGAGGCTAAGGGCTCAAGCTTCAGATGGGACCCGAGAAGTTAGGGGTTAGGGATGGTTATGATTACTGATCATTATGGGATAGTCCTTTTTACCTTCTGCTGCATTGGAGCAGACAGAGGGAAACACCAGAAGTCTCTGAACTGTCATCCAGCTGCCTTGGTCTGTGATGATGAGCGTCTTGCCTTTATCTTCCGCACCTGTGACTGTAAAAACCTTGTGACTAGCCTTCACTTGTACCCAGTTATCCAGTTTTTCAACCTGAGAGTCTTGTGATCACTAAACACAGCCCTGAATGTTTACTCATGAAGGGCCTTGGGTCAGCCCGGGACTAACCCACCCCAAGTCTGGAGCTATTTTGATAGCTGAAGCTGGATCTAACCAAAACGGGCCCACCTGACGTGCTCAGGAGCTTAGACTTTAACGTACAAGTCCCCTAGTCCTTGTTATAATACCCAAAATCACGCCCCTCATCATATTAAGGCTGTGACTAAGCACGTGACCAACCTGGGCTTGCTCAGTGACCGGATCCCCTCTGATCCTTCATCTGGGGCCATCGTGCTCATTACCCTAAAACCTGCGCATCTCTTGATGCCATAAGACCATCAGAATTATTGCAGTTTGAGGAGGTGGGCTTTATTTTATTTTATTTTAGCCGTTAACTCTTTCTCTCTCTCTCTCTCTGAAACTCCGGGGTCTCGGGAATTGGTTGTCTGAGAGCAATAAATGATGCTGCTTTTGGTTGGTACCAATTCCAGACGAAAGCAGAGGGTTCTGTGCCCGATGCACACAGGCCAGTCCCTGACATGCTGAGGTTTCTGTGGTTCAGACCAGGGGAGATGGAACTGTTAGCATTGCAGTAAGCAGAGACCATGGGGCTGCTGCTTCTCTAACAAGTACAACCAGCTACAAAGCACATGTGTGAAGCAGTGGGGCTGGGCTAGAGCTAAGCTGGCCAGGCAAGGGAAAGTCGGTGGTTACTTCTGAGCTGACTCATGTCTCTCCATAGGATTAGGGGGTTGCCTTTGTGATTCTAAGACTCTGAAGTTGAATACCTCACTTAAGGCGGGTACAACTGATAAGGTTTTTCACAAGAAAAAAGGCTCTGTACATAAACCGTCATTGTCAAAATTCAGAATAAAAATTCAGAATTCAAAAATCAAAATTCAGCAATTTCAAGCATTTCCTTTTGGCTATTCTAATACACTAAAAAAGTAAAAAGAAATATCTACATATTGATTCAGTAGTCATTTTTTAAATCCTAACTTCTCGGTTATGGTAATTTGAGAGAGAGAGAGAGAGAAACAGAGGGAGAAAGTGAAACAAACTGTAAACCTGGAGGAAGCAAAACACCTTGATAAACCCGAGAAACCGGTCACAGGGATCCCAGCGGAGGCCTGAGAGCAACAGGCAGGAAGGGGTCCCGGGATCCCCAGAAAAAAAAAAAAAGGAAGTGTGCATGTGTGCGTGTGCGTGTGGGTGTGACCGGGAACAAGGGTTGTGCCTTCACAACCTTTACACCAGCAGGGAGGCCCTGCCGCCCCCAACTGAAAATTGAGGCGCATGGAGATACCTTCGGAAGCCGGGGGAGCGGCGGCGGCGGCACACCAGCCGGAGGGAGGCCCGAGGACTGCGGGGCCCCTGGGAAGGCTGGAGTCCGCCAGGCTCTAAAGATAAAGGGGGTCTGGGCGGCACCTCCACGAGCCGGGCCTGTGGGGGGCAAACGGAAGCCTTATCATAAATGCCCTTCGTGGGCCCCTGGCGGCGGCCGCGGGTCAGGCGGCGGACGAGGGACGAGAAGGTGGGGGTGGGGGGTCCCGAGGGCGGGCAGCAGGCCGGGCCCTGCACCCAGGGGAGGGGGCCAGGGCCTCCCAGGTGCAGCCCCCGGGGACCCCGCGCTCCGACGCCCCTAGACCCTCCGGGCCGCTGGTCCTCGCACGGCCACGCAGGGACAAAGCGCCCAGGCGTGACAACTGCCCAGCAATGACCCACGTGCCAGCTGGGGTCGCCCTGACCTTTGCGACCTGCAGAGGATTTCTTCCGCCTCCCGCCCGCGCGCAGTGGGAACCGCGGCGCCCTCCCCACGCGCTGCGGGGCCGACGGGGCGGGGCCGGAGCCGGGGCGGGGCGGGGGCGGGGCGAGCGGAGAGGGGGCGGGGAGATCAGGGGTGAGGGGCGGGGCGATCGGGGGAGGGGAGGGGCCGGGGGACCCGTCCGGCCGCAGGCCCCCCCGGCAGCCCCCCCGGCAGCCTGCCCACGGCCCCTCTGGCCACGTCACGGCTCGCGGCCATCCCAGTTTAGACCCCCCAAGTGCAGGGCGTGAGAGGAAAGTGAGGTTGGTTTCCGGGTGTACCGGACTCCCCGGGACCCCGGGAGTGGGGAATGGAGCATGACTTGCATCTGCGTGGGGACCTCCAGCCTAAGCGGGCCGCCCCTGGAGGGGGCTCAGGGTGAGGAAGAGAAAAGCCCAAGGGAATCCACGGCGGAGGCCCGGGGCAGAGTGGGAGGCGAGGAGCTTCCAACACCGGCCGGGTGAGAAGGCCTGGGGGTGGGGCGCTGACCCTGGTGGGCCCGGGTCACCCAGGCTTGCCGCCCGCCAGGCCCGGCGCTGTCCAATAACAATACAACGTGAGCCTCCTGTGTCATTGCAAACTTTCCAGTAGCCGGTTAAACAGGTAAACCATAAATCAGTAAACAGGTGGAATTAATTATAACACTCCAGCCCATTTAACCCAACAGATGCAAAATAGTATCATTTCAACATGTAATCGATATCAGAAATTAGGGGAATACTTTACTTTCTTCTTTGTATTGTCTTCGAAGTCCAATGTGACTTTACGCTTACGGTGTATCTCAGTTGAGATAAGCCACAGTGCAAACGATCAACACATATGCACAAAAAGCAAAAAGCACAGTACAGAATTACCATATGACCCAGCGATGCCACCTCTGGGTACATGCACCCAAGAATTGAAAGCAGGGGCTCTTTGCACCCATGTGCATAGAGGCATTATTTACAAAAGCCAAAAGATGGAAACAACCGGAGGGTCGGTCAACAGAGGAATGGATAAACAAAATGTGATTTGTCCCAACAATGGGACATAAGCCATAAAAGGGAGCTCAGTTCTGACAGCTGCTGCAACGCGGTGACCCTTGAAGGAATCACGTTGAGTAAAATTGCATAATTCCACTTATGTAAAGAATCTAGAAAATGCAGATCCATCCAGACAGAAAGTAGAGGACAGGAAATGGGGTGGGGATGAGATGGGAAATGGGGAATTATTGCTTAATGGGTAGAGGTTCTGTTTGGGGTGATGGAAGAGTTTTGGTAATGAATTAATCACATTACTTAACATGACTGATCCCACTAAATGGTGTGCTTGGGACTGATTAAATAGGAAATGTTGGGTACACGTGTGGCCCATGCAGCCCCCTAAAAACAGGAAATCCTATGTCAACCATGGGATAATCCTATGTTATGGTAACATATGAATATATGTTACCATGATTTAAAAAAAAACCTTAATCATCTATATCGTCCGTGAGAGCCAGGAAAAGAGAGGCTGGGTGTGGCCACCCATGTCCAGATTTAAAGACGGCAGCTTTGAAAAGTTCAAAGAAAGATGCTGCACAGCTTGAGACTGGGAGAGGAGACAAAAGCGGGAGTGGCAGCGACTCTCGGTCCCGGGGTCGCCGGGCCTTTCCTTCCCCATCACTGTAGACGGCTGCCTAATATTCTACCAGCAACGCACCAGCCCTTGTTGCAGCCAGCTCCGATTTGGGGCCAATTTTTCACTATCATAAGTAGCCCTGCAATGAACAGTCTTGCAGTTATTTTTAATCCGATGTATAGGCAAGAAACTTTCATTCTCCAGTACTAAACTGAGCCTGACGTGCTGTCCAGCAGAGAAGAGTCCCGGAGCTGGGCTGCCTTAGACCTGGGTGCTTGCTTGTACGTGGTCACAATTTCACTTTCTTGTCCTCTATAGCACTTGACTCATCTGTCTTGTCTCTGATGAGCTTCAGCTCAAAGGAAACCTTTCTGGGCCACGAAGCGGGGCTGTCTCTCTACTGGGGTATTAGGCAACAAAGATGCTTCTTCAATCCGCATCTAGCAGCCCCGGGGACCTTCTCCCTCCTGCTTCCTGGAACTCTGTGTGCAGGTTCTTGGCTTCCTCCCAGCTGACTATGGCTGGCCTTTCACCTTTCAGTCCCATTTATCTCCTACTCAGGGGACAGTTTTTGCACTGCGAGGAGCCCTGTCTTGAAAAGTTTCCATACATTGCTTTTACCTGTTTCAGATCGGGGCACGTGCCCATGAATGTTTGGGGAGGGGGAGCCAGACTCCCCACACCTGTGTGCAGAGGCTTCCATGTGTGCCTCTTTCTAGGGGGACTTTCCTTCTTTTCATTCCATTTCTAAAAAGATCTGGGACCCACCAGGGGGTGAGAACCACACCTGGACTCTGTGGGGGGCCGGGGCGTCTGCAAATCTTCAGCAGGTTCCTCCGCCATGACCCAGTATTTTCCTGATTCCTCCTTTCCCTCCTCCACCCTCCAGCGCCCACCGCAGAGGTGGGCTTCTAGGGTGCGTGGTGCGTGGGGAGAGGCCTGGTGCTTTGCTGGATCCTCCACTTGTTTCTCACCCCCACTCCCACCCCCACCCCTATCCCCACAGTTGAGACTCAAATTCTAGCCACAAACACAGGAATTACCACCCGAGTCCCTGGGCTTCTCATCACGAGCAAAACCTTCAGTGTCAAAACGTAGACTGCCAAGAGCCTGATGTATGGTTTTCCTTCTCTCTTTTTAAATTACACGTTGCCTTTTTTGTTCTTCTGAACGTAAAACAGGTTCCCCATAAAAAACTTGGAAACTAAAGAAATGGAAAAAGCTGAAGTATGAATTTCTGCAAAAATCATTATTTTTCTCGATTTTTATAGCGTCCTGTCTTCAGTTCTGCTCCCTCCTCCGCAGAGAACAGCACTGTCATAGTGAGGGTCTGTCCACTGCAGGCTCTTCCGTGCCGGCACAAGATCTTCCAGAATTGTCTTCGTCCAGTGGCCCATACCCGTCCTCGCCAGTGCCGCTGAACAAGAGACTGGCCCAGCGGGTACTGCTGGCGGAGTAACTCTTTTTCACACATTTGCAATTATTCCGTAGAAATGGAACTGTTTTGTCGAAAGGTATGCAAAAATGGTAATCATTAGAGCTTGGGTGCTTTTAAAAAAATTCAAGACAGAAGGCCCCAAAAGTTAAGCAAAACCTGTTAGAATTGCCTCCCTAAGACACCGAAATCCAAACTAGGCTTAAATTTAGGTAATGGGGCAATAAACTGTCTTTCCTTATTTCATCTTCCCACTTAGCTGGATTTTCTACATTTTTTTAATGAGCTTATAAGACTTTTTTATGAAGCGGGAAGTAAACAGCTGTAATAGAATACTGCCAGACAGGACAATTCAAAGGAACTTTTAGTCCTGTTCTGAGCAAGAAGATGAAAGGAAAAACAGGCCTGCTGCAAGGGGAGCTGCGGGAGGGCGTGGAGGGGTGGGGGTGGGGGGCGGGGGCCAGCGGGGAAGGTGGGCCCAGCAGGCACTGGGAGGCCTGGGAGGGGATTTGTGGGTGAGCATTGCTCAGAGGGACAAGCTCTCAGCTAGTCCAGCACAGGCGGGCGACTCTGTAAGTCAGTGTCTGGCTGCTTGAAACAAGCTTAGGTCCTTTGACCTGGACTAATTATATCCCAGGCTGCTAAGAAGTGGGATGCTGAGCCCTGCCACAGGCTTGGAAAAACTACAGTGGAAGATGAGAGAGGAGTTGGGAGGTGGGAGAGGGTCAGAAGGCTATTTTGCTTTTGAAAGGGAAGAAGCTGGAGACTTCCAACCTCAGGCCAGAAAGCTGAGCCAGGTGCAAAGGGGTGATCAGAGACCCTCCTTCCCCCAGAAGGAAGGTGATGCTGGAAGCAGAGTGGGCGCCTCCCGCAGACTCCACACCATCGTTCCCGCATCTGGAGGGGTGCTGGCGTAGGAGGCTGAGCCCACAGGAGAGGACAGTCTGCATTCAGGAGGTCACCCAACAGCCCTGCTGCATTCCTGTAGTCAAAAGAGGAGCAAATATGGAGCAAATACTAGTCCAGTAGGGCCAGATGGCAGCAGATTGGATTATCACAGCTCAGTCAGTGGGCTGTTTTGAGGGTGGCACCATTTTCTGAATGTCTTTAACTCCAGTAAAATGCATGCTTGAAAGTGGGGAAAATGGGAAACGTTATGTTGTATATATGCCACCACAAAAACATTCTTATTTAATTTAATGCAGTATTAAATTACCTTCCCCCCAAAATACTTATAAAAATTAACTCCAATGGATCATAGACATAAATATAAAACCTAAAAGTATAAAACTTCTAGACAGAAACATCAAAAAAATAATAATATTCAGATCAGCATCTCTGCGAGTCTCATACTCTTTCATGATACAAAGGAGGCAGCCATCCAGCCGTTTGGCCCAAGGTAAGGCTGAAAGGAAGGGGCTATGCCACTGACTCCTGTTGCCCTCTAACGAAAGGTTTCCTAGAAACCCCTGGCTCGCGCCCACTTGTATCTCACTCTCAGGATTGCATCATGTGGCCACCGCTAGCTGCAAGGCACGCTGGGAAAGTGAGCCCCTAGCTCTTCTTACCTAGAGAAGACGCTGGGAAAGTGAGCCCCTAGCTTTTCTTACCTAGAGAAGACGCTGGGAAAGTGAGCCCCTAGCTTTTCTTACCTAGAGAAGAGTCGGGGAAGAGAGCAGGGGTTGGAACTGGGCCTGGGTGAGCCACATGCAGGAATCGCTGCTTTAATTCGGGACATCCGTATCTTGAACTGCTCTGCCACCTCGGGGTCCCCTCCCAAGAAGGCAGCAGGCACTGAGAAGGCCCGAGAAGGCCAGGGCTAGCCCACAGAAAGTGCCATAATGAAAAGTGGGCAAAGTACAGGAAGACAAAGCACACAGAAAAGGGAAAACGGGTTGCCCTTGAACATATGAAAAGATGCTCAACCTCACTCATCATAAGATAAATTAAAATTGAAATAACACTGTGATACTATTTTCCATCCCAAAATCCAAATTTTTACAATGCATTCTGTTGGGAAGGCTGTGGGGGAAATAGGCCCCTTAAATACGTCAAGAGCAAAATGACATAACCCCCTTCGGAGGGCGAAGAATGAGCACGTGACAAATGCGCTGTGATCTGTGTGTCTTTGCTGAGATGTCATATGGACCGGATCTCATCCTCCCGCAGGACCTGTTATCAAACACAATAAATGTCTTTGCCGATTAAGCCAGGTTGAGTATGATTTCTGCTACTTAGAACCCAAAATAGGCCAAGCGAAGCTCCTGTCCCCTGAACCCTGGTGCAAAGTCGTCCCATCCAGACACCAGATCACAGAGTTTAGGCGGCTCATCCTGCAAGTAGCCGAGCCCAGCAGGGGGGGGGGCAGCACGCTGCAGCCATCGCAGCCAGCAGAAGCCTGTCCAGCACATGGGCCAGAGTCATTCCGAGAGCAGTGAGTGGGCAGCTCTCGGAATAAAATCCCTTGGGTTTTATTCAATCCTTGTGGTCACGGGAAGGGCGGCGTCTTGAGAGATGACAAATCCCGGTGGACTCCAAATGTAGAGAGGAGTCCAAGGAGCTGGAATTCAGGGTGGAAGATGGCTGCCTCAGGCCTTCTTGACCTGATGTCTCCAGCTATTTGTTTACCTGATTGTCAAGCTACTTATTCACTAAGCAACTTTCCTGTTTCTGAGAATTTCCAAACTGCGTGGCAGGTGCATGCCCCATGGCAAATGAATGTGCGGCCGTTCTGTTGGTCTTTCTGAAGCTTCCTAGTGAAGAGTGGACAGGCTTGAGTGGAATCCCTCAACCCTCCCACCCAACGTCCCTCACTTAAGACCTTCCTGGGCTGAGATGTGGTTAAAAACAGTTGGCTCCTGCCCTCAAGCTGCGCTGCTCTGTGGGCCACGCTGCATAACCCATGCCTTCCACACTGAGCCCCGGGACTGGGCCAGACGTGTTTGCCAGCCACAAGCTGCATGGACACCTGCCAGTGGCAGGGCACTGGAAAACGCCAGCGTGCAGGGCTCCAACCCAGCCCGGTGATCCTGGCCTCTGGGGACCCACAAACGCTGGGTTAGCTCCCTTCCAAGAAGGGGGCAGGGCCAGGACACCTGAGGACCTCGCTTCGGTTGGGCTGACGAAGGGTCTGCGGCCTTGAGTCTGCTCGGGCAGGAAGACATGGACAGGGGGTCCAGGTGTCCCTGGTGGCTGGCGAAAGGGGGCAGCAGAAGGTGGAGAAGACTGTGGGGTCTTTGGCACGGATGGGACAGCAGGAGGAGGTGCCCGGGAGGCCACGGTGCCTTGGGGGAGGGACCTAAATGGTCAGACCTCCAAAGACGTTTGGCTGCTGGCCTCCTCCTGGACATCTGCACAAGCCTCAGAAGACCTGTGGACCTGGTCTTCTTCCAGGCTCCTCTCCAACTCGAGCTACAACAGAATCCCTGCGGCCAGCCTCACGCCCACTCTGACGGGCCTCCCAGCACAGGCCTGTTCAGTTTGTTCTCTGTGGTTGTTCTGTAATGGCTCGCGGACTGTGTCATCTGTGTATGTTGTGTCTAAGGTAGCTTCGGGCCCCCTGAGATCAGGGTCTGACATCTGGTTTTCTGAGTTGCTCCCCTTTCTCTCCACAACTACAGGGGCTCCACTCATGCAGGGCATTAGGTACCAGCCGAGCTGTGCTAAGGAGTTCCCGGACAGCTGCTCTGTGCCTGCCCCCAGGTGAAGAGCTGTTTCCCAAGCTGAGGAAGGAGGAGACAGGAGCTCTTTTTCAGTTATTTATCTGACCTGAAAGGCTGTTAGAATCACAAAGGAACAGCAAGGCACCTACTTAACCAGAAAGCCTCTCAGAAAGCTAGCAGATAACTGATTCAACAGTTCCCCCACATCACATCCTACTGACCTCGCAGATAAGTGTTCAAAGAAATGCGAGTCAGGAAAATATTACGCTGACTGCAGATTATCTGTAGAGCCTTTTCCAAAAGCCTCTACCATGAGCTTCCCTGAGATAGAGAGACCTCCCCTTTTCCAGTTTGAATGATTCATTTTGGGTTCTCAGCTTTGCAGACATGTCTTTTCTTTAAAAAGTAAAAAAGAAAGCAGTGTTTTTTAAAATAAAGGAGCAAATTCTTGGGCTCCTGAAAAGCCAAGGCGCTATGTAGCTGCTGGCCACCAGGGGGCGCGGCGTCCCCAGCCCTGGCCCAGAGCCCCCCTGCCCGCCCCCACCACCACCACTCCAGCGTACCCAGCCCTTCCCCCCGCCGCCCCGTGGCTCCGAGGGGCTCCAGGGCCCTCCTCCTGTCCCAGCAGCTGCTCCCCCCGCGGGCCTGTGGCGGCTGTGCCCAGGAGCCGAGGTGGCAGCCGAGGCCAGGGCATGACCGGGTGGCGGTGCCGCTGGGGACCGGATTGGGTGGCGCTGGTTTGCAGCTCCCGGAGAGCCGGGGCGTGGCAACCACAACAGACGGGTCCAGGCCGGGCCCGTGGGAGCCGCAGTCCCCAGCCGGGATTGAGGCCATGTGGTGGGACCCAGACAAAGTCCATGCTTTTCATTGAGGTCCAAGGAAATGGACCAAATGACTGGCCTGGCACCACTCTGTCTTCCTCAGCATTATGGTCTCTAAAAGTAGCTCTTCCCAGCCCAGCTGAATGACCCACTCTTCCCCAAAATGGCTTGTGCTTTTCTCAATTCATCTGTCCTTCCATCCCTCCATCCACCCATCCATTCGTTCACTCACTTAGCCATACATGCAGCAAATTCCTGTTGAGTGCCTACCGTAGCCAGGCCCTTTAGTAGATGCTGGAAACACAAGATGTAGCCTGTGTCTTTGTGACACCTGCTTTATGCTTCCACGTTGTTATTCGTGCTTTATTCATCCTTCATGGAAAGTTCTTCCTGCCTCATACTGTTCCTGGCACACACCGGAGCTCAGTAGGTGTCTGCTGGCTGCTCTGCCTGCACAGCCCCGATTGTCGAAAACTTTCACTGGGCGAGTCATTGACTCCTGCCTCTGACATGGCTCCCCTCGAACCTCTGTACTGATCCCACCCTGCGTGGGGCATGTGGGTTAGGCGGGGCCCTGGAGTTGCACGGGTCGGAGCAGAGTTTCTGGGTTCACTGACACCAGGGCGGGAGGGGCAGGAAGGCCTGGAGCTTGCCCCAAGGCCACGGGCACCTGGGCTTAGAGTGTTCCCGGGATCCTGCCACTCATGCTGGCCTCCCCCTTTGGGGTCCTTGTCCCCTCTACTGCTAGTCCAGATTTACATGCTTCCAACTCAGCCATCCT
The DNA here is from genome assembly GCF_023851605.1 of Tamandua tetradactyla. NCBI lineage: Eukaryota > Metazoa > Chordata > Mammalia > Pilosa > Myrmecophagidae > Tamandua > Tamandua tetradactyla. Next base: position 98,135,373 of record NC_135338.1, read on the forward strand.
AGGAGAAGAGGACTCCCACCTCAACTCCAATTTTTAAGTCCTGGTAAGAGCTGGAGAGGCTTTTCTGGGTCCTCTGCTCTCTCCTTGGAGCAAACCCAGTGGCCGGGGCAGCGATGCCAGGATGACTTGGCAACCCCTACTTGGATGGCAGAGTCAGACCGAGGAGGGACAGTTGGTTCCCAAAGGAGGATGCAGGAAACAGACACGGAAGGACGTGGGGGAAGAGCAGGGAGTGGGGCCGTCCCCGGGTGTGTGTCTGAAAGTGCGGTGGTGGTGAGTTTTCCTGCTCAGGCCCCGTGTCCAGGACAGGTACTGTCCATGCCCACCTGTGCCTTGGCCGATAATAATGACTTCAATATTGGCATAGGGTTTTTTTTTTTGGCTAATGTTTCTGGTGGATCGTCCCTAGACTTTCTGTCTCTGACAACACCCATCAGTCCAGTGGCCCGTTGTTGCGGAGATAAATGCATGCTGTCACTGAGGATGGGGCCAGCCAGCCTTTGCCTCTCGGATCTGAGCTCAGGACCCTAGAGGTCCGAGGCCGCTGCGCTGCCTGCTGTGCTGAGGGGGTGGCCCGGCTCTCTGGGCAGCAATGCCTCTCCTTGCTGCAGCCGTGGGTGGAGTCCCCTGGGTCGCCTCGGGGTGTGGAGCAGGAGAGAAGGCTGGTGGCCGTGTTATGACTTGAACTGTCCTCTAGTTTGCCTTCTGAGGATTTGCTCTGAGTCCAGCAGCATTGAGTCATACTGGTTTTCTGTCTCCAGCAGGGAATGGCTCTCAGACTGGTTTTTCTATTTGTGTTTCTTGGTTTATTTTGATAGAAAGCAAAGAGTGCGTTTTTGTAAAATTGCATCTTCCAGGGATGTTCGCGGGGGTGTAGGCATTTCAAAAGGGGAGGCGTTGCGAAAAGAGCTGCAGGCTTTCACCGTCCCTGGCGAGGCAATGTTGTGCCTATTCACTCAGCGAGGGAACTGAGGCCCGGAGACGGGTGCATGCCCCAGGTGGCGGCGCTCTGGGGAGTGGGAGGAGAATGGCCAGGTGTGCATGTTTTGGTGCCCATATGCCAGACGCCTGCTTTGCACAGGGCAAGTCACTTCACCCGCACGGCAGCCCTGTGAGGGCAGCATCAGACGACAAGCTCAGCAAAAGGTGAAGGCCTTGCCCAAGGTCATGGGGGAAAGCAGGGCTGGGATTTGTTGATTCCAATGCCCGCACCCTTTCCACGTCCACGTACCATGTGACCCTGGATTGGTCACTTTACCTCTTTGGGACTCAGGTTCCTAGTCTGTGATAAAAAGGGGAGGTAAACAGCACACACCTCTCACCTTTGTTGGGAGGGTAAACTGAAATGCCAACCGGCACGTAGGAAGCAAGAGTCCCTAAATGGGCACCATGTAGTTGTTGATATAATGCCAGGAGGCCTCCCTCGGGATCACGAGCCGGCCGCTCCCTGCTGCAGGAGAACGAGAGCCCGTGGGAGCCCCTTCCCGGCCCAGGTGCTGCAGAGACCTGGCCGCAGGGGCCTGGGAAAGTTTGCGAGAGAATAGAGGGAACAAAGGCTCCAGGTGCCAGCTGAGGGCTCTGTCTGGCTGAAGGCCCGCTTCCTGCTCGATCAGGTTGCTCTTGGCAGCTGGGCTCAGGGACTGCCCCCTCCCTGCCCAGCTGCGGGAGGGCTCAGGGCCAGGCCTGGTGGCAGGACAGGGCCCAGGCCCGAGCGCATGCTCCCTCTCCGACGCCCAGTGCTTGGGCCGCACCGGCTGAAGCAGGACACCCTGGGGCCCTGGGAGGAATCGGCTCTATGGCTCCGGTGAAGCCCCCCTCACCAGGCCAGGGCTCGGGGTCTGGGATTGGAGACCTGGGCTCAAATGTCCTCCAGGGCATGGAGTGATGGGCAGCCCTTGGACACGCCGCCCCTCCCACTGAGCCTCAGTTTCCCTAGTCTGTAGGTTTAGAAGGTTGGGCTGGTTCATGAGTCAAATGCTCGAAAGGTCTCAAGTTCTGCGGAGACCCCAACATCTGCAGAAGATGAAACCGCCAATCCAGGGGAGGTGGCCTTGCTGCAGCACAAGCTAAAACCCTGTCTCTGCCCTGGGAACTGGTCTGCGAGGCCTCCCTGCCCCGGGCCCCCTGCCATTGCCCCCGGCTGGCAGCTCAGGTTCCTTGAAAGGGGGGTTGTTCCTGCAGCAGGGTTTTCGCCTCCTGTCCCCTTGTCCTGGGACACCTTGAGCTCCAGGGATTCTCTTGTGAATGCTCCTTGTCATTCAGCTCGTAGTTCTCAGGTGCTGCCTCCTCCGAGCCTCTCCCGGTCTTCCCCAGAACTAGCCCCTCGCCCTTCACTCCCAACAGGTTTCATTTCACTTGGAGCCTTTGCTTCTCTCTGAAATTGTCTTGTTTTATTTGTCTACCTTTCTGTCACCTGCCTCCCTCGGCCAGAGTCTGAGCTCGCTGAAGACATAGTTTCCCCAGACTGGCGGGGAACCTCTGTAGGTTTCCGACCCTACAAAGACCCCCCTGCGCTGGAGGGGCTTGGTTGTCTGTTCCCGACCAGGAGATGGTCCCCAGAGCTGCCGCGAGGCGGTTCTGCGGGCATGAGAAACACTTTCAATTCCAAAACACTTTCACTCGTGGGGCCCTGTCTGAGCCTGGCAATAGCTCTGGGCAGTGCTGGGGAGGCTCATCGGCCCATTTCACAGGTGAGAAAACTGAAGCAGCTCCCTAAGGCCACGTGCGTCGTAGGGGCACAGAACCACGACTAGAACTACAGTCATAGGAAGCAATTCCCAGGCCCCTGAGCCTGACCTGGGAATGCCTTAGGGAGACAATCCACATTTCCAACCCATTTTCCCACCCAGGTCACCTATTGCAGATATTCAGAAGTATTGCTGTGGCCACTATTCACCAACAACATTGCAGATACTGCCGTGCTTTACTCGAGAGACTGAAAACTTGTTTTTAAAGGGCGGACCGGGGGCAGTAAGTGGAAATGAGGGGATGGCACTCAGTGCTGAGGCTGTTTCCTGCCCTACGTTCTTCTAAGGCTATATGGTCCATATGTGGCCTCCAAGGAAACTCTGAGTCCTTGCCCTCTTTGAGAAGCACGAAATCCCTAGTTTCTCGCCCTTCTCCTGTCCCAGCCGAGGAATGACAGCAGCGCCTTTCAATGGCACCACACTTCACAGCCAGTGTCCACGTAAATTCAGCTGCAGATGAGGCTGGGAGAGGCGACAGCACTCACCCACCTGGGAAGGGGGCAAAGGCGGGTGTGGGGCTCCGCTGCTCTGACGGCCACAGCTCTCACTGCCGTGCTGGGCCTGGCACCATTTCCAGGGAGAGGGAGCTCTTGGCGGCTCTTGTGAAACCCCAAGGCCACCTCTGATGCTTTCACTAAGCTCATGAAGGACCTGTGAAGTCCCAGCCACAGTCTTCTGCTAGGCCCAGCAGCAGGAGGGAAAGGAGCTGGGAGTGGGTGCAGTGGGGGTGGGGACGGCACCTCCAGCTGAGGGCGCAGCCTGAGTTCACTGACCACGCCGTGAGCGTGCGGCACGCTCAGAGGACGGCAGGATGGTGACTCCAAACTGCCGAGAGCGGGAGCCCTGCAATGGCCTCAGGTCCTCCCAGTGTCCCCTGTACACTCTTAGGTGCAGTCTGAACAGTTTTTAATGATGAGCAAGCATCTCCTTTATCATCAGAAAGAAAAAATAAAATGAAATAAATAATAAAGCCATTTTTTTTTAGAAAGGAATCAAAAGAAACACAAAAATCCGCGGAGCAGAAACCGGGGGGTGGTCCCCGTGCCCGAGCAGCGTTCTCAGTCACCCGCTCCGGGCACGTTCGTCCAGCGGGCCCCGCGTCGGTCCCAGCCCCAGCGCCACCGAGGACTAAAGCCCGCGTCTCCCAGGGAACCCGGCCAAAGGCAATAATCCTCCCGGCACCGTCTTTGAACAGCTCTCATCTTTCTCAGGACCCCGGGGATTGGTGCGGCAAGCCCTTTCCGGAGACTGTGGGGTGCGGGGAGGACCCCAGGGAGTGGGGCGCTCTGCTCGCTCGTGGACGGGTGCCGGTGAGTCAGGGTGCAGTCACGCGTCTGGGGTTTCCAGGCTGTCACTGACCCGCCTCGGTCGCTGAGTCACGCTCGTCGGGCCTGGAGCTGCGGTGCCCCACGGGCCCTGTGCCCTCTCTTCCAGGCAGACCTTCACACCCTCCTTGTTCCCAACTTCTGGGAAGGGTGCAGGTGTGCCACGGGGTGGGGGCCCCAGATCAGGGTATAAATTGCCAGATTGAGCCCAAAAGGGGCAAATAAAGAGCAGTGGCTTCCTTCCCCACAGATGGGTCAATAGTCTAGCTATAGCTTAGAGTGTGTTTTGTCCATTGTAATGCAATGTCCAAAAAACAGACTACTATGCAGCTGCTAAAAAAGAATGGGGGAGATTCCCGGCCCATGCACCCCCACCTCCCACTCCACACCCCCAAAAAAAGAATGAGGTAGATCTATGTAAAACGACATTGAAAATTGTCAGTTTTAAGAGTAAGAGCAAAGTTGCACAGCAGTATACATATTATGCTCCCAATCTGTAAGAGTGGGTACTACTTTTATTTTAAAAATTAAAAAATAAAAATTAGAAATGGATATATTCTCATCGCAAAAGAACTAAAAAGCCGAAAAAGAGATAAAAGCCCCTCATCGTCACCAGCAGCAGCCAGGTCAGAACAAGTCAGGTTATGCTGTGATAACAAACATCCCCCAAAGTCCTAAAAACAAAGTTGGGTTTCTCGCTCATGCCTCATTCTTACCACGGCTGGGGGGCTCAGCTCGCCGGGGTCAGGCGGGGTCGCGGAGGCCCTGGGGTGGCAGAGGCCCCGCTTTCGAAGGACACCTCCATCTCTGAGTGAAGCTCCGGGGAATAAACCCCTGAAGGAAAAGGGCGTGGCAGGTGCTTTCCTGAGAAGGGCCACCTGGCACTTTCTCTCGCTTCATTGGCCAACACAAGCCACGTGGCTACACCCACCCTCAAGAGAGCCTGGAAGCTCCCTCCTCCAAGGCACCCAGAAAAAAAGTACCGCTGAGCTCCCATGATGTCCACCCCTGTCCTCTGGGGCAGGGGAATCTAGCTGGTGTCCTTCCAGACCCTTCTGTTGACACTGATATCCATAACAGTTTCGCAACGGTACTGTTGTTTTGGTTTTTCTTTTTTTGCAGGGTTTGGGGTGCACAAGCCAGGACCCGAACCCAGGTCTCCTGCATGGCAGGCGAGAATCCTACTCCAGAACCACCCTTGCACCCTACAATAATGTTTTCGTTTTGGCTTTGGAGTCAGAAAGTCTTCGGTTTGAACCCCAAAGAGGTCATTTATCACCTGTGCTCGCCAAGACTCAGTTTCCTCAATTGTAAACCGAAGTTAATATTAATACCCACTTCTTGGGTGGATGTGGGAATTAAATAAGATGATGTAAGTTAAGTATTCACCAGGCAGCGGTTTCTAAAGATAATATATAGTAATACAAAAACAGCCATCTCCAGCTAGGAAATGAAGAATGCTTGAGGGTCGTTGTTTAGAGGGACGGAGGTTGGAGCATTCAGAGAAATAGCCAAAGAAATGTCCCTCTCCGTCTGTTAGAGTTTTCAAGGGCAATTTCAGGTCCAGTTTCTCTCTCGGCGACCACAGCCCCAGGAATGCTGTGGGGTGACAGATGGGGCAAAGCAACGGGCAGGCTGCAGCTCCTGGCGGGTGCAGCTGGGATGGAAGGCACACCTGTCCAGCAGGCCCAGGCCCTCCTCCTGTCCACCCTTTGTCCTCGCAGCTGGATGGAGATCAGCTGTCCAGGTAAAGAAGGGCCAGTCTTCATATAGGAATATGCTGGTTTAAGCACTAACCACCACAACATTTCTGGAGGACCATCTGGCAGTACGTAACAAAAGCCTTACAAATGTACATACCTTTGATCCAACATTCCACTGGCAGGAATTTATCCCAAGAAAATAATAGAACAAGTGAATAAAAATGAGTTTTTCCTGCTCATAATAATGAAAAATTGGAAACCTAAATGTCCAGCCACAGGCAATTAAACACACCTAGATGCTTCAATTTTTCCATCTATATCTAGACATGAAGGATATGAATTGTCTGTTAAAATTTTAAACAGAAAAAAGCAATACGGATGTAGAAACAGACCTGTCCTATGATCTCATTGTTGAAAATGTATGTAACTGTATTTCTTTATGTACACTGAAAACATGGCGGATCAACACCAGCATATTGGCAGTTTATTCACTTTGGGGGATGGGAATTTGAATTTGTTTTCTCTGTGCTGACCAGAATTTTCTGATTTTTCTACGAAGAACATGACTGATAGAGTCATAAATGACAAAGGTTGTTTAAATTTGTCCTGTGCTACATTTTACTACCCCACCTCTCAGGCTTTATGAGACACACTCATCTCTCTGCTCACGGAGGGGTCTGGGCACAAGACTAAGAAGCAGGAAACCTTGGTTTGTGCTGTCTGTGACCTCGGGCAAGCCCCCTGGGTGGGGGTCTTTGCACCCACTTTTTCACAGCTCTTTTCAAGAGTCCAGAAGAGACCCCCGAGACCCACCCTTTATAGTGGCAGATCTGGCTGTGCCATGCAGGTTTCTTGACTCTGGGTGCAGACTCTGCACTACAGCGCGGCTACCCCTGCCTGAGGATCCCAAGGATGACAGGGTTGGGATACCGTCCATTCCAGCTGACAGTCCTCTGCGGCCACAGAACTGACCGCAGCCCCCCCCCCCCCCCCGCCCCGTGTCCTTTGCTGGTGCAGCTGCAGGCACATGCGCGCCCTGTTTGTGGGATGCCAGCCCCGCCCCCCCCCCAGGTCCCCGGGTGCTCCTTGGCCCTCCAGAGTGCGGGGGTGGGGTGCTCCCTGGCCGGGCGCCTGCGGAACCAGCAAGGACTGCCCACGAGGGCTGGCTGGGCGCCAGGACCTCTGGGTCTTTCCCTTTAAGCAGACACAGGCTGGCTGTTGAGATTCTGGAAACATCTGACCTTTTGCAGAGCATATCAAGCACTGCTGTTGGGGAGGGCCAGCAGACTCCCAGCTTTCTGTAAATGATTTAAGCCCTTCCACGCAACCCTGAACAACAAAAATGAACGGGTCCCTTTCCAAGGAACTAGAAAGATTTGTTTTGCCTGTTTGGGCCTTCTGAATAGCTGGAGAGGTATCTTGTGCCTGGTGGCAGTGAACAGAACAGAGGACTCATGCCTGGTTTCTCACCCCCTGTCTCTGGAGCCGGAGGGCCTGGGCAGTGGCTGAAGGGCCAAGGAGTGGGCAGGGGCTGGGAGGGGAGTGCAGGGGTGGGGGTGGGGGCAGCGGGCCAGCCCTGAGCTCTGAGCCCTGCAGGACCCAGTGTGCAGTATAGGAGGGGGCTGGCTCCTTTGACCTGGTAATCGCTTGCGTCTTTCTTTCATTCAAATGCTTATAGGACCTCTCCCGTTTGCCAGGCACCCTGCTGGAGACATTTTATGGGGGAGCCGACTGTGATGAAATCATCACAAGGGTAACTGTAAAATGATAAAATGATGACAGGGGCAAGTGCTGTTTCGAATTACATCAGGTTGGATTTTTAATTAGAGTCTGGGTGGAGATTGGGTGCCCACGACGGGAAACCGAGATCAAGATGCAGGAGAAGAAAGAGTTCTGTTTCTCCTGAGTCCCGGGGGGAAGGGGGCATGAGGGGTCAATGGGACGCGCAGTCGGCTTGGGGTGCAGGACCAGCAGTCGGGGGCCTACGAGGAGACCCGGAAGTGAGTGGATTTCCCGTGAAAGTCGAGCACTGCTTAGTTTCAAGCAAACGGTCAAAAGAGAAGGGACTGGGGATCCAAGAGCAGGGGGGTGGGGAACTGATCATTTGGGACCAGCTGTGGTTTGGGGTGTGTGCGTGTGGGGTGAGGGCCAAGGCTCCAAAGTGAGTCCTCGCCCGGTGCACAAAGACTCGATCAGGAGACCCCAGGACTTTGAGAAGAGAAAGCATTTACTGCAAGGAGCAAGCAAGAAGACCAGAGGGTCCACAGCCGTGAATCTGTCTCCCTGAACTGGAGAAACTTTTAGTGTCTTATTGGTTCAAACAAAGGGGGCCAGGCTTAGGGGGATGAGCGCAGTGGTCAGTTCTGGGCCGACAGGTCACTTCGCAAAGAATCAAAAAGGGGGCTACAGGCAAGGGCACCCGACTGCAGGGCTGCAAAACAAAAGAAGGGGACGCAAGCAGGGCCAGTTGCGAGCTGTCTTGTGATTGCCCAGTTACAGGGTAAAGACCACGCACTTTCAAAACAGCCTCCCCATCTGGGTTCCAGCGGGGCGGTTACAACAGTTATAGATCATTTGCTTCTGGCTACATTGCAATTTATCAGAAAGCGAGAAAGTGTCTAGATAATGACTGAGTAACTGTAATTATACTTGTCAGTGCCCCATTAGATAGATAGTGGCGGGGCCTGGCTCTGGGGGAGACTCCGCTGCAGAGCTGGACAGCTGCTTATTAACTAGGCCCGAGGTCAGCGTTGAGGCAAGAGGCTCAGCCCAAGTGAGGTGACTCTGGGCAGCGCGCACAAAAACAGCGTTACAACAGGGGGTGACTCTAGGATGGTCAGAGGAGCCTCCGGGGGAGCTGTGTGAACCGGGCTCTAAGGCGCAGCTCCTCAAGAATGCAGACCTGGCAGACGGAAGGAGCCATGGGGAAGCAGAATCTGCCCCCCGCGCAGCCTGAGACCTGTCTGTCTGCGGTGCAAAGCGATTCCTGGGGACCACGAGAAGCGTGCAGCGCGGACATGTTCCAGCTGGAGCAGCAATCCTAAGGGTCTAAACACGAGTTATCAAGCTAGTGGACGCTTGAAGCTGGGAGACAGCGTCCCAGGCCACAGCTGGCCTGGAGGGGGGAGTCCAGGGAGAAAGATGCACGTGGGTGAGTGTGCACAAGGGATTGTGTGTGTGTGTGTGTCCTTTTCATTTATTCTGAAATGGGAGAAACTTGAGCTTGTCTAAGATGCTCTTAGAGTAAACCAGCCTTCACCCCTCTAGACCTGCGATGGGGGCGTGGCTCTGCTGTTGCGGGGACCCCTGGCTCCCGCCAGCACCAACCCCAGCTCCAGGACAGCTCTTTGGACGTCAGGGGGCTCCAGGAGTGTGGGCCTTGTTTGGACCTGGTCATGGATGGGGACCACGTGGGGCTGGACAGAGCGCGGAGGTTCGCCTTGACTGTGGCTGACTTATCCAGGCCCGGAAAGCTTGGCATCATCTGTCCAGGCTGTGCCCTGGAGAGTTCTACGGCCGTCCTCCAGCAGAAACCCGGCTACTCCCCTGAGAAGGATCCTGCTGGTGAAACTCAGGGGGTAGGGAGTGCCCCAGGAGGGATGCAGGACCCCACATCTCTGCCTGTTGGTGGTCAGCAAGGCTTCATGTCCAGAGGCCGTTGGGGCCACATCCCCCCCAAGGCTGACCCTTTGGGCAACATGTCCTTGTGAACTCTGTAGGCCCTAGAAGCTGCTGGCCTAGCTCCACACCTGGGTGTGTGTGTGTAATATTTATTATCTGCAATTTCATAGTTCAGTCAAAGCTGCATGGACAGTGTTGCTAAGAAGGTCTTGTTCCGATGCATGTCTTCTGTTGTTCAGCTGAAAAGTGACTCACAGACTGGAGTATCTGGACTGCCTCCTTCCCGGTGGGCGCTGGCATTTAAGTGACTGAAATCGCAGACTGGAGTATATGGACTGCCTCCTTCCCGGTGGGCGCTGGCATTTAAGTGACTGAAATCGCAGACTGGAGTATCTGGACTGCCTCCTTCCTGGTGGGCGCTGGCATTTAAGGTCCACAGGAGCTACAGGAACCAGCACGTGACCAAAGGCGTGGGCTTGGCTTGCTGACACTGGACCCAGGCTAAGATAAAGACTGGAGACCGCAGGCGGCACGGCTGACCCTGCGCTAGGGCACTGGCGGTGCTCTGGGGGTGCTGTGGAGGTGCTCTGGAATGGCCGGTTGGGGGGCGTCCTACTTGGCCCCGTGGTAGGAAGTCTCCTCAGTTGGCAGGATACAGGTGTGACAGAGAAATCAGGATTTAAGGGATGACTTTGATTCTCGAATCATTTACTGATATTCCTTTTTGCTTTCTGGTGTATTGGAGCAGACAGAGGGAAATATCTGAAATCTCTAAATTGTAACCCAGCTGCCTTGACCCCTGGTAAGGGTCGTATAGCCCTTACCTTCTGCCCCTGTGATTGTCAAAACCTTATAACTAACTTTCATTTGTACCCAGTTACCCAGTTTTTCAACTTTGGAGTCTTGCCATCACTAAGGACAGCCCCGAATGTGTATTAATGAAGGGTCTTGGCTCAGCCCAGAGCTAACCCACCCCAAGTCCGAAGTTACCCTGATAAGCGAGATTGGATCTAAGCACAGTGGGTCCACCCGACACGTGCAGGAGCCTGGACTTCCACCTGCAAGTCCCCTAGACCTCGTTCCGCCATTTTCTTACCTGTGACTAAGCAGGTGATCAATCTGTGCACACTCAATGACTAGATTACCTCTAATTACTTCATCTCGGGCCACTGCGCTCATTGTCCTGAACCTGCCCACCTATTTCTCTAATAAAACTATCAGAATTGCTGCAGTTCAGGGAGACAGGTTTGGGCCACTCCGCCATCTGCTCTCCTACTAAGTACCTTGTAATACCTCTTTCTGTCTTCGAAACTTGGTGTCTCAGGAGCTGGTCATTTGTGTGTGTTATGTGTGTGTGCGGGTGTGCTTGTATTTTACCTAACATCGCTAACTCAGAAGACAAAGCTATTTTTAACTAACAATATTAAACTACTCCAGTTTCTCAAAGGTTTATCTGAATTATGCAAACTTGAATTTTTTTTTTAAACATTTGGATTTAATTCTAAGAATATTTTCTTCCATCGGAAATATGAGAATATGAGAAGTTTGGTTTCTTTAATTTCTAGGACTTCAGGAGTATTAACATGTATAAGTGCTTATTTATCTTTTTAAAAAATTTTTAAAATTAATTTTTAAATTAAAAAATATGTCAAGAAAGAAACACAAACATCCTTAACATATGATCATTCCATTCTACATATATAATCAGTAATTCACAATATCATCACATTGTCGCATAGTCATCATCATGATCATTTCTTAGAACATTTGCATCAATTCAGAAAAAGAAATAAAAAGGCAACAGAAAAAAATACAACGAAAACAGAAAAATATATATATACATACCATACCCCTTACCCCCCTCCATTGATCACTAGCATTTCAAACTAAATTTATTTTAGCATTTGTTCCCCCTATTATTTATTTTTATTCCATATGTTCTACTCATCTGTTGACAAGGTAGATAAAAGGAGCATCAGACACAAGGTTTTCACAATCACACAGTCACATTGTGAAAGCTATATCATTGTACAATCATCATTAAGAAACATGGCTACTGGAACACAGCTCCACATTCTCAGGCATTCCCTCCAGCCTCTCTATTACATCTTGGATAACAAGGTGATATCTACTTAATGAGTAAGAATAACCTCCAGGATAACCTCTCGACTCTGGAATCTCACAGCCATTGCCACTTTGTCTCATTTCTCTCTTCCCCCTTTTGGTCGAGAAGGTTTTCTCAATCCCTTGATGCTGAATCTCAGCTCATTCTAGGATTTCTGGCCCACGTTGCCAGAAAGGTCCACACCCCTGGGAGTAATGTCCCACATAGACAGGGGAAGGGTGGTGAGTTTGCTTGTGTTGGCTGGAGAGAGAGGCCACATCTGAGCAACAAAAGAGGCTCTCTTGGGGGTGATTCTTTGACCTAAATTTTAAGTAGACTTGACCTATCCTTTGTGGGGTTAAGTTTCATATAAACAAACCCCAAGACTGGGGGCTCAGCCTATAGCTTTGGTTGTCCACACTGCTTGTGAGAATATCAAGAATTCAACTTGGGGAAGTTGAGTTTTCCCCCTTTCTCACCATTCCCCGAAGGGGACTTTGCAAACACTTTTCCGCTCACTGGACAAAGCACTCTGGGATTCATCAGGGCATCACCTGGACAAACCAACAAAATCTCATGTCCTACTCAAGATTCCATGTACTTATGGTGTTCAATTAAGTTATCTACATAAGTTATATTAGGAAATGCACTAGTCAAAATATAAATTTTATACCAAATAAACATTTTTTGCTTTAGTCTCACACATAAGTTGAAATTTTAAAATATTAATTACCATCTGTTTTCAGCACCCTGCAGTAATGACATTCCTTTGTTCTTCCTCATGCCAAAACATTTTTAAAATTTGTACATTTAGTCACTATCATTATACACTCTAGGCATTCCTAGTCAGGAGCTGGTCATTTGAGTACATTGAGCAAAAGAATCCAAGGCTTTCGTGCAGTAACAGAGGTGGGATGGGACCCAAATCAAAGAATACTGGAAAATACATCTCTACCATCCTTTTCAGCCCGCAGCTTTTCTTACTTTTTCATAAAATAAGTTATAGTTAATTATACCTTATAACTCCTTTATTTAAATCCAATATTTACTCAGCAGTCTTTCATCTTTACTCACATGTTTACCAAATGTTAAACATAATTATTGTTGGGCATTTGAACTCTGTTTTTATTTAATACAAAACAGCAATGCTGCAATTAAATGTCCTTGTAAATGGTTTAAAAGTAATGATAATAAATTAAAAAATAAAAAGAGGTTCAGTGGTAGAAAGCTTGCCTCCCATGCGGGAGACCTGGGTTTGATTCCTGGACCATGCACACACACACACCCACCACAAAAAGAGGGAGTGGGAGACAAAGAACGTTTATCAATATACCACCCCTTCCATGAACTAGACTGGCCTCTCTGCACCCAGACAGGAAACAATAAGAGAGATCTGATGGCCTGTTTCCTCTGCGACGGAAAGGGAGGTGGGTTGGAAGCTTGGGGTGAAGGGACAAGGCATGAAAGAGCTGCTTAAGAGAGCGGCAGAGAGAGGTGACTGGAGGAACAAGGACAGCCAGGCGGTGTTGAGCTCTCTTCTGAGCTGCGACGTGGTTTTGCAGTCGAGCCTTCTGCCCTGAGTGAGCCTTGCCAGCCACTGCTGAGGGACGGGCACCGAGAAGGTGGACCAGAGAGCTCACACAGAGCTTCGGCTGGACAGTGAAAATACAGCAAGAGAGTTTAGGGAATTGAGGGCTAAGATGGTTGAAGTGATGAATTGTGGACTCTGAGTTGGGTAATGAGAATGAGGAGAGGGGAAGGAGAATGGATCAGGAAAAGGCGCAGCGGTCAGTGACCTGGAGATGCCGGTGAGGTCCTAGGAGGGTCAGAGGGAGTGTGTAAGTGAGGCCACTGGAAGAGATCACCGTCAGAGAGCCGAGCCTGAGTCAGGGGTCTTGGGGACAGAGCCATTAGTGGTGTAAGGGGGGTGGGGCCGAGGGGGGATGGAGGACGTTAGACATCCGAGCCTAGAAGCTGGACATGCCATCCAGGGGAATGCTGGAGTCCCCCAGGACAATGGCAGGGCTTCAGGCAGAGAGGACTGAACTCAGGTGCCTTATTCTCCAGTAACTATAGGGGAGTGGCCAGGAGGTGGGTGGACCTCAGGGTTTTCAAAAGAGGATGAAGGAGTGATGGACCCAGAGAGACACGGGGATGTGATCATACAGTGTGTGGATGGAGCTCCAGGACCAGAGAGAACTGGGAAGGAAGGGGTCTTACCTTCCCGGGGAAAGTATGGGCCAGAAGTGATTGTACTTCCGGTAGAGAAAAAAAAAATCAAGGTTAAAGGTTTTTAGCATATGACAGATGCTCTCAAAGTGTGGTCCTTTGCACTGGGAATTTACATTGTGTTAGAAATGCAAATTCTCAGGCCCCATCCCAGGCCTGCTGAACCGGAAACTCTGGGGTGGGGCTCAGCAATCTGTGCTTTAACGAGCCTTTTAGGTGATTTTGATCCAGACTTCATTTGAGAGCCATAGTTTTGGGGAAAAAAAAAGCGGTTCACTTTACAGGAAAAAATAAACCGAACCCTTACTTCGCCACAAGAAAAGCTGGACTACATAGATTTAAAGATCTAAATGTGTCCAGGAAATGAGGAAGTTATTGTGTAAAAAGTTGACGACTATCTTTGTGATGCTGGATCAGGAATGGACTTAAATAAAATTTCAAAAGCACAAACCACAAGGCAAAAGATTGACCAGTTCGATTAAACAGAATTAAAGATTTCTGCCAAAGGATGGCTGCATTGACAAAGTTAACAGAGAAATGATAAGATTGGGAGAATATATGTGCAACACCTAAAGCTAACAAGGGATTCAGCACATACATTGTACAAAAAAAAAAGGAAAGATGGGACTCAAATGGGGAAAAAACAGGCAAATAATATAAACAGGTAATTACAGAAGAGAACATTTAAAGCTAATATATATGTGAGTGAAGCAGGATAAAACAGGACAACTATAAGCCCCTGGCTTCCTATTCAGCTCTGAAAGAGTTAACAGACAAGTCCCTGGTTTCTTATCTGGCTCCAAAGGAACCAATGCAAACTAAACTTCAGCTGTAAACTCCCCGGGACAAAAATTTCCTCTAAAGCCCCCAAATCTCTCAAAACCATCGAAACCTCCTAAAAACATAAATGCTTGTAAAATTCTGGGCCCAAAACAAATTCTTAGCTAATGTTAGGAAGCACAGGGTCATAAAGATTGCTAACAATTTGCTCAAAGATACATTTTAGGTGTATGACAACAAACCATTCTCTAACTGTCTCTTAGAACAAAGAGGACACCTAGTATTCCAGGGGTTACTATGGAAACCTGCTACCAAGAGAATTTTCCTATAAAACAAGCTAACCCACTCCACTCAGTGAGTGTCCCTCCCTTAGGCACAGCCGCGTTAACCTCTTTAACCTGTACTCTTTCTTTTCAATAAGCTTGACTACTTACCCCTAATGGCCCTCATCTCTAAACTCTTCTAGTTTTGAGACTAAGGAACCTGGATCCGGGCTCAGCTGGCACCATCGCCCCCAGGGCACTGGTTACATAAGATGTTAAGATGTATTAGAAAAAAAGAAAAAGAAAAAAGAGAGAGAGAGAAAAAAAAAAGATGTTAGAAATCAGATACACGCAAATTAAAACAACAGCGGACAGCAGTTTTATTCAGAGTAGTCCCAAATGCCCCAAACTGGAAATAACCAAATGTCCATCAATAGGTCAAACAAATTGACAGTCATGCAATAAATATTGCTCAACAATAAAAAGGAGTGAACTCTTAGAGGACTGTGGGAAGATGCAGTAGGAAGCATCAGGAATCCATTTATTCACCAAAACAACCATTAAACTGGCAGGAAACAGTTTGAATAAACTATTTTGAACTCTGGAGTCCAGTGGATCACTGTGAAGCACCCAGGGGAAAGCTGGAGGAGGGAGCTGATGAAACGCAGTGTCTAACAGTGAATCCCACCCTCCAGGCAGCAGCTCACATTCCCCAGTGTCCAGCCCCACAGTACGCAGCAGTGGGACTGCAGCCTGGTCCTGGGCGGCCTGCTAATGCCAGGGTGGGCCAGGGAGACTGAGTCCTCCAAAGGGGAGGAAGGTGTGTTTCATTGATCCCTTGTTTTCAGCTTTTGATCAGCTACTTCAGCTCACTGCAGGGCCTGTGGTCCTCATTCCAACCCCTCAGACAGAAGCGGCAGAGGAATCTCAGACAGGCAGGTCACTTTTTCTTCTCCTTTTTCTTTTCATTGCCCATTTGGGAGCAAAAATAATTTGGAAAAGTCACAAATTGATGACTCTAGACCTCAAAAAAACAATGAAAACCTAGCATTCAGAAGAAATGGGAGAACTAGACTTCTAGAGTGATAACAACGTAATACTCGTAATGTCCAGTTCTCAACGAGAAAATTACAAAACACACAGGGAAACAGGAAAGTATGGGCCATTAACATGCAAAAAAAGAGAAGAATTTTCCAGAGACCACCCCTGCAGAAACTCATTCATTGTAACTATTAGTCAGAGTTTAAATCAGCCATCTTAAATATGTTGAATAAAAACAAAGAATTAAAGGAAATTAAGAAAACATTGTCTGAAAATGAAACGAAAATAACAAAAAGGCACCACACAGAAATTTTGGAGCAGCAAGTATATTAATTGAAATGAAAAACTCATCATATGAATTTAAAAGCAAATTTGAACAAGAAGAATAAAGAATCAGTGAATTTAGAGACAAGAAATTGAAATTATCAGTGTAAGGAGGAGAAAGAAAAAGTAATGAAAAAATGAGCAAAGCCTGAAGGATACACACATCACTGGAGTCCCAGAAGCATAGAGAAAAAGAGGCACAAAAACTATTTGAAGAAATAATGGCATTAACATTTTCCCAATTTGATGAAAGACATGGATGTACATCTGTAACTGAAAAATTAAGATTTAAGGGATGACTTTGGTTACGGAATCACTATATAGGTATTCCTTTTTGCTTTGTGGTGTACTGGAGTAGACAGAGGGAAATACCTGAAATCTCTGAATTGTAATCCAGCTGTCTTGATTTCTGATAATGGTTGTATAGCCCTTATCTTCTGCCCCTGTAATTGTAAAAACCTTGTGACTGACCTTCATTTGTACCCAGTTATCCAGTTTTTCAGCTTTAGAGTCTTGTCATCACTAAAACGTTCATTAATGAAGGGTCTTGGCTCAGCCCAGAGTCAACCCACCCTAAGTCCAAAGTTACCTTGATAACCAAGACTGGATCTAACCAAAGTGGGCCCACCTGACATGGGCAGTAGCTTAGACTTTAACCTACCAGTCCCCTAGACCTCATAATCACACCCATGATAATATTAAGATCACCATTTTCTTACATACATTCTGTGACTAAGTATGTATTCAATCTGCCAATGCTCAATAATTACATCAGCTGGGGCCACTGTGCTCATTGTCCTAAACCTGCCCATCCTTTTCTCTATAAAACTATCAGAACTACTGTAGTTCGGGGAGACATCTGCTCTCCTGCTACGCGCCTAGTAATAAACCATTTCTCTCTTTGAAACTCAGGTGTCTCGCGAACTGGTCATTTGAGCACATCAGGTAGAAGAATCCACTGCCTTTGCCTGGTAACACATCCAGGAAGTTCAACAAACTCCAAGTAGGATATACTCTAAAAGAGCTATGCCAAGACACAGTATAGCAAAATTGTCAAAATCCAGTGACAAAGGGAGGATTCGAAGACAGCAATACAGAAGTGATGTGTCACGTACAAGGGATCCCCAGTAAGATCACAGTGAATTTCTCATCAGAAACCGTGGAAGCCAGAAGACAGTGGGGTGGCACTCTTAAGTCCTTGAAAAAAATAAAATGTCAACCAGGAATCCTATATCCAGCAAAATTATTGTTCAAAAATGAAGGAAACATTAAGACATTAGCAGATAAATAAAAGCTGAAAGAGTTCATTACCAGAAGACCTACAAGAAATGTCAAATGGAGTCCTTGAGAATACTAGACAATAACTCAAAACCATAAGACGAAATAAAACACATTAGTAAAGGCAACCACACAGGTAGAGATAAAATCCTGTATTATTGTACTTTTGGTTTGTAACTGCTGTTTTCCCCTATATGACTTAGGCAAATGTGTAAAATAACATTTTAAATCTATGTTAACGGGCATATAAAGTATAAAGATGTAATCTGAGACAATAATAATATAAAGGGGGAGGGACAGAGCTATTTAGGAACAGGAAGTTTGTATACTACTGAAACTAGTTTGGTACTAGTAAACTAGGTTATTATTAGTTTAATTGCAATCACAAAGGTTGCCACTAAAAAATAAGTAAAGTATACAGAGAAAAGCAACGAAGGGAATCAGAACGGTACACAACAAAAGAAAATCAATTGAATGCAAAAAAGACAATAACAAAGTAATTGAGAAGCAAAAACGTGCAAGACATACAAAAAATAAACAGCTAAATGGCAGAAGTAAATTCTTCCTTCTCAGTTACTTACCTTAAATGTCAATAGACTAAAATCCCCTTTTAGGGGGAACAAAAAGAAATCTGTTGAGTAGATGGAAATATCAGTGGTCAATGAGAGGAAGGGGTAAATGGTATGTGTGAGTTTTTCCTTTCTTCTTTTATTTCTTTTTCTGGAGTGATGCAAATGTTCTAAAAACTGATCATGGTGGTGAATAAGCAGCCAGATGCGGAAAGTCAATAGAACCCAGAAGAGAAAGGAGAATCCAGGAGAGGCCTCCGTGTGCTCTGGGAGATGGGCAGAAAAGCCAAGAGCCAAGGACTGCCAGCAGACAGCCTCAGGACGCAGTCTCCTGCGAGACAGCCTCACCTCGATGATGCTTTGTCCCTCACTCCTGCGAGACAGCCTCACCTCGATGATGCTTTGTCCCTCACTCCTGCGAGACAGCCTCACCTTGATGATGCTTTGACTTGGGCTTCTTCTGGCCTCGCAACTATGAGCCAATAAATCCCCGATGTTCAAGCCAACCCATTGCAGGGTATTCACTTTAGCAATGAGGAAACTAAAACAGGCCATACATAAAATCTTACTTAATTAAAAAATAAATACTGAAATCATACAGAGTATCTTCTTAGACCACAATGGAATAAAGCTAGACATCAACAGCAGAAGGAAAACTGGAAAATTTACAAATAAGTGGAAATTAAACAACACTCTATTAAACAGCCAGTGGATCAAAGAAGAAATTACAAGGGAAATCAGGAAATATCTGCAGATGAATGAAAATGAAAACACAACATACCAAAACTTATGGATGTGGAAAGGCAGTGCTTAGAGGGAAATTTATAGTTCTACATGTCGATAGCAAAAAAGAAGAGCGATCATCAATCAATAATGTAACTGCATGCCTAAAGGACCTAGAAGAAGAAGAGCAAACTAAATCCAAATTGAGTAGAAAGAAAGAAATAGAAAAGATTAGAGGAGAGATAAATGAAATAGAAAATAGAAAAACAATAGAACCAACAAAAGCAAAAGTTGTTTTTTAAAAAAATATTGCTAAAATTGACAAATCTTTAGACAGACTGACAATGAAAGAGACAGAGGATACAAATAACTAAAGTCAGGAGTGACAGTGGGAGCATTGCTACTGCCCTGACAGATACATAAAGCATTATAGAAAGGTACTATAAACAACTACATGTTAAAAAATTAGAAACCTAGATGAAATGGACAAATCCCTAGAAATATACAGATTACCTAATCTGTTGCAAGAAGAAATAGAAAATCTCAGCAGATTTATAACAAGTAGAGAGATTGAATCAGTAATTAAAAACTTCCCAACAAAGAAAAGTCCAGGACCAGGTGGTTTCACTGCTGAATTCTACCAAACATTTAAACAAGAATTAACACTAATCCTTCTCAAGCACTTCCAAAAAGTAGAAAGGGAGGTATTACTTCCTAACTCATTCTATGAGGCTAGTATCACCCTGATACCAAAGCCAGATAAAGACAGTACAAGAAGGACCAATATTCCTTTTAAATATAGACGCAAAAAAATCCTCAGTAAAATACTGGCAAATCTAATCCAACAGTATGTTCAGAGGATTATATACTCAGACCAATCAGATTTATCCCAGGAATGCAAAAATGGTTCAACACAAGAAAATCAATGTAATATACAACATTAATAGAATGAAGGTGAAAACAACAACAATACATGATCATCTAAATTAATGCAAAAAAGGCATATAACAAAAATCAACGCCCTTTTATGATAAAAAACAGTCAGAAAACCAGGAATAGAAGGGAACATTCTCAATCTGATAAAGGGACTCTATGAAAAACTCATAGCAAGTATCATACTCACTGGTGAGAGACTGAACGTTTTCCCCCTAAGAGGAACAAGACAAGGCTGCCTGCTGTCACCACTGTTATTCAACATTCTACTGGAAGTTCTAGTCAGAGGAGCAGTCAAGAGAAAGAAATAACAGGCATTCACAATGGAAAGGAAGAAGTAAAACTTCCCCTATTTGCATGATCCTATATACAGAATATCCCAAAGAATCCTCAAGAAAGCTCCTAGAACTAATAAAATTCTGCAATGTTGCAAGATACAAGATAAACAAACAGAAGTCACTTGGATTGCTGCACACCAGTAATGAACAAACTGTGAAGGAAATCAAGAAAAGAATTCCATTTACAATAGCATCTAAAAGAATAAAATATGTAGGAATAAATTTAACCAAAGAGGTGAAAGAGTTGTACTGTTGCCAGACAAAGGCCATGGATTCTTTTGCCTGATGTGCTCAGTAACCAATTCCTGAAACACCAGGGTTTCAAAGAGAAAAAGAGTTTATTACCAGACGCATAGCAGGAGAGCAGATTGGTCAGCGGCCCAACATCTGTCTCCCCGGACTGCAGTAATTCAGAGAGTTTTATTAGAGAAAGAATGGGCAGGCTTTAGGATAAGAGCCCAGGGGCCCCAGATGATGTGATTAGAGGTGATCTGAATGCTGAGCATGCGCAGACTGATTATGTGCTTAGTCACAGAATGTGTGTGAGAAAACCGCAGAGAGGCCTAAGGGACTTGTAGGTTAAAGTCTCACCTGCAGCACATGCCAGGTGCCCACTTAGGTTAGATTCAGTCTTGATCACTAAGATAACTTCAGATTTGGGGTGGGTTCGCTCTGGGCTGACCCAAGACCCTTCATTAATAAACATTAGGGCTGTCTTTAGTGATTATGAGACTCTAAAGTTTAAAAACTGGATAACTGGTACAAATAAAGGTTAGTCACAGGTTTTTACAATCACGGTGGCAAAAGATAAGGGCTGTACAACCATTGTCAGAGAGCAAGGCAGCTGGATTACAATTCAGAGATTTCAGGTATTTCCCTGTCTACTCCAATATGCCAGAAAGCAAAAATGAATATTTACATAATAAGTCAGTAATCAGAATCATCCCTTAAATCCTGATTTCTCAGTTACAGTACAATGAAACTACAAAGCATTGCTGAAGGAAATTAAAGACATCCTGAGTTCATGGATTGGAAGATTTAATATTGTTAAGATGTCAGTACTGCCTAAATTGATCAACAAATTCAAAACAATCCCTATAAAAATTCCAGCAGGTTTTTGTACAGAAATGGAAAAGTTGATCCTGAAATTCATATGGAATTGCAAGGGGCCCCAGGTAACGAAAACAATCCTGAAAAAGAAGAACAACATTGGAGGACTCATACTTCCCGATTTCAAAATTCTCTTCAAAGCTACAGTGATTAGAACTGTGTGGTACTGACACAAGGACAGACATACAGACCAGCAGAATAGACTTGAGAGTCCAGAGTTAAATGCACACATTTGTGACCAGCTGGTTTTTGACAAGGATGTCAGGTCCATCAACAGGGTAAGGAGGGTCTCTCCAAAAGATGGTGCTGGGACAAGAGGAAATCCACATGGAAAAGAATCAGTGTGGTCGCCTGCTTCTCACCATATACAAAACTCAATTAAAAATGGATGAACAACTTGAATATTAGAGCTAATATCATAAAAGTCTTAAAAGAAAACATATGGAAATACCTTCAGGACCTTATAGTAGGTAATAGATTTTTAGATTTTATACCAAAAGCATGAGCAACGAAAAGAAAAGTAGATAAATGGACTTCATTAAAATTAAAACTTTTCTGTATCAAAGGACATTATCAAGAAAGTGAAAAGACAACCTGTAGAATAGAAGCAAAAGTATTGGGAAACCATATGTGATAAGGGTTTAATATCCAGAATACATAAAGAACTCCTACAACTCAACAACAGAAAGACAAATAACACCCCCCCAAAAAAAGGTGTTAATAGACATTTCTCCAAAGATATTTAAATGGCCAATAAGTACATGAAAACATGCTCAACATCACCCATTAAAGAAATGCAAATTAAAACTACAATGAGATACCACTTCACACCCACTAGGACGGTCTTTATTGACAAAACTGAAAATACCAATGCTGACAGGATGCAGAGAAGTAGGAACCCTCATACATTGTCAGGGGCAATGAAGAATGGAGCAGCCATTGTGGAAAACAGTTTGGTGGTGGTTCCTCAGGAAGTGGGAACTCCTAGGTGTATATCCAAAAGAATGGAAAGCAGGGACTTGGACAGATATTTACATCCAGTGTTCATTCCAGAATTATTTACAATAGCCAAAAGGTGGAAGCAAACCAAGTGTCATCAAGCACAGATGAATGGATAAACAAATGTAGTGCATTGATATAATGGAATATTATTCAACCATAAAAAGAATAGTAGCGCTAATACGTGCTGCAACATGGATAAACTTTGAAGCCATCATGTTGAGTGAAAGAAGCCAGACTACAAAAGGACAATTATCGCATGATGTCTCTTATATGAAATACTTACAACAAGCAAATTCATAGATACAGAAAGCAGAATCGTGCTTACCAGGGGTGCAGTGGAGGAGGGAATTATTGCTAAATGAGTATGAGGCTTGTTTTGAGATGATGAAAATAGACTGTAAATAAACAGTGGTGAAAATGACACATATTGCCAATGTACTTAATGCCAAAGATTTGTCCACTTAAAATGGTTAACATGATTTTATGTTCTGTATATTTTACCATAATTAAGAATTAACAATATTTTTTAAAAAGAAATGAATCGTTCATACTCAAGAACATTATACTTTGAGAAAGAAGTGAGCCACAAAAGAGTACTGTGTGATTGCAGGTACACAAAGTTTTAGAACATGCAAAAGTAATGTGCAGCGATAGAAATCAGATCAGGGATTGTTATGGGTTGGATGGGGATGTCAAGGGATGGCAGAGATTGATTGCAAATGGCACAAAGGAAGTTTCTGAGGGAAATTTAAATATTTTATATCTTGATATTAGAGGCATATACATTGGTGAAACTCATGGAACTGTGCACTTAAAATATGTTAATTTTATAATACTAAAGTGTACCTTGATAAAAGTGATTAAAAAACAAAAATTTATTATACTGATATCTATTAGGTTGGAAAAATTAGACAACCGGGTAACGACAAATGTTGGCGGGGTCCATAACTGGTGGGTGTAAGGACAGGGAAGCCCAGAGGCAGTAATTCATCCCCTGGGAATAATGCAAAGAATTTCTCATATGGACCAAAATGGAGGGAGACACTGCCGTATGATTTATGGGGAGGAGTTGAAGGCAATTTGGGTGTCCATTCCTGTGGGATTAGATGGGTAAAACGGAGTATATGTCCCTTGGAGTAACCTGCAGCAGCTAGAAGCAGCAGATCGGGTATCTCCAGACCGGCATGGACAGGTCCGTGAAATGGAAAAGAAACAAAATGAGGTAATAGCAAACTGCCACTTATGCAAATTAAAACTACAAAACAATCCAGTTAGAAAATGGGCCAAACATTTCACCAAAGAAGTGATATAGATGGCAAATAAGCACATGAAAAGATACTCAATATCATTAGCTACCAGAGAAATGCACATTAAAACCTTCATGAGGTATCACTAGACACCAATTAGAACCACTAAAATAAAAAGCAGAGATAACACCAATTGTTGGAGAAGATGCAGAGAAACTAGGTCCTGACACACAGCTGGTGGGGATGTAATAGGGTCACTCTGGAAAACAGTGTGACAGTTTCTTATGAAACTAAACATGTGCTTTAAGACTCAGCAATCATAGTCTTGGGGCATAGATCTCAGAGAAGAGAAAAGCCTACCTGCAACTGTTCATAGCAGCTTTATTTGTAATAATAAAAAATGACATAAAACTTTCATCATTTGCTGATGACATGATCCTATACTGAGAAAACCCTGAGAAATCTACAGCCAAGCTTCTTGGGCTAATAAACAAATTCAGAAAAGCAGCAGGACACAAGATTAATGTACAAAAATCAGCAATGTTTCTCTGCCCAAGCAATGACCTATCTGAGGAGACAATTAAGAAAAAATTCCATTCAAAATAGTGGCCAAAAGAATCAAGTATCTAGGAATAAGCATAACAATGTCAAGGACTCGTATACAGAAAATTACAAAAACATTGCTCAAAGAAATTTAAAATGACCTAAATAGATGGAAAGACATTCCAGGCTCATAGACAGGAAGGTTGAATGCTGTTAAGATGTCAGTTCTACCCAAACTGATCTACAGGTTCAATACAATACCAATCAAAATGCCAACAACCTACTTTGAAGACTTGGAAAAGCTAGTTATCAAATTTATTTGGAAGGGAAAGAGACCCCGAATAGCTAAACTTATCTTAAAAACAGAAGAGTGAAGTGGGAGGACAGACATTTCCTGACTTTAAAGCTTATTATAAAGCCACGGTGGTCAAAACAGTGTGGTCCTGGCACAAAGCATTGACCAATGGAACAGAATCGAGAGTGCAGAGATAGACCACCAAATCTAGGGTCAATTGATCTTCGATAAAGCACCCAAAACCACTGAATTGGGATACAATAGTCAATAATTAGGCATGGGAAAAGTGTATATCAATAGCCAAAAGAAGGACAAAGAACCCCTATCTTACACCCTATACAAAAATTAATTCAAAATGCATTAAAGGCCTAAATGTAAGAGCCAGTACCATAAAAGTTCTAGAAGAAAATGCAGGGAAACATCTTCAAGATCTAGCAATAGGAGATAGCTTCTTAAACTTTACACCTAAAGCACAAGCAGCAAGAGAAAAAAACAGACAAATGGGAACGCCTTAAGGCCCAGAGTTCTGTGCCTCAACAGACTTGGTCAAAAAGATGCAGAGGCAGCAATTCAACGGGAGAAAACATTTGGAAACCACACATCAGATAAAGGCTTAATACCCTGTGTACGTAAAGAAATTACATGGCTTGACAACAAAAGAACAAACAACTCAATTATAAAATGAGCAGAGGATATGAGTAGACACTTTTCTGAAGAGCAAATACAGATGGCTAAAAGCACATGAAGAGCTGCTCAATTTCATTGGCTGTAAGGGAGATGCAGATCGAGACTCCAGTGAGATAGCACCTCACCTCTGTAAGACTGGTGGCTATTAAACAAACAGGAAACTACAAATATTGGTGAGGATGTGAGAAATTGGAACACTTATTCATGGCTGGTGCGTGGGAATGTATAATGGTGTAGCCACTATGGAAGACAGTTTGGCGGTTCCTCAGAAAACTAAATACCGAGTTGTCCCCTCTGACCCGGCAACACCAAACACTAAAAGCAGTGACACGAACAGACATTTGCACACTGATGTTCATAGTGGCACTATTCACAATCGCCAAAAGATGGAACAATCCAAGTGTCGATCCACAGATGAGTGGATAAACCAAATATGGTGTGCTTAGTATGAATATTATACAGCAGTTAGATGAAATCAGGTCCCAAAACAGATGACAACGTGGATGAACCTTGAAGACATAATGCTGAGTGAAATAAGTCAGACATATGAGGACAGACACTGTATGATTTTGCTATTACGACTCTGGTAAAGGCAACCTCAGAGGTTACACTGTAGAATATAGCAGACCTAGAGGTACACAGAAGTGAGAGACGGGAGAAAGGCTACCCAAAGAGGCTGAATTTAAACGCAAAGGAATGGATAGAAGTGATGGTAACTAATTAGTGGGGTTATAAGTAACATTGCCATATATAAAGTGAATATGATTGAAAGGGTATGTATTAAATTTACAATTTTTAAAACAAAACAAAACAGAACACAACTATAACAACCCAAATATCCTTCTATGGATGAATAGTTCAATTCTGCTCTGACAATACAATGCAGTACTATTCAGCAATAAAAGAGAAAGAATGTGTATATTCCTGTGTGTGTCTCTGGGCAATCTGTGTGTTGCTGTGTGTGTGTGTCTCTGTGGAATCTGTTTGTGAGCTGTATGTGTGGCGATATACAATCTGTGTATGTGCTGTGTGCGTCTCTGTGCAATCTGTGTGTGTGCTATGTGTGTCTCTATGCAATCTGTGTATCACATACACAGCACATACATATATTGTACAGAACCACACACATACACAAACATACACAAATTGCATCATACCACACACACACACACAGCACATACACAAATTGCACAGAGTCACACATACAGCACATACACAAATGAGTACATGTAAAAACTGGTGAAAACTGAGTAAGGTCAGTTCTACTTAGCAATATTGTAGCAATGTCAATTTCCTGCTTTTGACATTGTACCACCAATGTATGAGATATCACTATTGGAGGAAGGGGGGTGAAAGGTCCGTGAGACCCTACGTAGTATTTTTTGGCAAATTTCTGTGTCTATAACTATTGCAAACATTATAAAAAGTTTAAAAATACGTGTATACAATCAACAATGCACAGTCTACAAGAACACATATGCATAAAATCATGCATTTTGAACACCTTAGAATGTGAGGGGAAATGGGAATAAAAGGCAATAAACTGCTCCGTCAAGGGACCGTGTGCAGACCAATGCTGATCATTTGCTAGGAACTGAAAAGGCGATTAACTTAAACCTCTGCACCTGAGGTCCGAGAGGAACGGGCGGGGGTGGGATCAATAACATTAAAGATACTGCCTGTGTTCAATGACAGTGAAGGTTTTCCTTTTTCAATTGCGGGCTGGAAGGTTGGAAGGTTGGAGGGAAGGAAAGGGAGGCAGGAAAGATGACGGAGAGGAAGAAGACGGGAGAGAGGGTTAGAGAGAGCATTCTCCTCTGGACTGGGAGTTGGGGGCAGGGCCCCAGGGCTCTGGAGCCTGAAGGCCCACAGGGGTGGCCTGGAGTCCAGCAGCTGCTCTGAGCAGCCAGTGCTCAGCAGGACACAATGTGTTCTTGTAGCTGGGAACTTGGAATGGCTGATTTTTAGCATGGGGGTGGGGTGAGGACTGGGCTGGATGACCTTGGCCAGACACCTAGTTTGGCTGAGACTTCAGTGTCCTTTGAAAGCAGTGCCAACCCCCACCCCCTCCCGACCCCCTACAGCACTGCTTAGAAGACAGAGCTGATAAAACAATGGAACGATTTTTCAATCCATTTGCACAAGTGACATGTGCTACCTTAGCTGTAAATGCAGTGCTTTACTACCAATTGGGTGACTGAGGAGGAAGGAAGAATACAAGACACAGAAGGAGATAACTGAGGAAGTATGTAAGGGTTTATTGTCTAGGATGCTATCTGGACAGTATTTGAATGTCCAATAGCAGAGGTTTTGTTTAAAAAATGTGTGCTGCATTTGTATGATGGAATACATTATAATTGAAGGTATGCAAGAATTTTTAATATTATGGTAAATGTTTTCATATATCATCATCCTAGGGGAAAGTTATGAGAATATGTACTGAATGATTCCACTTTTTTTTGGTAAAATATATAAATATAAAACTATGCAAAGAAAAGATCAGGAGGATATTTACCAAAATATGAACACTATTTTAAATTTTGTGCACTTTACTGCCTATAAATTGTATCTCAATTTTTAAAAGTCAGAAAAAAATTTAACGCTGTTGGTCTCCAGGTAGGGTGAAATTACGGCAATATTATTTTTCACTGTGGTTCTCCCAATTTTTTTTCCAATAAATATGTATAAGAAAAAAATTAGATTTATTTTCTTTTTATGAGGGAGGACTGCCGGGAGGCACCTGGCAGGTGGGACCCAGCTCTGCCTCCACCTGCAGAAAAGTAAGCGAGCAGTTCGGGCCAGCCTGGCCGGGGGAGAGGGGGGCACTTGGCCTCTCGCTGCTCCGGGCCCTGCAGGGTTCAGCCACCCACACGCCCAGAACTGGCTGTTTCAGGAACCGCCCTGAAAGCTGCTGCTGCTTTCCTGGAAGATAGGAGAGGGCGCGATGGGCCAAGGTCACTCGATAACGCGAGTTGTTTATAACCATAGCTCGCACCCCTCCTGGCGGAGCCCTTCGTTTCGCTTTACCCGCCCAGTGCCGCCCGCAGCAGGTTAGGGGCCTGGTGCGCAGCCTCCGTGCGGGAGGAGGCAAGGGGACTGTGCGGGTGGAGGCAAGGGGGCTGCGCGGGGGCTGCGCGGGGGCTGCGCGGGGGCTGCGCGGGGGCTGCGCGGGGACTGCGCGGGGGCTGCGGGCCGCACTGCGCACCCCCGCCCCGGGCCTCCCAGTGTAGATAACACCACCATTATAGGGCCGACCGCGTGCCGGGTGCGGCCTACACCGTGCATTTCTCACCACAGCCCGGTGAGGCCTTACTGTTCAGATGCCCGCTTTGCGGAGGAATAGCTTGAGGCTCAGAGAGGTAAAACAACTCCCCCCAGGCAGCACAGCCCGTGAGCTGGTAGTCTGCGCGAGGACACCAGCCGGGCCTGGGGACCCAGCTAGGGGCAGCCCGCACGGAGTCCGGTGAGGCGAGGCCGGGCCTCCAGTGTCGGGGCGGGCTGCTATCCGGGGCGACCCGGGCGGGCCCTGCAGACAAGGCTACCGGCGCGGGCGGGGCGGGGCCCGACCGTGTTTCCGGGGACGCGCCAGGCGGGGGGCGTGCGCGGGTGCCCGGGCGCCCCGGGAGGGAAGAGGGGTGTCCCGGACCCGTCCAGGTAGGCGGGGCGGGGGCGGGGCGGCCGAGCCAGCCCCTCTCCCGCCGCCCGCCCCCGACGCCGGGCCTGTCCCGAGAAGGCGCCCCCTGCTCTGACGGACGCCGGCGTCGGCCACTGGAGAGCCTGTTGCCATGGCAGCGGGGGGGCTGGGCCCGCGTTGCCACGCAACCGGGGCCTCTGCGCGGAATCCCCCCGCAGGGCCTCCCACCACCCGACGTCTCCACAGCGAGCAGAGAGGCAGGAATCTTGGCCCCGGGGAGGGGAGGGCCGGAGGGGGTGTCGGTCATTTGGAATTTGGGAAAGGCCGGGCCCCTCCCCGAAATGGTGGTGCGTGTGACCTTTGAATTAGGCCCTTTGTCCCGGCTTCTTCCTTCTCCCCGAGCCCCAGCGTGACCGTCGACCGTCCGCCTCTGCTCACACTTCTTCCCCTGCAACGCGTGTCACCTCCCGTTGACTCCAGGGACCCTGGAAGGTGAACGACATAAAGACCGGTCATTTTCCCGCATAGCTGCTTTAAAACGGGAAGAGATTTAGAATCCCCTGGCTCCCCCTGCCCCCCACCCCACCTCATTTTCATAGATGAGGAAACGGGACCCAGAATGATTAAAGCACATCCCCAAGTGACACAGTGGCTGGTGGGCAGGTCAGGTTTTGAGCCCTGTCTCCAGATTCCGGGCCACGCTGTCTCCTTTGGTGATTATTCTTTCTGGAGGACAGGGAAATCTGGGATGTATCCCTTACAGTGGGGCTCAAGCTGTTGGTGACAGGTGAACTGACGAAGGGGACACGGGTGACAGGTGAACTAGAGACGGGGACTGGTGACAGATGAGCTGACGAAGGGGACACTGGTGACAGGTCAGCTGATGAAGGGGACTTCTGGTGACAGGTGAACTAAAGATGGGGATGCTGGTGACAGGTGAACTGATGAAGGGGACACTGGTGACAGGTGGGCTGAAGATGGGGACACTGGTGACAGGTGAACTGACAAAGGGGACACTGGTGACAGGTGAACTAGAGATGGGGACTGGTGACAGGTGAGCTGATGAAGGGGACATTGGTGACAGGTGAGCTGAAGACGGGGACACTTGTGACAGGTGAGCTGAAGACGGGGACACTGGTGACAGGTGAACTGACAAAGGGGACACTGGTGACAGGTGAACTAGAGATGGGGACTTGTGACAGATGAACTGATGAAGGGGACACTGGTGACAGGTGGGCTGAAGATGGGGACACTGGTGACAGGTGAACTGACAAAGGGGACACTGGTGACAGGTGAACTAGAGATGGGGACTGGTGACAGGTGAGCTGATGAAGGGGACATTGGTGACAGGTGAGCTGAAGATGGGGACACTTGTGACAGGTGAGCTGAAGACGGGGACACTGGTGACAGGTGAAACTGACAAAGGGGACACTGGTGACAGGTGAACTAAAGATGGGGATGCTGGTGACAGGTGAACTGATGAAGGGGACACTGGTGACAGGTGGGCTGAAGATGGGGACACTGGTGACAGGTGAACTGACAAAGGGGACACTGGTGACAGGTGAACTAGAGATGGGGACTGGTGACAGGTGAGCTGATGAAGGGGACACTGGTGACAGGTGGGCTGAAGATGGGGACACTGGTGACAGGTGAGCTGAAGATGGGGACACTGGTGACAGGTGAGCTGATGAAGGGTGACAGGTGAACTAGAGATGGGGATGCTGTTGACAGGTGAACTGATGAAGGGGACACTGGTGACAGGTGAACTGAAGATGGGGAGTGGAGGCTGGAGCTTTGGGATAGGGCTGAGAGAACCTCTCACTGCTCTGCAGGACCTGTGCCTTGGGGCTTTTGCTTTCCTGCCCCCAGTGGATCCACAGGAGCCAAGCATCCAGCTGCTCTCCAAAATACCCTCTGGGTGATCCAGGAAACAACGGCTGCACTAAAATAGGGAAGGGCGGCTCCAGTCCTCCTCTACAGTGAGGTGTCTTTTCCTCTGAAAAGGATAAAAAGAAAGTGGGTGCAGTTGGGAAAAGGATCCAGGAAGGAACATAAGAATGAATCATTTGGAAATGGTTTGAACCAGTAAGAGGAGAACACGCTTTTATTCATTTAGTCAAGATTTACTGGGTATCTGCCGGTTCCAAACTCTGTGCTGGGGGCTGGGATTACAAGCCTGGTCCCTGCCCTTCATGGAGCTTGGAGGAAAGAAGAGGAGAGAAGAGTATTTCACTGCAGCATAACAAATGTCCCCGCCACTACCCTTGCTAGAGACAAAAGAATGAGTGTGTGAAGGGTCTAAAGAAATGTGGATGAGGATGAGTGTTCTTCGGAAAGAAGGTTCAGGGATTCCAATGAGCTGTAAACTGGGTGAAGGCAGGGACCAAGTCAGTGTCTTCAGCTTCGGCAAGGCTTAGCAGGTAGCAAGGGCACAGGAAGTGCTTGTTAAATGAATGGAAGAATGAGGGAGGGAGGGAGGGAAAGACAGAGGGAGGGAGGGAGGCAGCAAGCAGGCACAGCAGCTTATACAACTTGAGAAAAAACCCTGGTTGAAATTCTGACTGTAGAGAGAGCATCTACTTGGTTCTGCAGCCAGCACATCTGGGTGGTGGGCCTCGACCTGACCTGACCGCCTGTGTGACCTTAGCGAATTCCTGGACCTCTCTTGGCCTTGGTTTCTCATTTGTGAAGTGGGAATATAATTCCTATCTCACTCTGTTGTGAGAATTAAATAGATGATTGGTGGTAAACACAAACAAAAAAAAAAACTCAGCATGGTGCTTTGCTTATAGTTAAGTGCTCACTAGATGTTCGCCTTGTAAAACGTCAACTTCGGTTCAAGTGGAGATTGCCATATTGTTCGTGTCAAAGTTATAAAGCTATTCCAAAATAAGACATAACTTCTTTTTCACTGATAAAGGCTAATTTTTAAAGTTCCCTGTGTCCCTCAACTAATTCACTTTAGAGAAATGGTTCTTCACTTTCTTTGGGGGTGGGGTAGGGATGGATTTAGGATCTTTTTGAAATCAGATGAAAGCTCTGATGTCTCTCTCCGGAAATGCACCTGTTTCTCGGGGTTTGCAGCCTCCTGCACTGCTCGGCTGCTCCCAGGCTGTCGTGAGGAAACCAATGTCGTGAGCATTCATAGGAGAGGCTGGGAGGAGCAAGGCCAGTCTCCAGGGGTCTGCTCCCTTTCTCGGGGTTTGTGAGGTCCCTGTGGAACCACAGGTACAGCGAGCTGAATCTCCAGCTGTGTGTGGGGGAGGGATTGGGCTCAAGTCCAAGCCCCTTAGAAGCCCCTCCCTTGCTGGGGCCAAGCTGGGGACACTGGGGGCCTTGTGGACTTTGTTCCTGAGTTGGGGTCTCCCAGCATGACGTGCACTCACAGTGGCGAAGTGAGGGGTCCTGGGGCCTGGGGGGCTGGGGTGAGAGACCCCTGTCCAGGCCTGCGCCCTCTGTGAGGCTGGCTTTCTGCAAGTGTTTTCTCCTAAAGCCACTGCTTTGGGGGTGACCTGTGGGCGCAGCACCGGGGGGGGGGGTGGTTTCTTACCCACCCCCAGCAGGCAAGACTATCAGGGCAGCGCAGCTGCTCCGCCCCTGCCACCCTAATGGGCACGCCTTTCTCTGCCCACTCTTGGGGGAACGGCCTCAGAACCAAACCAAGGCTCTGTCCAGGAGGAAGAGTGGCAGCCGCCTCCCCCCCCCCCAGGTGGCCTGAAATAACTGGGGGGCCTCGGAGTCAGAGTGCCCCTGCTCCCTGGGAGGAGAGAAACCGGGGAGCACCTCGGGACCCTGGAAAGGAGGGTTGGTATCCCGGGGGGAAGGGGGAGCCTGCCCCAGGCCTTCTTTTCTTTCACGAAGCAGTGACCAGGGGCCGGGGCTCAGAGTGGGATTCAGGGAGGAGAAAGAGTGGGCAGTGGGGCAAGAGTCCTGACTTCTTGGGATCTCGGAAATGGGGGAGCCTCGAGTCTGGTAAGCCAAATTGGAAGTTGAGCATCCCCCTCCTAGACCCTCACCCCTCTGCCCCGCCCCCTGGCCTAGAGCACCTGCCTCCCATCAGTGGGTGGCTGCAGTGGTTTCAGAGCAGGAAAGACAGTCACTGGTGCCCCCTCAGGTGTCAAGCATCAGCTGGGCCCACTGCCCAGGCTCCGGTGCCCCCTGTGAGTGGACTTGCGGGCACAGACCCCCGGGGCCTCCAGAACTTGCTCTGGGGAGCAGGGAATGACGGTGGCAGCTTCGTGTTTGACCCTGTCGGGGCAGGGACAGGTCGGGCCCTGCTGGTTGCACCAACCCCTGTGGGGTGGGGGGCTCCCCTCCCAGGGAGTGGCCAGCTCAGGCCCCAACAGGCCCCAGCGGGGGTGGTGCAGGGGTGTGGCGGGCTCCTTGCCACCGTG
Organism: Tamandua tetradactyla; assembly: GCF_023851605.1. Taxonomy (NCBI): domain Eukaryota; kingdom Metazoa; phylum Chordata; class Mammalia; order Pilosa; family Myrmecophagidae; genus Tamandua; species Tamandua tetradactyla. Next base: position 98,168,263 of record NC_135338.1, read on the forward strand.
GGCACCCGGGGCTGGGCAGGCCGGTTCCTTCTCCCTGCAGGAATTGCAGCCTCAGCACCGCGTTTGCAGGAGCAGCTGAGGCTGAGGGGAGAGGCTGCAGGGGGGCCTATAAAAGCGGCGGTGGGGGGTGCCGTTCCACTCGGGGAGGTGGGTTGCTTGAGGTGCCGTTCCACTCGCTGCATGCTGGCCCCCCATTGAGCAATGTTACTGTCCCTTTTCGGGCATAGGGCAGCTGAGGTGCAGAGACTTCAGGTCCTCAAAGTAACTGACGGGACTGAGAGTCTCCTGATAGAAGAGCCTGTGGGCGTAAACTCTGATTCTCCCCACTTCCAGGAGCATGAAAAATAAGGGCCCACTTGGGGGGCTGTGGCTTGAGGGACAGAGAGGAGGCTGTTGGCATTGGTTGCCAGACCTGGTTGCAAGCTGCCTTGAGAGTTCCAGGCAGCGTCAGTGCTGACCCTGGGTGACGGGCCTCTGCTGCAGAGGGCACTGCCCCAAGGAAGCTCCTGGCAGCCATTGGTGGATTTAAAAGCACACACAGGGTGTGCCAGCTGGTGTCACTTCCTCTTCAAAATGGGTTGATGCTGCAACTGAGCTGCTGCCCAGCCCCCAGGGAGGAGACACCAGCAGCGGCCCAGCTAGGGCAGGGCAGGGAGCTGCAGCTGCAGGTTGCCATGAACCAGGGAGGAAGGCTGCGGGCACAAGGGGGTGGTGGCAGGGGGCCAGGGCTGGGCCGAGGCCAGTGCGTGTCGGCAAGGCCTTGGTGCCGCCTGCCAGCCAGAGGCGGGGGAGGAACTCGAGTCCTACCCCGGAGGAGGCGGGGCGGGGGGGTGGGGACCTTGGGGTTCAAGCTCCACTGGGCTTGGTGGGAGGGTTAGGCAGAAGGCCTGTTCCCCACGGCCGTCAAACAACGCTGTGGCTCCCAGGGGAGGACTGTAGGAGCTGGAGAGCCAGGACCCCCGGGTGGGAATTCGAGCATCCGTGCCTGGCGGGGGGCCTCCTGGCAGGGGCCATCCGTGTCCAAGGACGTGGCCTGCCTGTGCCCGAGCAGAGGCTAGTCCTATGGGTGACTCAGGAGTACTGATTGCTTGAGAGGCCAAATGTGGCCTGGGTGGATGGTCTCACTGCTGGCACTCGCCCTGTGCCTGCATCCCTGCCTTCTCACCTTCTCACTTTGTGCTGAGTGGGCTCGGGTAACTGGGGCACAAGTGTCCATTTGCCTGTTATTTTTAGCTGTCCTTTGCTTTATTTTCGCTTTCTCTTCACTCTCTTCCTCTTCTATGGTTCCTCCCTTTTCCCCCCCCACATAACAGGTATGAGACATATGTTACAGTATATGTCTGCAGTAAATGTTCTCAGCAGAGCACACACACCGAAGTGTACAGCTGGATAAACTTTAACATTTATTATACTTGGGTAGCCATAAGTGAGATCAAGATGGAGAAATACTCCTATCCTCCCTGAAAGTTTCCTCTCTTGCCACGAAGGCACACACCCACTGGTCTTCCTCTCACCAGCAAGCAGTTGTTTTTGCCTCTTCGGAGTGTATTCCTGGGCCCTTTTTACCTCTCATCCTTGTGTTTTTGTTCTCCTTGGACTGTCAGTGTGTGTGCATGTGCGGGTGCGAGACCCTCAGAGAGAGGCTGGGAAGGAGGGCCAGACCCGATGATGAGTCCATTCTTCTGGGGAGGGGCCCAGGAGGAAGCTTTGCTTCTCTCTTCATCTCCTTTTCTGTACCCACTTTCTGTGCCACCCCCGGAGCTCTATAAACACCAGCACTCTGGGAGAGGGCAGCGGAGATGTCGTTGGCTGGGGAGCCACTGTTTAGGTCACAGGAAGCCAGTTCAAATGAGCTCTCTCCCTGTCAGCTGTGCTCCCTGGTTTTCCCCCAGCCTGGGATGGCAGGGTAGCACCCTGAAGGAAGGCACCGGAACCTGGGATGCCGAGGCTGCAGGCGTGGAGTGGGTCCCTCATTTTGTCAGCCCCATGCTGGGTGGGTGGGTGGGGGCAGACCTGTCACTGCTGTGGAGGGGCGCGCCGCCCAGCTGGCCTCAGGCCTCCTTGAAGCATCTGAGCAGCAGTGGGCAGGATAGGGTTAACCACCGCAGGGAGGCACGTCAGCCCCAGCTGTGTCCCCTCGGGGAGGAATCAGAGACAGCCCAGGTGTTGCCAAGACACGAGTCCAAACCAACCTTTCTGCCTTTTGGGGAGCTGCCTGATGGGGAGATTCATGCACTAGACAAAAATACTAATTAGCTGAGTATGTGCCACACAGGCTCAGCGTTCTGGGTGAAAGCGGTGAGCAGAAGACAGAGGAAGGAAATGCTGTCCGCAGTACCTTGATTTCAATACAATTGATTGCAGATTTTTTCCTAATATTCTTAAGGATAACATAGAGAAATGGGGGCTGAATAGTACAGCTGGGAGGACACAGATCTAGTTGCTCAACCTACAACGGTCATTGATCGATTTAACTCCTCCAGGGTTCTGACGGCATGCTATTGGGCTCTGTTTTTGGTTGTTTCACCTAGTATTTTTTCCTAAATGAAGAACTGGAAGTACAGTACGATAGCATCCATGATTCTTCACTTAGATTGATTGTTAAAATTGCTCCCTCTCGCGCATGCTCTCTCTCTCACTCTCCTTTTAATGTACATATGCACATTTGTTTTAACTGAACCACTTAAAAGCAAGTTACACACACTATGGCGCTTTATCCCAAAGTGTGCAGTGGGCATCTCCTAAAGACAAGGGCATTCTCTTACAGTTACCATGCCATAGCACACCTAAGAAAATGGACAATAATGCCATGATATCACTTGATATGTAATCCATATTATAGTCTTCCCAATCATTCCATAACATTCCTTTCTTTCTTTTGAAGGATTCGATCAGGGGTCATACATTGCATTTGATCAGTGTGTCTTTTTAGTCTCTTAACTGGTCTTTTTTGCCTTTTACCACTTTGACTCTTTTGAAGAGCCCTAGGCTAGTTGTCTTATAGAATGCGCATCATGCCAGACGTGTCTCATTGTGTCCTCATTATTCAACACTTTTGACAAGAATGCTACTTAGGTGAAAATGTTGTATACTTTTGCTTGCACATACATCAAGAGGTGAATGATGCCAGGTTGTCCCACTATGGGTGATGCTACTTTTGATCTCTTGGTTAAAGCCGTGGCCACCAGATCTCTGACAGGGAGATATATCTTTCTCCTCTGACGTTGCTAAGTCATCTGTGAGTGATACTTTGAGACTCTGTTAATATCTGATTTCCTGACAATCTCCCACCCAATGGTTATAGCATCCATGGATGATCTTGCTTGGGTCTGTTATTGCATTACAAGTTGCAGAGTGGTGCCTTTCTAATCCTATCATTTCTTCTATATTTATTAGCCAGGGTTTTTCTGTACAGAAAAAGTTTCCTCTCTACATCTTCTCTCTTTCCTCTCCTCTTTCTCATCTTCCTCATTCTCCTTCTCCTTTTTTTGTGAAGGAGCATCAGAAGCTCAGTTTTGCACGTTGGATTTGAGATGCCTGTCAGACAGCCAAGTAGAAATATTGAGGCTGTCTGCATTTCAGTATAGAGGTCCAAGCTGCGGATAGTAGCTTGGGTATCATCAACTATAGGTAGATTGACACCATAAATAGAGGTAAAGCATCCAAGACGAGGCGGGGCTATAGCTATGGCCCTGATACATCCCAGGTGGAAGTCTGTGTTCAGTGTCGGGAGCCCCTTTAAAGGGGCTGCTGCTAGCCTGGAGCCCAGAAGGGTGTGGGGTGGTTCAGCAATCATGGGAGCACAAGGAAGCCTGGCTGCAAGAGACCCAGGACCGTGCTGGAGATGTGGCAGGCCCTGGGAGTGGGGGGAGCGCAAAAGGAAGATGCTCTGAGGATGCCTATTTGCTGTTAGGGGAATGGGTGTGAAGAGGAGCGTTCCTGCTGTTGGAGCTGATTCACAGAGAATTGGTCCCGCTGCCCTGGAAATGGTTTGCAGAGGTTTCCAAACTCCTTTTCACTCCAATCTACAGGACTGTGCTCCCTTAGAAAAAGTTGAAACAGGTTTCCCAAAACTAACATCCTTTCTGTGATCATTTCAATTTGATATTTTCTATTCCTTTTCCTTTCCTCCCTTTGTCCCTATTTAAATGGTGATGAGGATCCATCCACTATAGAACCCACTAAAGGGGTCCAGTCTGCATGTGAAACTCCTGGGGTCCCAGCAGAGCTGAACTCCACCGTGGCTATGTTAGGAGCCAAGAGAACTGGGGGGTGGGGGTGGGGGTGGGGTCTCCCTTTCTCAGTGCATGCCTCTGGAATTCCACTCCAGCCCTAGGGGGTCATTTCCCTCCTGGGCCAGTTCTCATTTTCTTGGCAGTACCTTAAATCCTGTTATCTCCCATAGGCTAATCTTGCCCACCCCCCGCCCCCGCCCTCAGGTTGTGCTTCCGTGGACCTAATTTTAAGTGCGGATGTCCCCGCAGGGTGCCCAGGTACTAAGCGCTGAGCCTGTAGTGACCACCCAGCCGGGGCTTGAACTGGAGTGACGCGGGTAGAAATTGTGCTCTGAAGCGACCACTCCCGGCTTTAGCACCAGCTCAGCCGAGTTCATCAGGTCACCGACGAGTGGGTGCCGGGCGCATGGGGGCCTACAAAGGGGGGACTAGACCCCACCTTCACAAGGAGAGACCCACGCGTGTCCCCCGAAGGACGTGCGAGCAGAAGGGCTCCGGAGCCGGAAGGGACCCCGGCCCAAGCCGCGGTGGGCGGGCCTGAGGGTGGGGGCGGGAAGGGGCGGGGAGCCAGGGGTTCTGCTACCCCCTCCCCCGCGCTCGGGGGTCGCTGGGGTAGGGTTGGGGGTCCCCCAGGCGCGCAGCGATCCGGGTGCACCGAGCCGGCACCCCCGGGGCTTCCAGCGCCCAGGAGGGAGGAGGGGAGGGGGCGAGCTGAGCGGGGACGCGGAGAGGCAGGGCGAGCTGCCCCACTTCCTCCTCCGGCCCCTCCCGTCCTCCCTCCCTCCCTCCCTCCCTCCCGCGCTCGCGGGCGAGCTTCAGCCGAGCCGGGCAGTCGGGGCTTGAGCTCGGCCGGAGGACGGCGGAGGCCGGGGGCTGCGTTCACGGCATCCCACGTGACCCTGCTTCTCACCCCCTACGCCCCCAGGTCCGGAGCTGGGGCCCGCTGGGCAGCCCAGGGGCTGGACTTCGGGGCGGGGCCGCAGCCCGCGAGTTAAGTGGAGCGATCCGAACCGGAGCCAGAGGACGCTCGCCGCTGCCCAGGGTCGGCGCGCCGCGATGGGCCGGGGGAGGTCGCGGGGCGCGCGGCCGCTGGGGTCGCCGGCGCCGCTGCTGCTGCTGCTCCTGCTCCTGCTGCTGCCACCGCCCCCGACGCGGGCACTCATCCCCCGGATCAGCCTGCCCATGGGTGAGTGCCGGGCGACCCCGCGGGGCGCGGGCCGGGGTCGGTCGGAGGGGGGCGGCGGAAGATGCACCGGGTGCCGAGGTTGTCGGGACAAAGGAGGGAGGGACCGCGCGTGTCGGAGGCACGGGGTCCATTAGGACCCTCGGCTTTTCAAAGCGCCTCCGGGGGAGAGGGGAGAGAGGGCTGTGGGGCCGCTAGCCCCTTTCTTCGGTTCTCGTTCGGGGCGGGGAGGGGGCCTCCCCCGCTCGCCCCCTGGGAGGGCGCCCCTTGGACGGTGGCGGGGCACCCGGGTGCTGGCTGCCCGTCGGTCCGCCCGTCCATATGCTTGTCTCTGATGCGGACCAGAGCCGGCCGCAGTGCCGCCCCCGGGGTCGGCCGACCAGTAAACACGGGGCTTCATTCCCAGCAAGTCGCAGTAGGGCCCAGGAGCAGCGGCGCGGCCGGCCCCGCATCCACCCTCCCCTCCCCTCCCCTCCACTCTGGCCGGCCGACCCGGCCCCGGGCGCCGGCACGGGAGGACCTCCAGGCGTTCCCTGGCTGAGAGTGGGACAGCCTTGGGCGCCTGGGAGAGGAATGACTGGGGCGGACCAGCCTCACTGCCCGAGGCCAACCCTCCTCTCCTGTCTTCTCCCCCTTTGATCTGCTTCCTTCCCCAGCCCTCCCCAGGCCCTTCAGGCTTTGGAATCAGAGGCCTGGATCCCAACCCCCTTTACACTATTGGGCAAATGCAGTCTTCTCCTCCAGCCTCAGTTTCCTCTCCTGCAAAATAGGCGCAGTCATAGATCCCTTTCAAGGCTATCTTGAGATGTAATGAAACTAGGTCTAGCCCTTGGGTGTAATGTGTACGGGTGTCCAGTGTGCCCTGGTGTTACACTCTGTGAATTAGAATAAAGGATGTATAAATTAGAGGTTACAGACTGAAACTGTACCAGGCTCCTTTCTCCTTAAAGCATCCCCACCCTTAAAAGCACCCTGTTTACAAGAGGAAAGAGCAGCAGATTCAGCACTTTAGGGCAGGCCCTACAGGCCCCTGCACCACCCCGTCTGGAATCTTGCAGGATGATACTGAAATGGCCTGGGTTCAAATCCTGCCTTTGCCACTTAGTGACTGTGTGACCTTGAGCAAGTTATGTAACCTCTCTGGGCCTTGATTTCTTCATCTGTAAAATAAGGATAATCATAGCTCCTGCCTCAAGGTTGTGAGGTTTGAGTGGGTTCATGTTTGAAAAGTCCCTGGGACAGGGCTGGGTGTGCAGATGCGGCTCGCAGAGGGTTCTATTGTTAGGTGGCGAGCTCGGGCTTCTGCTCCCACCTCTGGGCCTGCACACCGCACACAGCTAGTCCTTCTTGGGACGGGGACCTCTTGGGGTGTTAGTTTACCCACAGCCCCTTGGGTACTCCAGCCCATGAAAGGAGGGTAGACAGGTGTAGCCAGACCCAGGCCTGCTGCCTCTGTGTTGTGGCCGCAGCTTCTTTGGCTCCTACCTCCTCTCGGCTTTGGGGGAAGGTGAGATGAGGTGGCTGCAAACGCTCTCTCCATTACAGCCCTGGGGGAGCCGGGCTGGCCGACGGGCTAGCATTCATCTAGCTAGCCCACAGTGGGCTTTGCATTCATCTCTGCGACTGCATGGGGCACTCGTAGGGGGCTGGATCAGAATTTAGGAGCCAGAGAGGAGCTCGAGCATTTGGTTATGACCCACGCAGTTCCAAGACCTGGTCCCCCCCCAAATTCAGGATGCACCTCCGTGTGCACATCGGTCCCCTCGCCTGGGCCACCTGGCTCACCATCAGGGCTGCCGCACCTGTCAGGTGCTGGGTGAGAGAGGCTGAAACGGAGTCCATGCCCTGCTTGCTAAGCTCTGGGCCCTAGAGGCGAAGGCCCTGTCTGCTGTGTTCTTGGGGCCGGGGCTGCCCGGCCGGGACCCTTTTATCCATTTACGTCATGGCCTTGATACAGGCCAGCAACAGTGAACTTGGGAGGGCACAGCTGCCCTCTCCTGAGCTGCCACACCATGAGGGCGCCCCGCTGGCCTCCAGGGCTTCCTCCAGGCCCCCGGGTCCCGCCTCCCCTCCTTCCGGCTGGCTGGGGCCCCAGAAGGGAATGCCCTGGCCACTGAACTGGCTCATCCTCTGAGCAGTGCCCGAGGCAGTTTCCTG